>NC_081298.1:32108560-32411590 GCF_030435805.1 Mustela lutreola | reverse complement strand
TATATTGAGAAGAAAAAGTGAACATTTAGAGCTGGGGAAGGTGCACAGTCGTGAAACTCGTGCAAATGTTGCTTTAACACTGTGTAGGTCTGAGGTTCTCAAAATGAGAGCACCCTGCATAAGCAGGACCAGCATCACTTGGGAGCTTGCTAGAAATGCAAATTACCAGCCCCAAGCTAGATTTCTGAAATAAACTCTAGTCGTGGGGCCCAGTAGTCTGTTTTAACAAGCCTCCAGGTAATCCTAATGTAAGCTAAAGTGCACATGCACTGCTTAGTCAAAAATCCAAGGGTTTTGCATTTATTCAATTTCATCCTAAATCACAAATAGCATCAGTATGATATATTTAAACCTGGTCTGGAAGTTTAGAGAGTCTATCTCTACTTTGGTATAAACTCAGTTCGGTCTAGTTGAGAAACCTGTGCAACTCGATCCAGGCTTGAGATTCCATTCCCTTCCTAGTAAGATAACTATATAATTTATCTTTTAAACCATAAACTCTTTAGAGTGGCAGGAGGTATTTTTATAATTACACAGGGACATCAGGCATAGACTGGGACTGTCCTAGGCACTTTGAGACTTTACTCTATAGGACTGGTTTGGACAAGACATAAAAGGCTCAAGGGTTGGGGTGCCTGGGTGGTTCAGTGGGTTAAGCCTCTGCCTTTGG
This sequence comes from Mustela lutreola, assembly GCF_030435805.1. Taxonomy (NCBI): domain Eukaryota; kingdom Metazoa; phylum Chordata; class Mammalia; order Carnivora; family Mustelidae; genus Mustela; species Mustela lutreola. The sequence goes on along the minus strand of NC_081298.1, from coordinate 32,410,920 downwards.
CTCAGGTCATGACCCCAGGGTCCTGGGATCGAGCCCCGCATCGGGTTCTCTGCTCGGCAGGGAGCCTGCTTCCCCCTCTCTCTTTGCCTGCCTCTCTGCCTACTTGTGATCTCTCTATCAAATAAATGAATAAAATCTTTAAAAGAAAAAAAAAAACAGCTCAAGGGTCTTCCAGGTTTGAAATTTTTACAACAAACCCTAACACTTTCCACCAGGTACTCATGACTAGTTCTTTTTTCCTAACTCTAAATCTAAAGAGGAATAAATGTATTTTTCAATTGTGTAGTAATTTTTTTTTATTTTTTTAAAGATTTTATTTATTTATTTGACATAGAGAGAGAGAGATCACAAGTAAGCAGAGAGAAAGGAAGGGAAGCAGGCTCCCTGCTGAGAAGAGAGCCCAATGCGGGGCTCAATCCCAGGAGCCTGGGATCATGACCCGATCTGAAGGCAGAGGCTTAATCCACTGAGCCACCCAGGCGCCCCAGTACATTTTTTATCTGTCTTGCTAAACTCAAAAAATTTATCTGACACTCTTGGGATATCAACCTAGGGGACAGACTGTTCAGGACAGAGTCCTAAAAACCCACAAGTTTCAAAGTCTTGGGTGCAAAAAGAATGCCATTTCAATAGCTGAATATCCCACTAACTGCATGTTAGTTTGACCCTTTCAGAAATGACAAAGAGGACAATTTGGTCTAAGAGTAGCATACTGGTGTTTGGTTAGAGGTTTTTGGTTCTGTTTTGGCTTGTTTTTTTTTTTTTTTTTTTAATTCCTACATCAGAGTTGTACAGTATCTTGAAAAGTGGAGGGTACTGATATCTTCACAGGTTTTCAGGCTACTTCAAAAGTTTCAACAGATTGGGAAACTGTACTAATAGTCCCCTTACCCACCTCCACAATGAAAATTAAATCAGAAGGAAAATGCAAATGATTATCAAAGAGAAATTCAAAAAATAGCATCTTTCCTTTCTAAGTGTTACCAAGCCATCTATGATATATATATATGTGTTCCAGGTATTGAAGTATTTTCCATTTCATTTAACGTCATAGTAAAAAAAAAAAAACAGTCCTTAAAAGTTCATCATTTTCAGCCTTCCTTCAGCCTAACATCAATTTAAGAGAGCCTGAATTTCTTTTTTTTTTTTATTTTTTTTTCCAGCATAACAGTATTCATTATTTTTGCACCACACCCAGTGCTCCATGCAATCTGTGCCCTCTATAATATCCACCAGCTGGTAACCGACCTCCAACCCCCCACCCCTTCAAAACCCTCAGATTGTTTTTCAGAGTCCATAGTCTCTCATGGTTCACCTCCCCTTCCAATTTCCCCCAACTTCCTTCTTCTACGTGTTTTCCTTAGTGATTTTATTTCCACTAAGTCTCCCAGTTTGAAGCCCAGCTTTCAAAAATTTACTCCTGATATCTAAATGACAGTTAAACCACTGTCCCAAACAAGGGTGCTGGAAAATCAAGATGCCAAGAGGCATTTAATGGACACTTAATATTATATGGTAGTAATCAATCATAAATGAAGTTCTGCTTTTTAGGTGTCATGATTTTCTTCATCAACAAAAAGTACCTTTTTATTGGGGTGCGTGGGTGGCTCAGCTGGTTAAAGCCTCTGCCTTCGGCTCAGGTCATGATCTCAGGGTCCTGGAATCAAGCCCCGCATCAGGCTCTCTGCTCAGAAGGGGGCCTGCTTCCATCTTACTCTCTGGCTGCCTCTCTGCCTACTTGTGATCTCTGTCTGTCAAATAAATAAATAAAATCTTTAGGGGTGCCTGGGTGGCTCAGTGGGTTAAAGCCTCTGCCTTCTGCTCAGGTCATGATCCCAGGGTCCTGGGATCGAGCCCCACATCAGGCTCTCCGCTCCTTGGGGAGCTTGCTTTCTCCTCTCTCTCTCTGCCTTCCTCTCTGCCTACTTGTGATCTCTGTCTGTCAAATAAATAAATAATTTTTTTAAAAAAATAAATAAATAAACTCTAAATAAAATCAAAGTAACTTTTTCTTAAACAATATGTTGAAATACAGAAAGGCTTGGTGATTTGTGCTATTAATTATCCATTCTGAATATTACAAATATATTTAGGAAGAGCTCATAATATGCAAAACTGTGTGTGAACACACACACACACACACACAAAAGGACATAAACTACATAACATACAGTAGTAGAAGACAAACTATATAACATACAGTAGTAGAAGACAGGGAAGATACAGCAATATATTAATTGCTGATTTTTGAGCAATGCTAATTTTTGAGGAGTAAGATCAAACCAGTATTTTCTATTTACACTGTCTACAAATTTACATGATTTCCATCACAGGGCCTATGTTATTTCAAAGTAGGAAAAAATCATAAATGTTACTTCAAAATTGAATGATGCAGGGAGATGAGGGGTCTATCCAGCAAAAATGTCATGTTTATTTCATCTTCTACTTCTACACTTCTACAAGTGCTTTTGGTTCAAATCATCAGAAGGCATTAAGAAATGGAAAACATAAAGATTACAGTCTTTGTAATAATGTGGCACATTTTAAAAATTTAATATGCACCAATTCTTTTAAGCTTCAACTAGGGAAATATGGAAAAACTTGGTGAATATGCAAAACTTCCCATTTGCTAATATCACAGAATATGTACTTAATATGCAAATTGAATATAAATTTGGTGATAGCTTCTCAGCCTTCGGTTAAGATCTTACTAACTAAAATGTCATCTGAGGGGGCGCCTGGGTGGCTCAGTGGTTTAAGCCGCTGCCTTCGGCTCAGGTCATGATCTCAGGGTGCTGGGATCGAGTCCCGCATCAGGCTCTCTGCTCAGCGTGGAGCCTGCTTCCCTCTGTCTCTCTCTGTCTGCCTCTCCATCTACTTGTGATTTCTCTCTGTCAAATAAATAAATAAATAAAATCTTTAAAAATAAAATAAAATAAAATAAAATGTCATCTGAGGACATTATTTGTTTATTCTGATTCAATATTCCTAATAACAACATTTTTTATTAATATATAATGTATTATTTGCTTCAGGGGTACAGGTCTGTGTCTTACACAATTCACATCACTCACCATAGCACATATCCTCTCCAATGTCCATAACCCAGCTACCCTATCCCTCCCTCCAACCCCCAGCAACCTTCAGTTTGTTTCCTGAGATTAAGAGTCTCTCATGGGTTCTCTGCTTCCCTGGTCTCATCTTGTTTCATTTTTTCCCTCCCTACCCCTCATGACCCCTTGCCCATGGGCCTCTCAAATTCCTCAAAATGAAATCTGCCATTTGCAACAACATGGATGGAACTAGAGGGTATTATGTTAAGCAAAATAAGTCAATCAGAGAAAGACAATTATCATATGATCTCTCTGACATGAGGAATTATAACCAAATTCTTTTTTTTTTAGATTTTATTTATTTGACAGAGATCACAAGTAGGCAGAGAGGCAGGCAGAGAGAGAGGAGGAAGCAGGCTCCCCGCCAAGCAGGAACCCGACACAGGGCTCGATCCCAGAACCCTGGGATCATGACCCAAGCCTAAGGCAGAGGTTTTAACCCACTGAGCCACCCAGGCACCCCATAACCATATTCTTAACACAGATATTCCCTCTAAAGTTTACAAAATATTTGATAAACTCTGAAACCAAACTTTGTTCCCAAAATTTTGGAAATATGTTAAGTAGCAAGAAGCAAAGGTCTGGGTGGATCAGGGAAATCAAAATGTTCAGATATCTTTACTACGAATTCAGTGGCAGTTGTAAATAGCCATTTGTTGACAAGCCCATTCTCTCTTGGCCTCCATGCATAGTTCCATAAAATATCTTGAATGTTTCTAATAGCCCAGAGGCCCTTACCTCATTTGCCAGGAGACAGAAAGGACCACAGAGATAAAGCAGAAGATCTGGTTCTGAAAATGATCCTTGAAGTGACCAAACAATTCCAGACACTGCAAGAATCTACTTTGATGTTAGATGTCACCATATTTAATTTTAAGTCAAAGGTGATTTTCCTTCATGATTTTTTTTTACCCTGCTCTATTTTGATATCTAATCTCCTCCAGATGATTGTTATCTGGATCTGAGAAAAAAAAATACATCATTTTGCTGATTATAATTCTTTAATTGATCATTGCTATGTGTTCAGCTATTTCTCAAAGCAATTCAGAATCTGAAGATCAAATTTGGATCTAAGACATTGTCAGGATTAGCAAATTCCTTCCACATCCCCTTGCTTTCGATAGATTAGAAAAAGTAAAGGCATTACTATAAAGACTTAAAGTCACCACTACTTATAAAAACACAGTTCACAGATGTAGACAAATGCACTCCATTTGTCCTCTCTTGTTCAAGTATGTCCAAAGTTTTGGATTTGATTCTTGGTTAAGTTTGTGTAATATCTGGGTTCTCAGTCAATGTGTACTTCCAGGTTATCCTCCCTAGAGCAGTAGAAGCAATGATGAGTCTTGGATGTTCTGAGGACCAATGACATCAGTAAAAAAAAAACCTATAATCCAACCTGAAAGATATAAATAGCTGTGACCAGGTACCCATCTAGACTTCTCCAAGAAACAGTTGTGCCTCATTTTACAAAAGGCATGTACCCCTGTGAAGTTGTCTGGACAAAAGTTTCTGCAATGCAAATACTTTTTTTCTTTTCCCTCTGACTTTCTACCAGTTGGGAAGAGATTTCTTCCTGGAAGCAAAAAGTACAGTATTCCATTTAAAAATTAGATAAACTTTGACACTTGGGTGGCTCAGTTGGTTAAGTGTCTGCCTTCAGCTCAGGACATGATCTCATCGGCTTGGATCAAGTCTCATATGGGGCTCCTTGATCAGTGGAGAGCCTGCTTCTCTCCCTGCCTGCTGCTCCCCCTGCTTGTACACCTGTTCTCTTGCTCTGGCAAATAAATAAAAACTAAAGAAAAATCTTTAAAAATGAGGTAAACCTTACAAAATGATGACATGAACTTTATGTGTGCATGTGTTTATATAAATGCTCACTTTGTTAAGTAAAAATTAAGAAAGTGGTCTCTCTGGAGCAAGGAAAAAAAACTAAGGAATAGTGTCCCTCTTAAGTCTTCTTGAGAAAAGGTTCTTGACACATAGAGGAAGAAAGAAGTAGTAGATAGGACCTAATTAGTTCTACTGCCAGTGGAGGCAACCCCAAGAAGTCAAATTTTAGCTATACATGAGGAAGAAGTCCTTAACACCTCTAACTATGGATTCATGCACTATCCTATTTGGGAAAATAGTAAGGCCCTGCAGCAATGTTCCAACTAAAAAAAGATGGTCACACTGAGTGTAGAAGACACAGATTCTAGAACTCCAAACCAGGAAAAGTACCCAGTGGAAAGAGCTAGGCTTTCTAGATTCAATGTCCAAAAAATAAATTGAGAAAACTAAACCAAGTATCAGGAGAACTAAACAGAGCTAAAAAAACAAAACAAAACAAAACAAAAAACAAAAAACCATCACTCAGGGACACCTGGGTTGCTCAGTCATTTAAGGATCTGCCTTCGGACAGGTCATGATCCCAGGGTCCTGGGATCAAGTCCCACAACGGGCTCCCTGCTCAGCAGGGAGTCTGTTTCTCCCTCTGCCTGCTGGTCCCCCTGCTTATGCATTCTGTCTCTCTGACAAACAAATAAAATCTTATAAAAAAAAAATCACTCATCTCTACAACCAATATTCCTTTGCAAACAAAACAAAAGCTACATTTTTGTGGCTCAATTATTTTCTGAATGAGACTCTGGATAAAGAAGTATGATCTGTGGGCGCCTGGGTGGCTCAGTGGGTTGAAACCTCTGCCTTCGGCTCAGGTCATGATCCCAGGGTCCTGGGATCAAGCCCCGCATCGGGCTCTCTGATCCGCGGAAAGCCTGTTTCCTTCTCTCTCTCTGCCTGCCCCCCTACATACTTGTGATCTCTGTCAAATAAATACATAAAAATTAAAAAAAAAAAAAAAAGAAGTATGATCTGGGAGGATTCTGGATAAAGAAGAGTGAATGTGAAGAGGCAAAATGTAACCATCCAAACAAATCACCTGGTAATTATACTATGGAGCACTTTTTCCAAGAGAATATTAATGTAATTAATTAAGACCTATAATTATAATTTGTGATAATCTAAATATAACTTTGTCTTTTGTCTATGTTGCTACAGTTTACTTTCCCATTGTAAAAAAAAATAGATTGATTAAACAAATTAATAATGTAAATAAAAGTGGAGGTGGGAAGCATTCAAATTTACTTAAGGGAACAAATTGTTTTCAAACACATTTACAACTACCCAACAGGGTGTTAATTATAAGTGATCCTTATCTATTCACTCAACTAGGTCTAACAGAGTGTTTATTTGGAACAGCTTAGTAGCCTGCTTACTATTACTTTAACTACTGGAACACTAAAAGTGTATTTCTCTTAAAAAGTCCTAATATTTCTATGAATATATTTCATAGTCATGCTATCTCATAATCATTAATATCAGAAAGACAATACTAACAAACATGTGCATAATAAGGTATTACCCTGTATGATATAAAAGTATTTTCTTTTTTAGAAATCATTCCAGGGGAGAAAAGTTAGCCAGTTCACCTGAATGAATATTTAATCAGCTCTAACTATATTACCTTTGTAACAGGAATACAAAAATAGGTTCTAAACCAACCTCACCAAGAGCAAAAATAAATTGTTTACGTGTATATGAGTGTACATGAATATGAGAGTGTTTGTGAGGTATGTATGAAAAGTGTATGAGTTTGTGAGTATATGTGTATGTGAGGATAGATGAGAGTATGTGTGGTACATGTGTACCTAATGGGCACGACTGTTGTCATTCATTTATCAAATATTAACTTGAATGCCTTTGTATAGCAGAGATATTCAAGGTACTTGGGATACTCCACTAAGAAAAAATTAAACAAAATTCTTGCACTTATAGAATTTATGTTCTATTTGGCGGAGCCAGACAACAAATAATAATTATAATTAATAAATGTTTTGAAATAAAAAAACAGAGCTAGACCTGAGTTACCAATAATGTGAGGAGTGTGGATGGGGAGCAGATTACATTTTTAAAAGGCAAGGATTATTACCCCATTTGATAGATGATTAAATGGAAATGTAAAAATTTTTGATTTAGAAGATGTTAAAATGTCAGTTACAAGTAAAATCGAAGCCATAGCCCAACCTCCTACAAGGAGGTTTTCTAGGTGATAAGGTAAATATAGATCCCACCTTCTTTTTTTTTTTTTTAAGATTATTATTTGAGAGACCAAGCCAGTATGTGTGAGCAGGGTGAGAGAGCACAGTATCCAACACAGGGTTGGATCCCACGACCCTGAGACCATGACCTGAGCTGAAATCAAGAGTCAGATGCTCAACCAACTAAGCCACCCAGGTGCCCTCTAGATCCCACCTTCTTAAAAATATGACAAGTTGTTGGTCTTAGAGAGTGAAGTGGGAAGAGGCCTCATGGATAATTAGAATTGCATCTCAGCAAACCTACTAATAGTTCAGATTCTGAGTGAGATGGAAGGTGAGAGATTTCTGCAAAATGCTTACATACTTGCTTTCAGGGGAACATTTTTAATGTTGTCCTGCTAAGACTGTGCCACCAAACCATATCCTCATATTTTTGTATTCACTGCCCTTGATATATTGTAATAGCTGAAGCCTCACTGATTTATTAAGTATATAAGGTAAGTTTAGGCTCAGAGTTACACACAGGGAGAGCTTATCCTCACTCATCTACTGTTTGTCCCATCCTCAGCCTGCAAAGAATGCCCTTCCAAGGGTTTGCATCCCTGTGGAGCACATGTACCTTCAAGAACCTCACTTCCAGTTGACCTCGTTCCTCAAATAACCTTGTACCTTGGATCTGAAAGAGAGCTTGAGACCCTCATTGTGTATGTGACAAGTCCAAGCATGTCCACCCTGCTATATTGTGTTTGTCAAAACACTGGATTTGAAATCACAGAGCCACTACAAGGGGCAAGTCCCTCTCTCTAAGTTGGCATCCACAAAGAAATGGGACTTTTCACCAACTGGCTGGAAGTCAATGCCAGTGAACCCCTTTCACCACAGCTGCTACCAGCTTTAAAAACTAATGAATTCTGTTGTTTTCTCATGTTGGCAAATAACCCGGTCATCCCTTCCTAGCTTTGTAATACCCCACTTAACAGGGTCAAATTAGTTGGTTCTTGCTAAGTCTTCTAAGTAGTAAATTATTCTTTGCCACTTGTTTTCAGAGTTGTTTTAAGAGGCCCATAGGGGCAGGCAAGTCAAGAAATGAGAACACTTTAACAAATGCTGGCAAACCACCCTCCCCCTGCTATAGAAGAAAAGATCTACAGGTTGTTAAAAAGACCTCCCTCTGGTTAATAGAGTACTGACCTCTGGTCTAAATCAGTGTTGGTGGAAGAAAGAAAATGGGCTTTTGGAGAGGTGAGATAGAGTGGTAAAACGCATTTCTTTTTAATAAGTAGCAGTCGTTTCCCTTCTGCATACCCTAGCATGGCACCCTTCTTAGCTATCCACAGAGATCCTGACCTGGGGGTTTTCATTCTATTACACCCGCTGTTGCCACCTGCTGGTGACATATCATGATTGACGTACAGACATGGTATGGGGGTTATTCTTGTGGGAAGCACAAATTGTAAGTTTTAGGATAAAATCAAAGGTTTTCATTCCCTGGGGTCTTGAAGGGGGGGGGGATAGTCCAGAAAGCAATGGGAATTTATTCTATTCACACTCAAGTTTTGAGAAGTTTCAGTCCTATTATTCCACCAGTACAAGAGATTTAGTTAACCAGCCATTACCTTTTCCTCTACAAGCTATAGAGGACATGGTTTTCCCTGATCACTGGCGATATAATTTTGTTTCTTGCTATGTATCTTGAAGACTATAGGTTTTCAATGTAATGGAACTTGACCTCAAAGGCAAGATTGATTTTCAGTTTTCTAAGCAAAGCCTTAGGGAAAAAGATAACTTCTTCAGCCTGTTTCCAAGAAGCGTGAGGGTGACAAGGTTCTGGTACACCACATCATTTATAAAAGAACCATCAGAAGTGTATTACCAACACTCCTGGAAAACCTCAGGGTAAGCATGTTGTTTGAAGTAAAGTAAATATTTTTTAAAGGCTCATATCAAGCTGTAATTTGCTAGAGAATATGAAATGGAAATATATTTCCTTAAATTTCTCCATACTCACAAATAGCCAATATATGTTTTATTTCTTGGAAATGTAGACACATTAGAAGCCACTGTGCACAGCTATACATGGTCAACTTTTAAATTTATGGTCATACAATAGGAAAGTTTCCAGTGAAATACTAGGTATCAGGAAGTTCAAGAGTTAAGGTCCCATAGTAGTCTTAACACATAGCCAGGGTGTACAAATGCCACATCATAAAGAGGTTTAAAAGGTTTCTTCAGTAGAAATGCCCAATAATGAATAGGCCTAGTATAGAACAACTTAATACTTTTATATATTTTGAGTTTTAATCATAAAGTGAGCTCTGTTTTAATTTAGATATTCATTTTTCATTCCCTTGTCAATGTTTACAATAAGAATAGCAATGTTGAGAGGCCCAAGGCCATGCTTTGCACCCTTATTTTCTCTTTATACCCCCTTTAGTTTATCTCATCCAGTTCCACAGCCTGCAAATGCCACCTATATTCTAGAGATTCCTCAATCTATATCTCCATTCTTGACTTCTCCCCAGAACTTCAGATTCATAGCCAACTACCCACCTAAGAAATAATCAACATCTCAAACGTGACATGCCTGAGGGCAAAACTCTTATGTCAGCCAAACTTGCCCTTCCCTCTAAATTTCCTCATTTTTGTAAACAGCACAAAACCCCTCCCATTTGCTCAAGTAAAAAGTCTGAAAGCTAACTTTGATCAGACTCTTTTCTCTCACTCCTTACACATAATCCATCAGAAATTCTTACTGAATTAAAATTATCTAAAATCCTAATTCTCTCCATCTCCATTGACAAAATCTGTGTTAGTCATCTATTTTGGCATAACAAATAATTCCAGAACATAGAGCCATAAAACAATAGGGATTTATTGCATTATATGGTTTCAGGGTCAGGAGTCTGGGACAGACTTTGCTGGACAGTTCTGGTTCTGAGTCTCTCATGAGGTTGAAAACTCATGAGGGCTGCAGGTTGACCAGGGCTGCAGTCATGTCAACAGGGGAAGGATCTGCTTCCAAGGTCACACAGAAAGTTGCTGGCATGCCTCAGTTCCTTGCTGGCTGCTGGCTGGAGGTTTCAGTTTTTTGCTATGTGAGCTTCTCCCTATGGTAGCTCATAACATGGCAGCCTATTTCTCCCAGAGTGAGAGATCAAGGAAAAGAGAGACTAAGATGGAAGCCATAATCTTTTATAACCTAATCTCAGAAGCAACAGAATATCACTTCTGCTATATTCTACAGGTCATATTGACTAACCCTGGTAAAATGCGGGAAGTGGTGACACAAGCATGTAAATATCAGTAAAGAATCACTGGATGCAAATGTGGAAGATAACATCCTAGACTAACCCTCCACCTTCAACTGCCTAGGGGCCTGAAATAGCCTCCTGATTCACGTTCTTGCTTCTCCTCTTGCCAACTCCATTCATTAGCTGCTCAGAAGCCAGAAATCAGATCTTGTCATTCTTATACTGGAAAGCCCTCCAATGGCTTCCCATTTTACCCTGAGTAAGATGCAAACTCTTAATCTGGCCTTGACCACTTATCATTTCCCATCACACACAGCCACGTTGGACAGATTCTTGTTCCTCCAACATACCAGGTTGGGTTCCTTTTCCCTGGGGGAATTCAGATCACAGCTTAAATGTCACTTCCAGAAAAGCCATCCAACACTACTCTATCTAAGATAAAGTACTCATTTACACACTTCTCTGTCCAACTGTCATTCTTGACCCAGCCGCACATACAAACACAAGTGCACTTCTTACTTCTGAAAGAATCCTGATTCTTTGTTTAACATCAGGCAAAGAGATCTGGATCTTCCGGAATGCAGGCTTCTCTCATCTACAGGTAATAAAACATGATTATTCTATGGTAGATACAGTAATCCTTTCCTTCAATGATGAAGCAAAAAGGTCTACAACTGTCATGTGGCCCTATACTGAGTAATGAGACATAGGAGGATATTTACTGCAAGCTTCCTTTCTAAAATTAAAAAAAGCAAGCTTGGTGAGAATAGCATCTTTTTCTCCCATCTCTACTCTTCTAAATGTAACTACATTGTATGAAGATACAATACCCAGAACTATGAGATAAGCAACCATCTTGCAACGTGAGACAAACAGCATAATAATGAAAAACCTAATACACCAAGAATAATAAAAGAGTAAAATGCAAATCAGACTCTGATCCCTGAATGACTACACCATTCCTGGTCTACCAACCAACCTCTAGATCCCTTGGCATAAAAAATCATTACATATCTTTCTCACGTAAGACTCTGCTAGCCATATCCTTTTGTTATATGCAACAAAAAACATTCCTAATTGATATGTTCATTTACATAGAATCTTCCTGCTAAATGATGATGGTTCGCTCATTACAAATCATAGACTCAGGGTGCTTGGGTGGCTCAGTGGGTTGAGGCCTCTGCCTTTGGCTCAGGTCATGATCCTGGGGTCCTGGGATGGAGCCCTGCATCAGGCTTTCTGCTCAGTGGACAGCCTGCTTCTTCCTCTCTCTCTCCCTGCCTCTCCACCTATTTCTGATCTCTCTCTCTGTAAAATAAATGGATAAAATCTTTAAAATAAAAAAGAATTAGACTCTATAATGTAGCGTGCACTTAAAAATACTTGATGACAAAGAACCAAAAGAATTACTAAGACCTATAATTTTCTTGCTAAACTTTCTTGAAGATATTTAGCAGTAACAATGAAGGCTGAAATATAAAAGTGACTTGTTTTATAAGCATTTCCATGGAAAAGTTTCTTTTAATAAGCTGAAGAGTAATAAATTTAATCTTTAATGAGTCTGACTACTACCAAACAACAGTATTAAGCATTTTACCTCAGTGATCTGAGCTTGTGAATGATCTGAAAGAGCTAGTATTATTAACCTCCTCTCACAGATAAGGAAACTGAACCTCTGAAAGGTGAATTTATCCAAGGTCATTCAGCTTACAAGACAAACCCAAGACTCGAACCCGGATCAGGTGACATGGAATTCACAGGCTTAACTCCAGCACCAGCCCCTGTCTCCAGCAGGCTGGGCACATCATCAGCTCTCTACCCAGGAATTATCTCAGCAAATGTCTCACTTTTGAGTGACCAATATTCACACCTAAATGCAGCTGGCTCCTTGGCCATGATTTGGCCTCTGTATCTTAAAGAGTGCACATTGGAGAAAATTTAGATACAGTTGCTATTACTCACACAGAAGGAATATTTTTAAACCTTCTGAAACTAATTAAATACCTGGCAAGACAAGGAGAAATTCTTGTGCTTTAAAGTTGGGAATTTAATGTCATAGCTATTCATTCAGCCTCATGATAGCTCTTCTTACTCCCTGTTTGTCTTGGTCAATATTCAATTTTAGCATGATCCCTTGCCCATTAACTGATCTCTCTATTTGTACCCTTCCCCTAAACCCCACCAATGCTGCTCCACATAACAGCCAGTGTGATCCTTCTCAAACCTAAGTGAGATTACATCACTCCTCTGCCCAAATTGTCTCATGGCCTCACATGTCAGGGTAAGAGCTAAAGGTCCTTACAGTGTCTGGCCAGGTCTTAGAAATTACTAAGCCTGCTTCTTCCTCTCTCTTTCCCTGCCTCTCCACCTACTTCTGATCTCTCTCTCTGTAAAATAAATGGATAAAATCTTTAAAATAAAAAAAAATTAGACTCTATAACGTAGCGTGCACTTAAAAATACTTGATGACAAAGAACCAAAAGAATTACTAAGAATTCTAATTTTGCACTCTGATCTCACCACCTAAGATTCTTTCTTTTGCTTGCTTCTCTTGAGTAAACTGACATTCCTACTGTTCCTCAAGTAAGCCAAGCATTTTTCTACTCAGGGATTTTGCCTCCATATATACTGTTCCTTCTACTTAGAAAACTGTTACCTCAGCTACCTGCATATCTTATTCCTACAATCTGTTATCTCTGATCAAACGTTTTATTTTATTACATACCATGTATAAAACAGTAACACCTCCCCTCCAATACACACACTTCCTCTTCTTTGTGGACTTTTTTTTTTTCCAAAACACTTACTCCAATCTGATACAGAGTAAAATTTATTTGTCTACTTGTTTTTATTGACTGTCTTTCTCCCACTGTCACGCAAGCTCCTCAAAGACAGGGGCTTTGTTTAGTGTGTTTTCAAAATTTAAAGCATGCTTGTCATCCAACAGGTACTCGATGAATACTTACCTAATGAATAAATGAACAAATTTATCTTGGGCAATGAAGCCTCATCACTGCTCTGTCATTTAGTTTCCTTGTCTATGAAATAAAGGAGTGAATGTCAGAGGACCTCTACATTTTCTTCTTGTTTTTTTATGCTACCACATTAACCAAAACACAGCCCTTCCTCTAGCTGGAGAACCTTAGGGATGAGCATCCACCCGGAGCCACAAATGTTTAGTTTCTCTCTGCCTTTCAGGTCTTGGCTTCCTGGGTGGCCCTGGGCAAGTCACTTAACTCTTTAATTCTCCATTTATGAAACAAGGCTAACACCTACCTACCGCATTGGGGGAGCTAAGAGCATTAATTAATTCATGTAAAGTGCTCTGGTATTTCTCGATTAAAACATTCAATTAGAGTAAATTGTTACTAATACATAAATGAAAATGAAATAACAAGACTGTTCTAGGAGCTATAATTCATACATGAATCCCAACTTTAAAAAATTAGAAGAACCATCAGTTATATTCTAAAACAATCCACAAAGTGCTCTACTCAAAAAAGTTTTTCCAAAATTTTAACCATCTGAAAAGCTCAGTTTCAAAGAAGTAACACGACTGCTTTTCCTTACCTACAATGTTCCCTGGTTGTCTCATCTAGTTCTATATATGTGACTAAGATTGCAGTTTGAAATTTTATCATTTAAGAAAAAAGGAATATATTTTAGCTCACTGCCTACTTTATGTATCTTATCCTTAAAGACCAAAAGGAAAATAAATATTTTCAAGCACAAAATATATCAAAGAAAAATGTATTATAGTTGTTTATATTTGTGAAAACATCTAAGACTATTCAAGAAAAAGAGAATACAAAGAGCTATAATTTGAAATACCAGCACTATTACATTGAGCTGAAGCTCTACTAACTGCATAACTCTGGGCAATCTAAGGCTCTCTATTTAAATAAATTTATTATATTAAATTTAACATCATTTTTAATTAACCCTGGTCAAAAAACTGCCCACATCTTAGTTGCATTTTACACACTTTTTTTTTCAACTTTATTGCCTTAATACTATCCATGAAAGACACTGTCATGACATTGCATGTCCTTCCTTTACTCCTTCCTTCTAAGCTAACTTCCTCTCTCCTTTTCCTTCTTTTCTCTTCCTAATGGTCATGAAGATCCTTCAAAGCAAATCCCCTCTGCCAGCCCACTATAGGGAACTTGGGCAAATGCTTCCTGTTTAAGGACACAATCGGCCTCCTGGGACATAGGTATTGATTGGTGATGCCCACAGAGGACTAAAATTTGGGAATCAGAACATCCCTCCAGAAACACCTATGAATATGTGGACATGGGGTTTGAAGAAGGTCCCTCAAGTGTTCACCAGCTCAGTAGGGAAGAGAAATTGAGTGTGAAACTAGACTAATTCACTTATATTTTCTTTAGATCCCACCCCTGAATCTCTTATTTACCCATCCTGTTTTGCTGCTAAGGATAACACAGGTGAAGTGTTTTCTAAGTAGTAAAGGTCTAAGTAAACCTTCTAAATAATTATTATCTATTAAACCTGCTTTTTGGGAAATTGACTTCTTTGGCAACCAGATTAATATTACAGTTTCTCTTCACAAAAAAAAATGCATGTAAGCAGAATTTTATATACGATTTCATAGTTTGGGATATTTCTAAGATTCATGAATCCTAGACACTGGCCAAAGTGAACCAGATTAGAAGTATCTGAAGAAGTCTAAAATGGGCTCCAGTGGTACCATGAATTCCCCATATCGACAGATATTCCATAAAGATTTTACTGATCTAGCAGGCTTTTATTCAGTGACTCATAAATCAGGCAACATCTAAACTAGCAAACAGAAAGAAGATCCAAAGAGTTGTTCAAGATGAGAGATTTTTATAAACCAAAGTGAGCAGGATCAAGGAAGTTATACTGGGCATTTTCTGATTGGTTAAAGGAAAGCTGATTTCCTTATATGGAACGAAGAGACATCTTGGAACCAGCTCAGGTAACTTGGGCAAAGCAGGAAACTACAGATTGGTTGATCTAACGTCGTCGTCTTCTAGGAGAGCTGAGCATGAAAACTTAAGTTTTGATTTTATAACATAAAGCCTAGCATAGGCAGCCCCATCTTGGACACAATCTGGTTACTTTAACATCCCAAACTGTGGACATTTCCTGAGAAAGTTCCTTAGCTTTCATCATGCTATCACCAGAGTCTGTGACCCACTTGAAATTAAGAATGTCTGAATTAGGGCTCATTGAAACACTAATTTTGCTTCCCTGGCCACAGTCTGAATTGCTCAAGAAGAGAGGGATGTCTTCATCATCTTTTTATTTGCTTGGTACATAGAGTGTTTAATACAGATTTATGAAAGGTGTAAGTCAGTTAACCATTCAAAAGCCAAATTGGTTCAGCAGAAGAGTTGTTGCCATAAAGTATGGGAGAAACATCAAGCTGAGGCATAGAAAGCTATATACAAACAGATCATCTCACTCATTTTATTCCCCAGTTTTTCCCAGAGTAGGCACTTAAAGCATGTGAAGTACGTTTACACTTTATTAACTTCGTAATCAACACTTCAACGTGAGGAAGTGTTATTTATGTAGATCATAGCAGCTTCTCAAACTTTAATGTGCTTACAATTCACCCAAGGATGTCCTAAAAATGTTGGTTCTAATTCAACAGGCAGGCATGAGGGCCTGAGATCTGCATTTCAAGCAAGCTCCCAGGTTATGTTGATGTGACCAGTTTGCAGACAGCACTTGGAGAAGCAAAGACACAGGGAACAGAGGAAACGGACATTAAGAATTCTATTCTCACCCGTTCACTACCTTTGGGACCAAGATATAATGGCCACTTGAGGATGAATTTAAGCAAGAAAAATGTCCCTAATAAGCTAAATGAATAGACTCTCAAGCAGAAATGCCAAGAATCCCCTCCACAATCCAGCTGAAAGCAATATTAGGTTAACTGTAAAGTGAGACATTGATGGGACTTTCCCATTGTCCACCTAATTATATCAGTATAGAATAAGCAAAGATAGTTCACTTGTATTCAGGTTTTTATTGACCAGAAACACAAAGACTATTTATTTAGACATGAATCAAATGTGATCAGATTGTCAGCAAAGTTAAAAGTTCTTACCCAAAATAAGATTTTCAGGACAAAACTTTATATACATTATTTAGCAATGAGTTATCCTTCTTTCTCTTTTTCCTTTCAGCCCTGGGCCATTTTGCCTTGTCTTCTCATCCCAGAAAATTACTAGGTGAGGTTCTATTACCCTCAACGTTCTTGTTATGGTTTCTCAATGTTCCTGAAATACATTTGCCAAGGGAAAGTGTTCGTTTTCGTCTTAAGTACTTATAACTACCTACATAACTTGTCAAAGTTTTTGAAAGGGCATATTTTAAAAGCTTCATACTCTTGTTTCAAGTACACAAGTTAATGGACCTTAATAAAACCAGAGTTTCAGGAGTTTTTCTTCTGCTTGCACGATATTTTATTGAAAAGAAATTCCAAAGGTTCCCCATCCTCTTTACCTATGGTGAATTTCTTTTCCACTGTACTTTAAGTTGTCAGCAGTTTATTTCAAGTGGAATAAAAATTTTACTTTTCCTAATGAGATTGTTAAGCCCAAAGGCATTCTTACACATTGACCCATTTTCTTCCAAAAAAGGTTTGGAATGGGTCAAGTCTTCGCATTAGAGAAGGAAGATGGAGTGATGTAACCATGTAGCAGGCAGGAAAAAGCACTAGATGAAGAGTCAGAAATCCTAAGATCTAGTCCCAGTCCTATTTCAGAGTAGTCACACACATACAGAAGCAGTTACTCCTAACAGCCTCTGTAAATGGTAAAAGTAGTCTGGAGTTAACATGAACTCTAGTTGAAACCTTGGTTCAAGCTCCTATCTGAACCATGAGATTAGATTTCTTTTTCTTCTGTAACCTCAGCTTCTTCCTCAGTATAAAGAGAGAATTGTGCCAGTTGGTCACTGTTGATGGTTACAGCTCTAAATGCTGCTTCTAGTGGAATCTGCCTAGGGGCAATTAGAAAATCCAAATCAGGAAGACCAACTCAATGCTCAGTGGGTGCCTAACCATAACAAAGTGGGTGCATACCCATAACAAAGCTTTAGTTTTGTTACCCACTTTTATCAATTATCAGATGCCAGTGCTGCTGGAAAATTCTGCAACACATGTCCCCATGCTTGCCTGACAGTTACTGAAAATCAACAACAAACAAACACTCCTGCATCTTGAATTGCTTAAATTGAGTTTGCATAAAAGTAGAGGACAGAGAGATTATTCATAATTTATACTGTTGCTTTATCCCTGGCAGACCATGTTAGAGATTCACTGCTGTTTTCCTTAGGTGGAATGGATAAGCCAAATGTAAACACCTGATGTCAGACCATCAAGGATGAAACACTATTATCTTGATGCAATTCTCTAACTTGTATCCATTTCATCCAAAAGGGGGGCATCCTTACCTATAAGATAAACTATAAGGTAAATTATAAGGTAAACAGTAATAAAATGATGTTCATAGTCTTTCATGGTTTGTTTCAGTGTAAAAACATACTCAATTCCCATTAAGTCTATCAGAAAGACTCTGATCCATACCCACTTCCAAAAAGTTAGTTTCAGGGGCACCCAGGTGGCTCAGTGGATTAAGCCTCTGCCTTCAGATCGGATCATGATCTCAGGGTCCTGGGATCGAGCCCTGCATTGGGCTGTCTGCTCAGTGGGGAGCGCCTGCTTCCCCCCTCTCTCTGCCTGCCTCTCTGCCTACTTGTGATCTTTCTCTCTGTCAAATAAATGGATAGAATCTTAAAAAAAAAAAAAAAAAAAGTTAGTTTGATTTCCATACCAAAAAAACCCAACTATTTTATTTTCACAAAACCATCCTGAATTCCAAATGATTGTATTTGTTTGTAAACAATAATCCAAGTTCATACCTTGGATGATTGTAGAAGAATGAACGTGTGTGTGTTTGTGTGTGTGTGTGTGTGTGTGTGTGTGTGCGTGCGTGCACGCGTATGATCAGTCTATGCATAAATTTGAGAGGGAAAATACCTTTAATTTAAATGCCAGTAAAATTTATTATTTTGATGAGAAAACTATTTAACATAATAAAGATATGCCCCAATTTGTAACTTTTTGTTCCAGGATCACAAAGATAAATATTTCTTTTTGCTCTTCTAGTAGCTAAAACCACACATCACTACAATGTAACTTAATGGAGGAGGCTTTTCAACAAGTCTCTTTCTACAGTGCTTAACTTTATTATCCTGTTACAGTATATTGGGCACAAGGGGGCACTGAAGGAGTGAACAATTCCATCTACCATACTGGAACTGCGACACCTCAGTGTTCACCTTTCACTCTGTCACACTGTAGCATTACCTTCTTTCTTCCTTTTCTTTTTCTTTTTTAATATGTCTAGCTACTCTGGGCACATGAGGGAAATTTCATCGAGCCCTTGGACAACACCATCTTGAATGGCCTTTTCTAAGAGTATACATGTCATAACATCATGAAACAGCATCATGATTCACTAAAATGCCAAACATCTGTGGCAAAAGTCTACTAGTTCCCTACCCAATATTCATAATACTTTTCTTTCTTATTAATGAAATCCTTACATTGTTGGAGGCAGCTACAAACTACATTTCCCAGTGGCCCTAGAAGAACAGTGCGGGTAATGAAATGAAGGAAAAAGTCCTTATTGTGTGACACAGCTGGGAGAATTATCCAAAGTGGTATCCAAACTGGTAGGTGTCCTTTTCTCCTTACCCCCTCTCCCTTCCTAGAGAGTGAATACCACAGCTCGTGCTATAGCAGTTATCAATTCTGAAAAGTTGACAAAACAAAAAGAAAGAACAAGGCTAAAATCTTGGTATGGCTCCAGAATTTTCACTACATGCCTGCTGTCTCCTTCCAAACTTCATGTTATGAGAAAGAAAGTAAAAGGTTCTTATCTGGTTCAACTCCCTAAAATTTGGGTTTCAGAAGCTTTAAAATAGAAGTATTTGAAAACTGCAATTCCCAACTGATACATCCAGAAAGTATCATGATTAGCAATGGAGATTCTTCAATTATACAGAGCAAAGGAATGGGACCGAAGGAAAAATTTCACTGAGCTTCCATCCAGTCCCATGAAAGATAATGCATGGAAAGAAATGAAATAAAATGTATTTTTAAACATCTTTTTAATCTAATTGAACATATAAAGTATCAACTAGTATTCTACAGAGTAAACGCCTTGCGCTGATCACAATAAATTCTAATTCTCCTTTAAATTACTGCTGCGCAAAGGCAACCACCTCTTGTTATATCACTCACTGGACTCCAGACTGGACATCCCAATGGGAAGAACCACAGGGTCAGTGCAAAAGTTTGTCCATCTCCATCACTAACAAGAATGGACAGATAGCTGCAATTTAACAATTTTCCCCCTCAGCACCCTGGTCAGCGGCCTCACCCTGAACTCCCACTGTTCCTAGCACCCTTAGTTTTCACCCTAACCTCACCAGAAGCCCTGTCTTCCATCCTGCTGGTAAAAGAATGCTAGAGAATCCAAATACCCAAAAGCAGCTTCATCTAAAAAAATACCGTGGGTTTCTGAGTCTATTTTGCCCATGAAGAAAAGAACTCATTCTGATCACATTAGCTAATTGAAATTTTAAACTCCCCTACCACCTGTACTATTATTTTCCAAGTTATGTCAGTGGGTAGCAAATACAGTCTAGATTTAAAAAAAAAAATCAGTGCAAATATTTTTAAAATGTAATTCTTTGAATTATCAAAGTCTCATGATGTGCTTTTACTTCTAAATAGTTTAGTCAAAGGACACTGTTACTGCAAAATAACAGTCATTGTTTTACAGAATAAACGATGGGGATGAACTTCTACTTATTAGAGGAGTTCCAATGAAATTTCCTATTCTACAGAAAAATGACAGTACTTAGGATTATAGGCCATAATATTATTTTGATACAGAGTTTGCATCACTTAAAAAAATTATCTTCAAGGCAAAAATGTCTTGCTACTTTGAGAGGAAATCACATGGCTTATGGGAAATAAATCCTACCCTACTGTGATTCCTTTAAATGGGTAGTAGATTTATATTCTCTAACTCAAATGAGTTCAGGGACAAAAATCTTTTAAATTGCAGATCTTAAATTAAACACAAAGAACTGGTTTGTAATCAAAAATATAACTTAAAGACTGAGCAGGCTATATTAAATAAGGTTATAAAATTTCATGCCGGGGGAATGATTTTAAAGTAAAATTGACAGCCACCAGTTATAGAAGATGGCTAAGCAGGAGCTGATTTACCAACTAGAGATGTTTTTACCTGTTTCAGTCTTTTAAGTTTGCAACTCAGACCTCAAACCTTGATAGTAACTATGAACAGTTCCATTAGTGAGGGTTTTTTTAATATGAAACCAAAAATATAAATGTGTACATTGTAAAGAATAACATAAATATTTTCACATTAAAAGTACTTGTATATCTGTTCCAACTAACTTAAACACCTATTTGTTGTTTTCAGTGAAGAACTGAAATTAAGACATTTTCAGTGATTAGTACACAAAGGCACAGGTGAAGGCAGATGTCATGACCAACCACTCTTTCTTCAGTTCCCCATACTCATTCCATCACACTCTATTCAGTGTATACTGTTCCAATCAACAGCAGCAGCATGACTCAGTAACTTGGAAATTCAGAATTTCAGGTCCCAATTCAGATCTTCTCAATCTACATGATCCCTCAGGGGATTCAGAGGCTCACTGAAGTTTGAGAAGCACTATTTTAAGCTATACCACCACCTAACTGAAACACCACTCTTTTCTGTACAAATTGGATGATACTGCAGTAAAAATGTCTTACCTCTCTGGGTATGCATGTCACAGAAATTCAAATTTACATCAGAAGTATAAGTTTGCACCACCTGCAAATTTCAGCTATGGACTTTGAAACTTCATACTCTGTAAAATGAGACTACCATTTCTCTTAACCCTCATGAGCAAGCAATCAATTAACATAAATTAATTTGGAGATGCTTAACATTAAAACAGAAAGAAAGAAACCAGCAAACAAGACCACATTAGTCTCTCCAGCCATTCCTCAGTCACTGCTTGGTATGTGTTAGAACACAGATGGTTTGGCTGTCCAGCTGTCTGCATAAAGAGTCTTCTTTAATACCTGCTTTTGGTCTGATTTAGTTGTTGTTTAATTTTAGCTTTAGTAAAAATTATTGTCACATTAAACATACATGCACCCATATTCTTGAGCAATGTACAATTGGTACATCAATACCAATCTCTTGAGGTAAGAGATCTTCAACGGCCAATTTTACCATTCTCTTTTTCTCTAAATACAAGCTTGAGAACCTATTTTCATGTAAGCTGCTATCCACTCAACATTTTTGGAAAAGTATATAAATACCTGTTAAGGTCAGCATTGCTTACTTACTACATGTCTTGTCCTAGATGGATTTGTGTCATTGAACAATAACTTAGAAACATTTAAGCAATAATTAAATCCTATGAGAAATGGCACTACTTCATTAATCATATAACTAAGCGGGTACCGGGGTGGCTCAGTCAGTTAAGCAGATGCCTTCAGCTCAGGTCATGACCCCAGAGTCTTGGGATGGAACCCTGTATTGGGCTACCTGCTCAGCGGGAAGCCTGCTCCTCCCTCTTCTACTCTCCCTGCTTTTATTCCCTCCCTCTCTCTCTCTCAAAAACAAATAAATAAGTAGAATCATATAACTAATCATATAATTCAGATGTGGTAGGAAAGTAAGTATGAATGTTTAAGTAATTATCTGGGTTGGAGAGAAGGCAAGGATATTGAGGAAGAATGAAAAAAAGAATGGGTGTGAGAAAGGAAATATCACTGGAATGCTGAAATTGCAAATGAAATCCACAGAAGTCAAGAAATTCAAGAATTAAGGCTCCCACTGCTCCCTTAATTCTGCCCCTGGTACTGGGCAAACACACTGTGTATATATCTTTCATTACAAGATCCCATAACACTTAGCAACAGAGCCCACTTAGGATGGTGATGAAGAAGCATATGGCTCCTTATGAAATGAGCTTTAAATACATCGAAAGGTTAACAACAAGTATAACAAGGTACTTTTTCCTATAAAAATTTAATGTTAATTATAAAATCGGATAACATTGTTTATGGCGTGAAATATGAAATACACAAGGCAGAACTCCCGTGGGGCATAGTTGATGTGCACTGTGCTCATAATGGAATTTTCCCAGTGTACGGATGTGGAAATAAGTTTTTCTCCCTGGAAAATATATGAAATTAGCTAATGTAGCAAAATTTCAGAATCTCGTCTTAGCTTTACACAAGAAGAGAAAATTTCGGAGGCTACAAACTATAGTTAACAGTAAACTAATAAATCAATGTGGTCCAGGAGATGGGAAGTAACAGATGATTCTTCCTTCCCTTACTCCTCCCCAAAAAGTCATTTATGGCTGGTTTTGGAAAGCTGTTCTCTCCCTTCAGATTTACTGTCCTGGTGATGTTTTTCCTTGACAAATGTTTCTTCTGCCTCTCTGAATGTATTCAAGATAGAAAAAAATATCTCAGTTGGGTTTCTACTGGAAGATCAGAAACAAAGCAGTATAGAATAAAAAGCTGCACAAATCAATTCAAAATGCTCCCTGTTCCCAAGAAGGTAAACAAAGGAGAGTGAACTTTGTGCAGATATAGTTTTAGTGATTCTTAAAGGCACTGTTAAAACTTTTGAAGAGTAAACCTACCATTTCAAAAGTAGCTATATAATTTGTATGGCCCAGTGTAAAATGAAAATATGGGGCCTTTGTTAAAAAATTATGAATTTCAGGGTCACCTGGGTGGCTCAGTGGGTTAAAGCCTCTGTCTTCGGCTCAGGTCATGACCCCAAGGTTCTGGGCTTCAGACCCAAATCGGGCTCTCTGCTCAGCAGGGAGCCTGCTTCCCCCTCTTTCTGCCTGCCTCTCTGCCTACTTGTGATCATTGTCAAATAAATATATAAAATCTTTTTTAAAAATTATGAATTTCAAAATAGTGATAGTAGAGCATATAACCAAGGGCCAGAACTTCTAAGAATGGGGGCCCAGAAGAATGTACACCCTGATCCCTTCTTTGATTAAACCAACTTCTCTGCATTTCTTATGGCATTTATCACGTTCTATTATTCTTAGTTTTGTGTGCCTCATCCCTAATTCTCCCACTAACCTAAAAATTCCTTGTAGGCAGGGACTCTGAAAAGAACATGGGCCCTGGAATCAGGTAAATCTGCCTTAATTTATTTGTTGTATATGTATTATTGTTTATTTGTTGTATGAACCTTAGTTGCATTATATATAATTGTTGAGACTCAGTCTTCTCGTCTGCAGAATGGGCATAATGACAATACCTTCAAGTCAGGATTGCTGTGAAGATAAAATAAGGTAATTCATAGTGTGAACACTTAAAAATGGTTAAGTATCCATATTATTGCATTATAAGATTACAATGAGATAATAAAAAGAACTTCACAATGTTTAATGATATGGGGTTGGTTAAAATAGTATGATAAGTTCATACACCAAAGTGGTGTACTGCTTTGCTGAGATGAATCTCCACATCTGCTCAGAACATCCAGTCACAGCACTAATAAAGAATGGTGCACAACTGGCAGCATCTGAGAGCTGGTAACAAATGCAAATTCTCAGAGGCCCAACCCAGACCTATGAAATCAAGAACTCTGAGGGGGGTGCCTGGTCAGCTGGAGTGTACCAAGTCCTCCAGGTGATTTTAATACGCTCTCAAGTTTAAGAACCACTGATCTACTGCATGAGCTAGATCTCTGAATTGATGAAGAAAGTCTTCTAAGCTACATTTTTTAAATTAAATTACAGACAAGGTGTAGAGAGTTCCCAAATTGATTTCAAGCCCAGAGATTTTCCAGAATTGAGACCTATTTCTCCACTGTGGCAGATACTAATGAAAGTGTTCCTCCTGGGGCACCTGGGTGGCTCAGTCAGTTAAGCATCTGCCTTCAGCTGGTATCATGATCCCAAGGTCCTAGGATCAAGTCCCACATCAAGCAGGGAGCCTGCTTCCTCCTCAGCTTGCTGCTCCCTCTGCTTTGCTTTCGTACTCTCTCTCTCTAATAATAAGTAAAATATTTTCTTAAAAAAGTGTTCCTCTGGCCAGTGTTGGAAGAATCACACTCATTCCTACAACTTACACCCATTTTCCTTCTGGGAAGAAGTTCTCATAGAGATTTTTACTTTTTGACTTTTTTTTTTTTTTTAAGATTTTATTTATTTATTTGACAGAGATCACAAGTGGGCAGAGAGAGAGAGGAGGACAAAGGCTCCCTGCCGAGCAGAGAGCCTGATGCAGGGCTCTATCCCAAGACCCTGAGATCATGACCTGAGCCAAAGGCAAGGCTTTAACCCACTGAGCCACCCAGGCGCCCCTTTTACTTTTTGACTTTTTGTACTGTCTGAATTTATATATATACATATAAAATTCTTCTCATGTGGTTCTTTAAAAATACTCCAATTTATTTTATAATGAACAAAGTAAATAAAGGCAACCTAAGTGTGAAAAAATAAAAAACAACCTAGAATGAGGCTAGAATAAGAGGTATTTGAAAGTCAGACCCAGTAGTGAAGGCTGTTCCTCTAGAAGCAGAGAAATAACACTAATCTGTGACTTCCAACCAATGGAGCTGAGCAAACCCTCCTTGCCTGGGGAAATCCTGACAGCAAGGCCTCTAACTTTATGAAATAAGCCAGGTTGACCTCAAATACTGTTGGCCAGGAAATTACACAGGAGTGAGGGCACTTTACACAATTCTCTTTGGTTTTCATTCTTTTAGGGTTAGTTTCCATGGAAAACTGCACCTGCCAGTACCCTGGGGTCTCTAAGCCTGAGGACTCTAAGAAAACAGGGAACAGAAAAGTGGGAACAATGCAGGTTTTATAGGTTTCTTTCACTTAGCATTTTTGCTTATGAGGTTCTCAGAAGACTAATTGTGAGGCTGCAGAGAAATTCCATTTGTAATAGCCCCTTTATTTACCACTTTCTTGCTTTCTGGAACCTTGAAAATGTAAGATAGTAAGGCTTCAGTGCATAGTTATTTTGTATACAGATATGAAATAGGGTCAAATGCCAGGAACGGCATTGTTTTCAGAATGTTTTGGTAATGATAAGAATCCTTTATATTTACAGGGAGAAATACTTACCCAAAGAAACCAGGGCCCTTTAAATCTTTAAAATCTGCCTTGAGCCAGAGAAGTAAGAGCACATATTTTTACTATTTTGAATCCAAAGTGTTAGAGTCACTAAGACAGGTGGTCACCAGCTGCAAAGAAGTGAGCTCAGCCAGGTGACCTCTAAGAACTCTTTCAGAGTAAGAATGTGTGACAAGTGTAGTTACAGACCAGAATCATCTTTGCTGGCCCAAATATGAAATTCAGTCCTGATCAGTTCATGGCTCTGTGGCCTCCCTCTCCTCCCACAAGGAATTTAGGTTGAGAAAGGATTAGATGCAGTTCTCCCCTGACTAGGAGGGGACAACAAGCTCTTTCAGAGACATCAGTCAACAGCAACTAAGCTCTGACTAGGGATTTTGGGGGGGAGAGGTGATGGCAAATAAATAAAAGAAACAAGTACCTAAAGAAGCTTATATCTTTTTAAGAATAGACAGTATATGATGCACCTACCATTGTCATAGGGCAGGGTACTTGTGTTAATCCTTACTCTGCCTTGTTTCTGGGACACTATTTCAACATTAACCAAAAAGTTCAAGGCAAGGCTGTTGTTTTTTGTTTTGTTTTGTTTGTTTTTTTAGTTTTTGATACATGTACTTTTGCATTTGGTTTGCTTGCTTTGTTTGTTGGTTGGCTGGTTTTACCTAGAATATTTTCTTAACAGTTTTAGTTTTATTGAAGTATAACTTAGATACCATAAACTCCCCATTTTAAGTACTTCAACAAATCATAATGGATTTATAACATTGTGCAACCATCCCCACAATCCAGTGTTAGAACATTTCCATCACCCGAAAAGATCCCTCAGGCCCATCTTCAGTCAGCCTCTACTGCAGACAACCTCTGAACTGCTTTCTGCCTCCACAGATTACCCTTTACTGGACATTTCATATAAAATATACAATTCATATACTGGGAATCATACAATATATACTGTTTGTTGCCTCTGGCTTCTTTCATTTTGCATAATGTTTTACAAATTCACTTGTGTTACAGAATGTATCAGCTGTTTGTTTTACTGCTGAGTAGTATTCCATTATATGAATATACCACATTTTGTTTATCCATTCATTACTTGATGGGCACTTTCCACTTTGGAGCTATTACACATAAAGCTACTACAAACATTCATAATAAAAGTCTTTAGGAAAACATATGTTTTCATTTCTCTTGGGTAGATACTTAGGAGGAATTACTGGGTTGTATGGTAAATTTATGTTTAACTTTTTAAGAAACTGTCAAATTATTTCCAAAGTGTCTGCACCAGTTTAGTCTCATCAGCAATGTATGAGTGTTCCAGGTTTTCTAAATCCTTGCCAATATCTGCTATAGTCTGCTTTTTTTTTTTATTATAGTCTTTCCAGTGGTATCTCATTGTGGTTTTAATTTGAATTTCCTAAAGGAGTAATGATAGTGAATATCTTTTCATGTGCTTATACACTATTTCTAAAACTTCTTGGTAAAATACCTATTCAAATAATTTTCCATTTTCTTATATTAGGTTGTTATCTCAGTGCAGTTGACCCTTGAACAACATAGGGGTTAGGGATACCAACCCCCACTTAGAGTTAAAAAGCTATGTATAAATTTTGACTCCCCTCCTTAAAGACTTAATTTAGTCTACTGTTGGCCAGAAGACTTACTGATAACATAAACAGCTGATTAACATATATTTTGTATAATAGTATTCTTATGATAAGGTAAGCCAGAGAAAAGAAAATACTAAGAAAACCATAAAACAAAATATATGTACAATACTATAAAAAATCCATGTATAACTGGACCAGTGCAGTTTAAACCCATGATATTCAAAGGCCAATTGCACTGAACTGTAAGAGCTCTTTATATGTAATGAACACAGACCTTTTATCTGCTATGATTTGAAATATTTTCATCACAAAAAGGTTTGTGACCCATTTTCCCATTTTCTTGGTGTCTTTTGAGGTGCAAAAGATTTATTTAGATGAAGTCCACTTTATGAAATTTTATTTTATGGATCTCAATTTTGGTTTCATATTTAAGAATCATCTGCCTATCCTAAGGTCATGAACATTTCCTCTTATGTCTTTTTTAAAAATTTTTTTATATATATATTTAGATGGTGTGTCACATTAATCTTCAGGTATAAAATCAACTTTGCTTTCCTAGGACAAATGGTACTTGTTCATGATGTAAATCCTTTATGTATGTTGCTGGATGTGGTCTGCTAAGCTGTCCAATTTGTTGACAATTCAATTTGATCAAACTCTCCATAATATTCCTTTCCAAGCCCTTTAAATTCTTCAGGGTTAGCACAAAACTTCCCTCTTTTCATTCCTGATTCTGATATCATCTTGAGTTGGGGGGCAGGTGTCACACCAGCGGTCAACTTTGTTAGCTTTTCAACTTTTGCCTTTATTAATACTCTCTAATGCTCTTCTGTTTTCCATTTCATTGATTTTTCACTTCAATCTTTATTGTTTACATTATTCTGCTTGTTTTCCATTTAGCTTTTTCTTCTTTTCCTAGTTTCTTAAGGCAAAATGCTAGGTTATTGATTTGAGATCTTTCTTCACTTCCAATGTAGGTGTTTAAAACTTTAAGTTTTTCTTTAACCAATGCTTTGGTTTCATCCCACAAATTATGATGTGCCATGCTTTGGTTTATTCACTTTAAAATATTTTCTGATTTCCATGTGATTTCTTTTTTGATCATGGATTATTTGAAATGTGTTAATTTCCAATTTAGGGATTTCCTAAATTTTTTCTGTTGTTGATTTTTAATTTAATCATATTGTGGCCTGAGGACAAAATTATATTATTTCAATCCTTTTAAATTAACTGTGTCTTATTTTGGCCTAAAATGTATAGCCTACCCCCAAAAATGTTCTATGTGTACTGCTGCTGGTGAAGTATCCCCCAGGGTGTCGGTCCATATTGGCTGGTAGTGTTATTTAAGTCTTCTGCACATTTGTTGATTTTCCATCATATAAAATACTGTTATATAAATTATTAAGAACAGGATACTGATTTTTTTGTTGGTTTTTTTTTTGTTGTTGTTTTTTGGGGGGGGTTACAATTATAGTCCTCATTTAATCACTGAATATAACAAACTAAGGAATGTCCCTTTTTTTTACTATTTTAATTTTTTTTATTTTTTTAAATTTACTTTCAGCATAACAGTATTCATTGTTTTTGCACCACACCCAGTGCTCCATGCAATCCATGCCCTCTCTAATACCCACCACCTGGTTCCCCCAACCTCCCACCCCCCGCCCCTTCAAAATCCTCAGATTGTTTTTCAGAGTCCATAGTCTCTCATGGTTAACCTCCCCTTCCAATTTCCCCCAACTCCCTTCTCCTCTCTAACTCCCTTTGTCCTCCATGCTATTTGTTATGCTCCACAAATAAATGAAACCATAAAATAATTGAGTCTCTCTGCTTGACTTATTTTACTCAGCATAATCTCTTCCAGCCCTGTCCATGTTGCTACAAATGTTGGGTATTCATCCTTTCTGATGGAGGCATAATACTCCATAGTGTATATGGACCACATCTTCCTTATCCATTCATCCGTTGAAGGGCATCTTGGTTCTTTCCACAGTTTGGCAACTGTGGCCATTGCTGCTATAAACATTGGGGTACAGATGGCCCTTCTTTTTTACTATATCTGTATCTTTGGGGTAAATAACCAGTCGTGCAATTGCAGGGTCATAGGGAAGCTCTATTTTTAATTTCTTGAGGAATCTCCACACTGTTCTCCAAAGTGGCTGCACCAACTTGCATTCCCACCAACAGTGTAAGAGGGTTCCCCTTTCTCCACATCCCCTCCAACATATGTTGTTTCCTGTCTTGCTAATTTTGGCCATTCTAACTGGTGTAAGGTGATATCTCAATGTGGTTTTAATTTGAATCTCCCTGATGGCTAGTGATGATGAACATTTTTTCATGTGTCTGATAGCCATTTGTATGTCTTCATTGGAGAAGTCAGGATACTGACTATTATTGTTGAGTAATATATTTCTTCTTTCAATTCTTTTTATTTTTGCTTCATATATTTTGGAGATCTCTTATTAAGTGTTTACACTTTCATGTAAGTGTTTTATCTTCCTGATTAATGGGCACTTTTACATTATTAAATAACCTTATTCATCTCTATTAACATATATTGTCTTAAAAGCTATTTTTTTCTCAAAATTGTAGAGCCATTCCAACTTGCTTAAGATTATCATTTACATGGTATATCACTGTCATGCTTTTGATTTTTACCTATTTGGATTATAACTGTTGCTCTTATAGACAACACACAGCTGGAACTTGAAGTTTTATCCAGTCTGACAATCTCTGCCTTTGATTAGAGTTTTCAATTCACTCACATTTAGTGTACTTTTGGTATGGTTTCATTCAAATCCGCCACTTTGCTTTTTGGTTTTCTCTGTTTCATGCCTTTCTTGTTTATCTGTTCATCTGCTACCACTTTCTGTGGAAATAAACAGGTATTTTACAATGAGTAATTTTAATTATTTTGTTAGTTTCTCCTTAACTATTTTGAGGGTTTTTTTTAGCGGTTGGTTTAGGATTTGCACTGCAAATTCTTAGATTATTATGATCTACTTCAAATTAATACTAATTCTTATGAAATATAGAAACTTATTCCAATTTAGCTCCATTTATTCCTCCTTTCTTTTATTTATTATTTTCATATATATTACATCTTTACCTGTTATAAGTTCAGTAATGCAATTTTATAAGTATTGTTTTATGCAATCTCATATATTCCCAAGCTGTTAAAAAGAAGAAAAAAAATATTTATATGGTTTTTATATTTACCAGTATATTTATCTCTTGCAGTGTTATTTCTTCATGTGGATTCTACTTACCATCTAGTAAAATTTCTTTTCAACCTAAAGGAATTTTTTTACTATGGTTATAATACAGGTGTACTATCAACAAACTCACTCTTTTTTAATCTGGGAATGTTTTTCTTTTTGAAATGTCTGTTTTGGAGGATAAATTTAATGGATTTAGAATTCTTGAGATGTCTTGAAGGATAATTTTAATGGATTTCTATATCTTGGTTGACAGTCATATTCTTTCAACATTTTGAATATATCATATCACTGCATTCTGGTTTCTTTTGTTTTGGATGAGAAGTCAGCTGTTAATCACACTGTCATTCTCTTATATGTGATGAATCATTTTTTCTTTTCTTCAAGATTTTGTCTTTGGTTTTCAGCAATGTGACTATGAAATATCCAGGTATGACTCTCTTGGCACCTATTATACTTGGAAGACATTGACTGTTGTATCTGTAGATTTATTTTTATTTTTCTATTTTCATTATTTGTAAAAGATTATTTCTTTATTTTAGGCAGGGAGGGGAAAAGAGAAAGAGAGAGAATCCTGAAGCATGATCCCTGCTGACCTAGGATCCCAATGCAGGGCTCCATCATCCCAGGACCCCGATATCATGACCTGAGCCAAAATCAATAGCTGGATGCTTGACAAACTGAGCCACCCAGGAACCCCTGTACATCAGTTTTTAATCATATTTAGGAAGTATTTGGCCATTATGTCTTCAAGTATTTTCTCCTGATATTTTCTTTCTCCCTTCTTCTCTGAGACTCCCAATTTGTATATGTTAGTATGACTGATAGTACTGAGGCTTTCCTCATTTTTCTTTTGTTCTTTCTCTTCTCCTGCTTGAACAAATTTTATTGATTTGTCTTCAAATTTGCTGATTTTCTTTTTTCTGCAATCTCAAATATGCTGCAGAGTCAATATAAAGATTCTTCACTTCAGTTATTTTACTGTTATGTATAGAATTTCCATTTATTTTGCATAATTTATATCTCTATTAAGAGTCTCTATTTAATCATTATCATCATATTGTTCTTTCATTGCTTGATAGTTACCTTTAGTTATTCGAACATATTTACAATAGCTGATTTGAGTCTTTGTCTACAGAGTCCAACAACTGGACTCCTCCGAGATACTAGGTATTAACTTTTTTTCTTTCTGAGTATGGCTGATATTTTCCTATTTCTTTGTATAACAGTTGGCATTCATTGTACACATATTTTGCTACTGAAAACTGAACAATGTTGAAAATTGGACATTTCAAATAATGTAGCAAGTCAAGATTTCTATTTTTTTCTTCCTGGGCACTATTATTGTTGCTGCTTTTTTAAAGTGTTTAGTCATTTGCCTGAACTAATTCTACAGAGTTTGCCTCCCTCACAGTGTGTGACCACTAATATCTCTGCTCAGTTATTTTCTTTATTCTTACTTTGTTAAGTCTGACTTCTCAGGGTTGCCTAGTTAGCATAGTTTATGGTCAAGCAAGGACTGGTCAGAAGTTGTATTCAAACACCCTAAACCGGTCTGCCATTTTAAAATGGAGCTATGTGTAGGCTGTGAAATGTATTTGAAGTTCAGGTGGTTTACAAGACAGCCTTGACTTTAACTTTCTGTGCGTGCAAAGACTCACAATCAGCCAGGATGAATATATAGGCTGGGTCTGTCCAGTCTCTACTGAGTATGTGCACAGCCTAATCATGTACACAGCCTTCCAGATGACCAGAGATATTCTGGAGCATATCAAGGCCCACTATGGCTATCTCATCCCCTGGCTCTCCCTGATAAAATGTTTTCTCCAACTAGGATCATAGCTTCAAGCTAGTTGCAATGTAGGCCTTCCTTTTTCGTTTGTTACTGAGATCATACAATTTCATACAAAATGTGATATTTTTGCACCCCATTCCAAATTGTCACTCCCCTCTAGCAGTGAAGCTGCTGGTCTTCTCAATTTGCCATGTCCTAACAGAACTTCTGCCCAGACTGAAACGGGCCTTTGGGTAGGATGAATGGAAGCATCCCAGGCTAACATGCCACAGGTTTGCACAGTTCTAACTCAGTAGAATTTTAAAAAATAAATGCTTCTAAATTTGTTTTTATATCTTTGGTGGACTTATTTCAAGAGTTCTCAAATGGTTTTCATAATTTTTTACAGTTTCATCACTGCTTTTTAAAAAAGATTTTATTTATTTGACAGAGAGAGAGATGACAAGTAGGCAGAGAGGTAGACGAGGGGGGGGTGGGAAGCAGGCTCCCTGCTGAGCATAGAGCTCAATCCCAGGACCCTGAGATCATGACCTGAGCCGAAGGCAGAGGCTTAACCCACTGACCACCCAGGTACCCTCGCCATTGCTTTTCACAGAGAAGATTTACCATGCTCCTCACTTCTTCTACTTAGAAGCCTGGCCATCTAGATTAAAATGTGTGTTATCAGAACACCAGCAAAGAGATCACTGGGGGGAAGGAATCTAAAAATTGTCACTTTATTACAAAATAAAATAAAAATCAATAATTAACCTGGAGTTTGGAAAATCTGTTTGAATAGCATTAATTAGAAAGAGTATAAGAAGAAAGAAAAATGTTTTATCTGAGAATTAAGATAACTGGGTTCTGATTCTGATACTGCTGCCCATGAACTGCAAATTCTACTGCACTGCTTCATCTTGCTGAGCCTCATATTCTCAGCTATCAAAAATAAAAAAAAATGCATGTGGGATCAGAGCACCTGGGTGACTCAATTGGTTACCCAGCCAACTCTTGATTTTGGCTGGGGGTACCCACATCAGAATCTGCGCTCAATGTAGAGTCTGCTGGATACTATCCCCCTCTCCTTCTGTTCCTTCCTTTCCCCCTTTCTAAATTAAATAAAATTTTTAAAAAAAGACATGTGGTATTATATTCACTACAAAGGTCTATGTCTTATATTTGTATTTCCGATGAAAAAAGCAAAACATGGCAGGGAGATACTTAAAGGATCATAGTTAACAGTGAAAATACAACCAAGTCTGCTGCACTAAGACACTTAGAGCTACTTTCTTGATAAAACCCTCTGGTAAGCATTTATTTGGCTCAGTGCACACTCAGAAACATGAATGTGTCACTCAACTCAATCACTCATAGTCTTTTGACATGCTCATATAATAAAAATGTACAATCAATGGCTTGAAAATATAAATAATAAGTAGATAACCAAGGCCTAAGCACCACAAATTAGTAACTTAACATTAAATTTGTCCATATAAAAAGAAGATTTCAAATCTGCTCCCCACTTAGTAACTGCAGGTAAGAATCCTTATTATTCTAGGCCTCAAGTTCCCCATCTGAAAAATGAGTGTAAAATCATTTAAACAGATAAGGCATTTCAAATGCACAGCCCAGAGCCTGGAATATAAATGCTCCATAAACTATCATAGTTATAATTATTTCATATCCTCAGGCTTGGTCCTCTGGGTTCACAACAGAGGTATCTGTGTGCATGAATGTGGGAATCCACAACCAATCTCTCTATCCTTTACTGGAATGATGCTAAAGTAATTCATGCTAAGACAGCCCTCCTAAAAACAGACATCAAGAACCAATTATACCTTCACAACACTACTGTGTGGAATTGGAAAAAGTGCAACCAGGGGAGGTGGGAGGAGAATATGGAAAGATGAGAAAGGAGAGGGCACTAAACAGAAGGTGCAGAGGGCCACTGATTTGCCTTGGGTGGTACAAGAAGCAAGGTGAGAGCAAATGAGGGTAGCAAGAGGAAGCCAGGGAGCAGAGAAGACTGATTCTGCCTTAGGCCACCTCATAGATCCCATTTCAGGAATCAAAGGGCTTCTCCCTTCTCTTTCACAACAACCCCAAGCATCTGAGTATCTCTATGACTCACCACTCACTCTCCTCTATCAGCAAAACATGCAGTTTCACTCCTCCACCTTGCCTTCCAATTTGGTCCCAAGCCCAGAGATTTCCCAAAACTGTGTCTCATATATACCCCTTGGCAGGCAGCAATAAGGGTGGACATGCTGCTGACCAAACTCACCTATTCTGGTGTTTGTTGTATTTTTGACATATGGGCCTTTCTACTAAGGCACTAGGATATAGCCTCTTTGAATGAATCAGTTAGGATATTAGGAGATATATTGGCTTCTATAACTGACTAGTCCAGGGGTAGGGTATGGTTCAATCAGGGTTCTGCTCCAAGCTCCTGTGATGCTCTTGCCTCTGCCCATCCTCACCTGCATCATCAGACTGCAGCAGTTTCAAGAATTGAACCCAGACAGCAAGATAGACAGAGTTCAGAGAAAGGGAATATTCCTTCCTCTGGCTCTCTCTATAGAGGAAAGAACTTCCTTTACCAGCAACTCTCTGAAAACAAAACCCATTCCTGGGCCAATCCCTATGGTCCAAGGAATGGCACACAATGGTTGGCTATGGCCTAAGATCTTAAACTGACTAGCAAAATTCTCAGGATTTTACACCTACACAAATACTTTGGGAATCTCGGTAAAATGCAGATTCTGGTTCAGGAAATTTGGAGTCTAAGATTCTGCATTTCTAATGCAGACTGATAGTCTGCACTTTGAGTACAAAGGAATAGTGGGCATGTGGATTAGACAGGGCAGGGTTTGTAAGCTTTTAGCCACCACTGACTTCATAGGGCCTATAATACTACACAGTGCACAAAAGCTATCCTACAAGTATCTGTTAAATTTTGAAGAGTATCTTCCCCCAAATTGAGAAATTGGAGCATAGTTAGGTAACAGATCTTTGTAATCCATTACCCCTTCCCCGACACAACTGTCAACCTCTGAGCTTTTATTTGAAACACTCAATAGATTCTGAAAGCTGAAAATCAGTAAGTGATAGAACACTTGTACTTTGAAACTGACATTACAGAAATCTTTCCTTGTGAACATGTGTAAGAGATAAGCTCAATAACCCTACTGAAACATCAATATTTAGACACACAGATCTCCTTTCCAGGTGCACAAAATTTTGCAATCAGAAGTATTATATACAAAGTTACTAAATATTTGAGCCTAGAAGTAAACTGCCTTATTCTTTGCAAACGTTTTAGCATGGCTTCTGGTATGGAAAAAGGGCAAGTGATATGTAGGAAAAAATTTTAAATGACACAAAGTATCCAAATTCAAACTGAGATACAGAAATGAAAGTTGAAATAAGATACTCTTTTGTTCACACAGGTTCTCTGATTCATTA
Organism: Mustela lutreola; assembly: GCF_030435805.1. Taxonomy (NCBI): domain Eukaryota; kingdom Metazoa; phylum Chordata; class Mammalia; order Carnivora; family Mustelidae; genus Mustela; species Mustela lutreola. The sequence continues at coordinate 32,375,182 of NC_081298.1, read as the reverse complement.
GAAAACATTCATTCTTACTGTTTGCAGCAGTAGCTTTGTGTTCTAGAAAAAGAGCAAAGATATTTAGATAGATTCTTCCAGAATTCCATTACACTCACCCAGAATGATGGCGCTTGAGAGAAACTGTTATCTCCAAAAGAAACACTTCAAGGGGTGTCTGTGTGGCTCAGTGGGTTAAAGCCTCCGCCTTCAGCTCAGGTCATGATCCCAGGGTCCTGGGATCAGGGTCCTGGAATAGAACCCCACATCACATTGGGATGCTCAGCAGGAAGCCTGCTTCTCCCTCTCCTACTCTCCCTGCTTGTGTTCCCTTTCTCGCTGTGTCTCTCTGTCAAATAAATAAATAAAATCTTTAAAAAAAAAAAAAAAAAAACAGTCTTAGGACCCCTAACACTTGCCAACTCTGATACCCTACTAAAGCAACTTTTCTGGAGTTAGAGAAGATAACCATCTTTTATAGCAGGCAATGTCAATGGCTAACATAAACTATGCATGGGCCTCCTATCTCATCTGTCTGCTGGGTAGAAGGTCTCAGAAGACCTGTCAGAGGCCCAGTCAGTTCCTGTGAAAGGGTTAATCCCCAATTCCCATTTCCTCATTCCCCTGCCCTTATCAGGACAAAATGCATATTTATTCCTTCTGGTCTGATTTCTGGAGGTGACAATTAGTCTCAGGGAAATGACTGCAAACTTTTAACTGAGATTTCTCAGTTGCCTCTAAGCTCTAAGTCTGCCTCCTGCCAAGTTCATAGTTTCCTTTCTGGCCAGGTAGTTTATATGTGGCTGTCTTTTTTCAAGTATAGCTTGGAAAAAGAAAAGAGAAAACAGGAGACAGATATCATCATCTACTTTTCCTTTCTCCAAGCAAAAATTAGCCTATCCCCTCCAACAAAGGAAGTGTAGGGAAGCAAGGCTTTCCCTGGCAATTAAAATAAGAAAATTCCTGTGAAAAACTAGAAGTTGCCGCCTTCAAAGAGACTTTTTTCCCACTGGGTTCTCTAGGAAGACCAGAAGACTGGATGGAAGACAGAGGCATTCCAGGAAATTCCTGAACAGTAGGTAGCTTAAGTAGAATCCCAAATTCTTTAGTAAAACCAGAACTGTCTTAACTCTTGATTCAGAAGCAAAGAGAATTTTCTATAGGAATGAACACACCTTTACTTCTTTCTACCCTTCCAACTGTCCTCTGCTGTGCCACATATTCTTTTCCAGAACTACTTAGTTCACACTCTTTCTACAATATATGCCAGGTTTGAACCCCTCAGAACTGGATGAACCAAAATGGCCACAGAAAGATCAAGCAGACAATTCAGTTCACTTATTCCTAAAAAGTCTTCCCCATTTATCATCCCTTCTTGATTTTAGATTCAGGAATTCTGAAGCGTGGTGTTAGTGATCAAGACAAAATCAGGGAAAGAGGAGTTATGAATGGTCTATCTATTAGGATATATATTAGAATTAGGAAAATTTGCTTAGGGAAGTTAATTCTCTAAGCTTATCATTGCCTTTGCAATATTGCAAAGATCTCAGCAACTCTAAACAATGGACTTTGAGAGCATACTAAAATAAAATCTTCTTTGAAGTACTAAGCAATCTAGAAAATTTTATAGGACCAAAAGTATTCAGATAAAAATTTTATACAAGCTTTCATCACTGCAAAGTGATGAAAACTTGCCCCATCCTTCCCATTTCCATGCAAATCTTTAATCAAGGAAGTGGCAGTGATTACTAAACATGTGCCTTGCCTTTTGAGTTTCAGGACACAGTACAAATAATTGAAATCATTCATTTACAAGATGAGACATACACAAGTAACAGTGAAGATAATATAGTCAATATGTGTAAATTAACAATATTTAAAGGTTAATTAAAATCCACTAAAAAGTCCTAGTTTTATAATTCTAAACATTTGCTGCTTCCAAACAAAAAAAATAATCCTTTAGTCTTCTCTTGGTAACTATTCCTTCCTTCCCCACTCTCACTAGCCCTATTCCCAGATTTTTCTTTCTAACAAACATAGAAAGAAAAAGGAAAGGCAAAATAATAACTGTTAAAATTCCAAGATTTTACTTCAAGCCAAGGCCACATTTCTAAGCAACTTTGATCAGGCAAATTACCTCTAAGTGTCTCAATTTTTCCCTCAGAAAATTGAAATAATTTATCACCTTTGATCTGCAAATTTGTGAGGGCATTTAAAGATCGAAAGAAACTTACCTGCTGGTATTTGTTTCCAGGAAGATAGAATAGGCATACTTTTCCCTATTCTTCCTGCTAAGTGTAACTAAAAACCCTGGACATTATATATAAAGCAAACACCAGCAGATCTGAAATGTTAATTAGAGGAAGGCGGTCCAGCTAGGGACCTTGGGCTGGAAGAACACAGGTGGTAAGTTCTTTGGGTCTTCTTTCTGCTTCACATATTTTAGACTAAATACTGAAAAAAATGGTACCTCATGATCACAGACACAATGAAAAGAAGAGAAAAAAGGAAAGAAAAACAAAAGGAAGGACAGAAAGAAAGACAAGGAAGAAGCCTACAGGAAAGTTGGCCTTCTCTGGCCAAATAGGGAAAGAGTATTCTAGAAATACAAAAACTTCTAGAAAATACAAGGTCTACTCCAGCCAAACACATAGAAAAGAACTGCAACCCTATCCCCTAATTCTACCAACAAAAGTCAAATGGAGGGCCTAGATATGTACCCTTAGTAGGCTGTAACAAGTGCTCCATCCAATTCTCTCCCCCTTCAGAGTATGTCAAAGAAAACCTAACAAAGAGTCAGAATTTTTACCAGTATTCAGTGGTAACAGTGGTAACACACCTCACAGTTGTCAGTGGAAACCATAAGGGTACCCTGAAATTCCACTCCATCCAGCAGTACGAAGAAGACCCTTACTCCCTTGGTGTCAATGGAGGCACAGTGGAAAATCTGGACTTCCACCTCCACATGGCAGCAGGAGGTGGCATGCCCACTTCACCCACCAGCGCACTGTCAGAGGAGGTCTGTTACATTAGATTTAAGTAAAATCTAGAATCTTATAATACCCAAACTGCCCAGGTTTCAATAAAAAATCACTTGTTATGCCAAGAACCAGGAAGAACTCAAAACTAAATGAGAAAAGGCAATCATCAGATGCTGCTCTGAGATGATACAGATGTTAGCATTATCTGACAAGCATTTTAAAGCAACCATCATAAAACTGCTCAGAAGAATAGTTACACACATACCTGAAATAAATGCCTGTACAAAAAGTCCTGGCAAAGAAACAGAAGATACAATGAAAAACTAAATGGAAACTTATAACTGAAAAACAAAATAACTGGTATAAGAAACTCCACAGCTGGGCTCAACACCGGAATGAATACACAGAGGAGCGAATCCATGAACTTGAACATAATAGAATTTATTCAATCCAAGCAACAGAGTATAGACTCAAAGAAATGAAGTCTCAGGGATATCTGGAACTATAACAAAAGATCTTGTCATTGAAGCCCTGGAAAGAAAGGGGAGAGAAGATGAAACTGAACAACAACAACAAAAAAAACAGCCAAAGAAATATGGCAATAAATTTCCTAAACGTAGAAAGAAAGGGGGAGGAAGGCCTCCAGATTCAAGCAGAGTGAACTTCAAGCAAAAAAAAAAAAAAAAAAAGCCAAAAGTCCATTCTGAGATACACCACAAACTTCCGAAGACTAACGCCAAAGAAAATCTCAAAAGCAACCTGAGAAAAATGATGCATTCCTCGTTGAGGTTAAAAAAAAAAAAAAAAAAAAAAAAAAAACATTCAAATAGCAGAGCATTTCACACCAGAAACCACAGAAGGCAGAGAGAATAGCACAGTGTTTTTTATGGCCTGGGGGAGAAAAAAGAAAAAAATATCAACCCAGAATCCTATACCCAGTTGACAGTATTCGTCAAGAACGAAAGTGAAACCGAGATATTCTCAGGTAAAAAAAAAAGAAAACAAGAAAATTGATTGCCAGCACACCTACCTTAAAAAAGCAGCTGAAGAACAGCACGTACCACGGAGATGGAGAATCGCAGCCCCGAGGGTCCAGCGGCGCTGAAAAAACACTGCCAAGCCGCCATGAGCTGAAAGAACGCTGCCAAGCCGCCATGAGCTGAAAGAACGCTGCCAAGCCGCCATGAGCCTTCGACGAGACTCTCACTGACTCCAGTTCTCGCGAGAGCATGAATGCTGTCTAGGTGCGCGCGAATCCAGCAGCCGCCTGAGAGCGCGGCGGTCAAAGGACTCTCTGAGCTTCTCTAAGGAAGAAGGGCCACAGAAAGAACAGATAAATAGGGTAAGCACAATAGACTTTCCTTCTCTTATCGACTTTTCTTAATTATGTTCAGTGATCAAAACAAAAATTGCAACCTCGTCTCACGTGGTTGGCAATGAATGCAAGAACGTGAGACCTCCACGTTCTAAATAAGGATGGGTAAAGGGTCGTTAAAGGGAGGTAAGATTTCCTCACTTTAGTTTCTCTAGTACATAGGGACATAATAAAAATGCCTTACAAAGAGGTTCATTAAAAAAAAGAGAGAGATAAATTAAAATAGAATTCTAAAAAATGTTCAAGTAAGACAGGCAGGAAAAAGAAAACAAAAGGAAGAGAGAACCAAGAGAAATAATAAAAAGTCAGATGTAAGCAATTATCAATAATCTATTACATGTCATTAGGGACATCTGGGTGGTTCAGTTAGCTAAGTGTCTGCCTTTGGCTCAGGTCATGATCCCAGAGTGGGATCAAGTCCCACATTGGTCTCCCTGCTCAACTCGAGCCTGCCGCTTCCTCTCCCTCTGCCTGCTCTCTCTCTGTCAAATAAATAAATAAAATCTTTGGAAAAAAAAAAAAAGACCAGCATTTCAGAGACAAGCGTTTTCAGAGTACAACTTTGGATTTTTATATGTCTTGTGGTAATGCGTTTTAGATTTGAATAAACCTTTTGTGTGTGTGTGTGTGTGTAGGCCTTAAATGAGGAAAAGAACAATTTATCCTGTACTTTTCAGTGGAATGAGTGGCTTAGTAAGGAATGAAATAGAACCGAAAATACTGTGATCACTTTCTATTAATTAACATTGTTCTTCTTCATTGTGCTGTTCATAAGAAATATGACAAAGATTTAGGTAGACTGAAAGTACAAGGATGAAAAATATGATTCAGTGTATTTTATGTTTATGCATATTTAAGACAAAAAATTGATAGGAAAGTTTTGATAAGGAATAGATAGGAAAAAACAACTGTTACAGTTAAACACTTCAACACCTTTCTCTCAACAATTTATAGAATAACTAGACATAGGGGCATCTGGGTGGCTCAGTTCTTAAGCGTCTGCCTTTGGTTCGCCTCATGATCCCAGGGTCCTGGGATCGAGACCAGCACTGGGTTCTCTGCTCTGCGGGAAGCCTACTTCTCTCTCTCCCACTCCCCCTGCTTGTGTTCCCTCTCTCACTGTGTCTCTCTTTGTCAAATAAATGAATCAAATCTTTAAAAAAAAAAAAAGAACTAGACATAAAGTCAGCAATGATGTAGAAAAATTCAACATTACCACATTATCAGCTAACAAATTCTAAAGACATTCACAGAACACTCCACATAGCAGCAGAATTCACATCGTCTTCAATTACTCACATAATATATAACTAGATAAACCAAATCTTAGCCAAAGAATGGATGCCAACAAACTTAAGAGATTTGAAATTGTATAGAGTACATTTGATCACAATGCAATCAAACTAGGAATCAACAGCAGAAGAGCAAAATATTCAAACACTTGGAAACTAAACAACACTTCTACTTAATTCCTGGGTCAAAGGGAAATTCTCACTGGCAAAAAAGTGAAAATATAATATCAAAATGTTCAACAGACAGATAAAGTAGTGTTGAGAGGGGAATTTGTAGTACTTAATTGCTTACAAGAAGAGGAAAAGTTTCAAATCAATAAACTAAGCTCTCACCTGAAAAGCAGAGAAAACGAAGAGCAAAAACAAACCCAAATAAGAAGGAAGGAAATAATAAAGTGCAGAAATTAGTGAAATTGAAAATAGGAAAAAAATTAGAGAAAATCAATGAACAGAAAGTTTGGATTTTAGAAAAGATCAATAAAATCTATAAACCTCAAGCAAGACCGACAAAGAAAGAAGAGAAAAGACACAGCTAATAATATCTAGAATAAAACAAGATACTACTACAGAACTACAGACACCAAAAAAATAAGGTACAAACATCTCTACACATATATTTGAAAACCTAAATAAAATGAGCCAATTCCTCAGAAGTACAAACTATCATAAATCATTTAATATGTAATAGATAATTTAACTAGCTCTCTATTTTAAAAATTGAAATTGAATTCATAAACATCTCTCCAAAAAAGAAATCTTCAACCCAGATGTTCACTGAAGAATTCTACCAATGCTTAAAGAATTAATGCCAAATTTATACAATCTCTTCCAGAAAATTCAGGAAGAGGGAACACTTTCTAATTCATTCCACGAAGCCAGTATTACCCTTATAACAAATCCAGACAAAAATAATACTAAAAAAAAAAAAAAAACACCCACTTTAGACCAATATCCCTCATGAATATGGATGCACAGATTTTTAGTAATATATTAGCAGATAGAATTCAACAATGTATAAAACTGTTATGCCATGACCAAGTAGGGATTATTCCAGTGACACAAGTCTGGTCGAATTTTTGAAAATCAATCAATGTAATCTACTACATTAACAGATTGAAAAAGAAAAATCATATGATCACAACAACTGAAGCATAAAATGCATTTTTCATGCATGTTAAATCTCTCAAAACACAGGAATAGAGGAGAATTTTTTCAGCATGATAAGAAAACATCTTTTTTAAAATACCTACAGCTAACCTCCTATGTAGCGATGAAAGGAATTCAAGATAAGAAAAAAGTTAAGATGAAACAGGTTGCCTGACAGTCAGCATTAGTGAGAAGATCAGCTAGGGTAGAGGCACATGTTGGAGCTAGGGGGAGAAGGATGGGAGAAATGCCCCCTCTTCCCCACCCCCCAGTGAAGTCTTAAGGGCATCTTGTGTTTGGGAGGATAAAAGTGCATTCTACCTGATGAATGTTTTAAGTTCCTAAAAAGTAAATAACTGTTTCAGGCTTTTAAATTCCATATGAAATTATCAAATGAGTCATGAGAAAAATGCTAACGTCAAAATTAAAATCAAATGAATCACTGTTTCTGGCTCCAAAGCAGAGCACTTTGCTCTGTGCATACACTGTGCAGAAGGCCAACTGGCTGCCTGCTCCTTCCCTCCTACCCCCATTCACTGCAGCAGCCTTTCTCCCCAGCACCTCAGATGTTGGGTTATGGATTGAAGGCGCGGTATCTCCCCCGACAAGTATTTTCCACGAGGTAAGTCTGTGAAGTTACTTGTCTCCCAAAACTCAGTCCCATCACCATGGAAATGAAAAATAACAATAGGATTTTGTGTCTTCTCCAAGTTCACATCTCAGAAGAGACCTTCAGCACAGTTTCAGTTGTGTTCAGCAAACTCTCAGGTTTGGGATGAAAGAGAACCAAATCCCTCTCCCTTAGTATCCAATCAGGTTGATTTTTCCAATTCCTCTTTCACTAACTAACATATTTCCTTATCTCCCAAAATGTCCTAATACCCAGAGGAAGGAAAAGAGAAAGAGAGCTAATGTGAAACAGAACTACAGGAAAATTCTGATCGGTTTTTGAAGATCAGGTTAAGTGATGGGTACAGAATTAAAGGTATCAATTTATATTTCAGCCAGCAAAGGACCACCACTTAACTTACCTCCTCACTGGACAGACAGCCTTGGGACCCAGAGGTCAAAGCCCCACAGATCTACTAGGCAGGAGCCCTCCAGAGAGTTGTGTTCAGGCAATAGATGCTATAGAGGGAGGCTCTTACTTTTACACCACTGAGGCTGAAACACTTCCATCCCCTTGAACTTCCCAGAAATGGCATATAATACATTGACTTGTCCCCATCCTAAGAAGATCCTTAATTACTATTCCTAAGATGAACAGCTGTGCTACAGCTTCTTTTTTTTTTTTTTTTTAAGATTTTATTTGTTTGAGAGCATGCTAGGGAGAAAGAGTGAGAGAGAGCAAGAGAGAGAGAGCATGCAAATGCAAACAGGAGGAGGAGTAGAGGGAGAGATAGAAGCAGACTCTCCACTGAGCATGGAGCCTGATGCAGGGCTCGATCCCAGGACCCTGAGATCATGACCTGAGCCAAAGGCAGGTGACTAACCAACTGAGCCACGAAGGTGCCCCAACAATTTCATTGTCCTGTCTTTAAATGTTCTAGAAATTGGAGCTCTCTGAGACACTGCCTACCACACTATGAGAATGCACCTAATTGTACTTTAGGAATTTCTGTCCATACCCCTTGTACTCATGCTGTGTCCTTAAAATTACCTTAGTGAATCCAAGAATACATCAAGGGGTGATGTTAAACAGAGGCACCCAGGAAGTATCCTTCCGACATCCAGACCCCAACCTGGCCTCATCAGTGAAAGTGAAACTCAAGCCTGAAATGTGTTCACAAAAGAGAGAGAGTCTGGAACTCATTTCCATATTATATAATGACAACCGTCCAGTGATAATATTTCCCCAAAAAGGCAGAGTTATCTTTTCTTAAGGGTTGCTGTTGTTGGCAAGTGGATTCTAGAATACCTCAGCTCAAAAACTATTCTTTCTTCTCAGTTATATAAAAAGGGAGCCATCAAAAGTAACTTCTAAGCCCTTGTCTACACAGGTATAATGTTCTGTAACATTACAAAGAAAAGGGTTATATCCGGCCCCACTATGATCTGCTGCTCAGTGGGGAGTCTGCTTCTCCCTTTCCCTCTCCCCCTCCTCCTGCTCATATTTGCTCGCTCTCTCTCGCTCTTTCTTTCTAGCATACTCTCTCTCAAATCTTAAAAAAAAAAAAAGAAAGAAAGAAAGAAAAGAAAAGAAAGAAACTGTAACACTGCTGTTCATCTCAGGTATAGTAATTAAACTTCTTGGGATGGCAACAAGTCCATGATATAGGCCAATTTTTGGAAAGTTTGAGGGGATGGCGGTGTTTCAGCCTCAGGGGTGATTTTTCATGAACAATTTTTAAATATTATCATATATATTTTTTATGTGATCAATGATCTGATGTATGTGTGTATGTGTATAAAACCACAATTAACACCTGGCTTCTCTAGTGTTCTCCATTTTCTTTTATTCAGCCAAACTATATTCAGGCAACAAACACACACCTACTCCTTCAAGATTAGAAAATATTAAAAGCTTCTCCTGGGCCTATTTTCCTATTTAGCTCATCTACTGATTGTCATGAGGTTTGCAGTCTGATTTATTTCAGGGCCCTGGTGTTTAAATACTGTGCCTTTTAATACTGACAATACTAATGTGCTGGTGAAGACTTGTAGGTTTACTACCTAAACCAAGCGATTGAGCAATTTTTAAGTCAGTAGTAAGGTTTCTTTATAGGAGAACATTTTGTCAAATTTATATGTACAGGCCAGACGGGCTTCAGAAGATCCTCATTTCCAGGACAGCCTGTGATGAACAAACTTCAGGGCTCCCTGTTTGATCCCCATGCCAGGAAATCCTGCCTGTAAATGAATCAGTAAAGTTGGTCAAGTTTTCCATGGATTTGACTGAATACCAGCATGGGGAACCCTGAGAAGAAGAGAGACAGGGAGGCAGCATCTCAGAGGATGAACAAGGAAAAAGGGCAGACCTGGAGTGAGGAAAGCTCGTCGGCTACAAATTGTGTATACATGCAAGGCAAACTTGTGAACACACGTCCAACTTGGCAGATGTATAAAGATCACGTATTTATAACACGCTCCTGAAACACCTTATTGAAATGAGCAATTTACATGACTTTGATTTAAAATTAGGGTTTTAAGAATTTTTAGAAACCTTTCCAATCCAGTCCACCAAAAAAGCAAATGCAGCTTCTCAGAGACGGTGTTCCCCACAAAGCCTGGCACTTCCCTGAACGTTGCCTCAGACAGCGATCTCCTCTCCATCTCTTTGCCTCGCAACAATCAAAGTGGCTCAGAGCTGGAGCTCAATTTTATTAGTGATTTAAAACACACCCTTGGAAACTAAGCTGGCTTTTTCTTGTCCATTCAGGTGGGAAGTGTGTTCCAGCAGACAGGAACAGCACTTGAGAAAGTTCTCAAACAGATAATGCCTTAAGAGCTTGACTTCAAAAAAAATCTCCCACCGGCCAACTACCCAACAAAAGGAAAGGTAACCTGGTAAGAAAACTAAGCTTTCCATAATAAGACAAAGATAAAATAGTTTAGCCGCCAGAATTCGACATCTTTAAAAATGCCTTTTCAATCTTTAACTTTTGTCTGCTTGGTTGTCTAGCAACCAAGTGCCGGCAAGAAACTCCACCCAAAACAAAGTGAAACAATGCAGACACTTAACTTCACGAGTGTGTGCGCGTGTGTGTTAAGATTCTCAGGGTGCAAAGATAGAAAGTCCCTTTCAGGCAATTAAAACAGAAAAAGTCCTGATTGTCGATGGCAGGAAAGGAGTGAGTAAAAAGGAGTGAGTAAAAAGCAACTTGGAAATGTGTAATGCGGGATGAGGGTCTAGTTTCCACACACTGGGCTTAAAGCAAGGTTTACACTCTTAAGTAGTAAAAACAAACCATTAAGCAAGGCCCAGCACTGTCAGGAAGTATAAAACAGTTCTTGAAACTTTGCAGTTACTATACAAAAGCTTTTCATAAACTCTGTTTCCTGATCTTCATTAAACGTTCACATCAAGTTGCCATGGGGCAATTAGCTTGCCTCCTGAAATCAATAAAAAATCAACAATTTGGAAATAGTTGTACAGTAAAATAGTTCAATAATTATTCTCTCATAGTGTTGTGGCCAAGTGGTTCCAGTGTAAATGCAGTCCAGATGAGATCCTGCTCCGTATGAGGGAAGCTTTGAGCAAATCGGTGGTTTGCAGAGAGATCTCTCCATCGGAACGGACTGCAACAATAATGGACTCCTGGCCCTGCCTTTGAGTGGGGCCCAGGGTGAGGGGCAAACACAGTCTTGAAGTGGGGGTTCAAGTCAGCATCTGGCGTACTGCTTAAGCACCTCAGAGGGACTCAACTCCAAATGTAGAGACCTAAATGAAATGATAAACCCAACAACAAAAAAGTATTAGGTGTCCTCCACTCATCACATTGACTCTAGACAGGAGCAAAGCAAAATTTTTCCTTTGGATATATGGGGAAAAGATATATGTGTATGTGTATTTATGTATATGTACACATATGTGTGTGTATGTGTGTGTGTATTAGGCACTATATACAGTGTATGTTGATACAGTGATTGATATATTAACATTTATATATATAATATATATAAAGGGTGTCAGAGGTTAGAAATTCATTCATTCTAACATTTCCACAAATAACTCAGATCTGTGTTGCTTATAAGAAATCTTCAAAGCAGTCACCAAAAAGGTAAAAATGAGGCTGAACACACATAGGACATTTTGCTGAAAAGGAGATACCAATACAGTTATTTCTTTGCTGACCCCCACCACAGAGGGAAATCAATTCCTTTTGCTTCTTCTAGCCTGAGCCCATTCACCTCAGCACCTTATTCAAAGCCAACCACGGCATCACAAATTCCAATATCCATTAAATCAAACCTCAAATACCGGCCTGGGAAGTTTATATCACCCTCTAGGCTCAGTGGTTTTCTACAGTGAACTGTCTCAGAACTTAAAAAAAAAAAAAGTATCATTTTTAGTATAAACAAATGCTTCAAATGTATGACATCTATTTGCTGCCTTCAAAGGGAAAACTTTTAACTCAGACACTTGGCACTAAGATCACACGGGATCAACTCCGTGGACTGACTTAAGTGTTAAACTTTTTTAAAGTACGTTAAGGGCTTGCACCTGCTCCCCCATCCACATAGATGTACTGACACGTATTTGACTAAACTGACTGCGTGCATGCCCAAGCAAGCAAGCAGAGCAGATTTTACAAGATAAGCAACCAAGTGTTTTCATGTCTGAGGGTGGCTAGAACACAAAATTGCCAGTCATCTTGTGGGAGAAAAGAACGCCTTTGAAAAAAATATGTAGAACATCCTTTCAGATATGGTGAAATGTATTCAAATACCATCCTGTATACAGGTTTTGTTGTTTTGTTTTTCCCCTTAAGTACTACTTCTCAGAGAGGGGCCTTAAACTCAGTCCAACTTTCTGCTGTTGTGATTGAGAAGGTAATTATCAGATCCTTGCTACTCAAAGTGGAGTCCGTGGGCCAGAGGTAACATTTCACCTGGGAGCGTTTCAGAAATGCAGACACTCAGGCCCCACCTCAGATTCATTGAAACAGAGCCTATGTTAGAGCATGATCTCAAGGGGTCAATCTATACTTCGGTCTGCATTCCCCTGAGGTAATACTGGTGACTCATATGACATTAAAATCTTATTTAGAGCACTGGTCCCCCAAGTTAGGTAGAAGTTCACTTTGAAATTTGCAGGGCAGGGAAATAGTAAAAAACAAACAACAACAAAAAAACCAACTCTACCCTGGAGAATACTGTAAAGGCTGTAATTTGTGTCAATAGAGAAAAAAGGAAAAGCATTTTACCCGAGTGAAGCAGACATGCATTTTATCCATCTCATCCTTCTTGCTCCCTAAAACAATAAAGCAGGGAAGGAATAAGGCAATATTGGTTCCTTAATAATTGCCCATCTGTATCATACTTATTCTACACTTCAATTATTTATTGCAAGGTTATGTTCCTTTTTGCCTTATAACAGACTGGGGGCTATGGCATCCAACATTCAGTGAATGAGTATGCTAACATTAAAGACTGCAGAAAAGAAACACACTCTTTAAAAAGTGCTTTGAGTTGCACACATAGTTTTTCCACCTCCAATAAAAAATTAAGGGAAAAGATGTGGATTGTGAAGATTATCTAGCTATCATCTTGGCCTCCTGAAGTACAATTTAAAGCAACAATTGGAATAGGAATTATGAAAAGATGGAAGTACAAATACATTTGTAAACTTTCGCTTTCCCCCTCCTCAATTTTGAAGGCAAACAATGAAAGGAGCAACCTGGACCTGCCATACAGGTTCAAACCATGCCAAGGAGAGCACACAGCCCAGACAAGCACAAAAACAGATGATACAATTTAATCACTTTTGAAAGGTGATCCTCCAAAATTCAGAAACTAATACATTTGCTTTAAAATTTCCTTTCTAATCTAAAGCCAACTCTAAAAGGATTTAAAGCTCCCTACAGAACGGCCCCTGAAAATTCAGAAGATTCAGTGTCATGTAGTTAGGTAGGACACTTTTTCTCAGCACGGAGAACGTGAGCCAAAACATCTATAAGAAGGTGGAATGTATGTAAGAATACTCTGTTTCTCAAATGAGCTGCCAAGGTCAGAGTCCTCAACTATGACAAAACCTCTGAAACTAAACTGAAGCTGGAAATACCATCATGTATGCATATGGAATATATATCACATCTCTTTGTGTTTTTATACATATTACATATTATCTGTGTATATATTTACATGTTTGTGTATATATTTATATACATATAAAACACCCACAAGAAGACATTTGAGTTGATACCACTGAAAGCCATTTTAACAAAGAAAATCAGAACCAATGAAGCAGAAAAATCAAAAGAACGTAGTATATTGCCAAATGGATGGAAATTCTTGTGCTATAATCTCGCAGTCTCATCTAGAATCTTTGGAGATGAGAAAACGTGGGTTGTTATTTAATATGTTAAGACAGTGCAATCTGCCCCCCACCTCCATGCCAGGTGAGGGTAAAGGGTAGCTAAAGGACAGAGATCATCCTGCCCTCCAGAGCTGTTTCTAATACGAATGACTCTCACCTATGCAAGAGCAAAAGGGATAGGCATGAAAAGGAATGGAAAGATTTTTAAAGCAGGAGTAAAAGAACTGGTGTTAATTTAAAAACATGGTCTACCTACTCTCAAGGCAAGGGTTAAATCTATCACAATCAAAATGGAACTACATTCATGGTCATTGCAAGTTAATTCCTTGGGAGAATCTGATTATAACAGTCTGTTCCTTGACAAGCATACTCATTTTTTCAGCCAGTTCCAAGGCAAGGCAGGGAAGAGGAGAACTAGGCCTCACCAATCACAGCAGGATTAGAGGAGGCAGAGTCTCCTAGATGTTGCCCTAAAACACTTCCAGTAATATCATGGGGAGTTGTGGGTTCCCTGGCTGTAGAGACATACCCACTAAACCCTTCCTTGGGTCTGATTTCGACACAGCACAGAAGCCCTGCTGCTGCAAGAGTTCACTCTGAGTGGCCTAATTTGACTTCATTCTGCTTGGGCTTCTGTCCAATTGGCAGATATCCTCATAGAAGCTGATCTTAGACACTTTCCCTTTCTAATTTTTTGGCACCGTTGCCTCTGCTGCATGGGATATCATCTCTGAAACTTTATCTTGGGTTTCCCAGGTTTTGCTTGTTTGGGAGCTTCGGTTTGCTCTTAAATCTTTCTCCTAAATCACGAACCCCAAAGAGGGTCACGTGAAATACTAAATCGTGCCTAATTCCTTTGAGGCAAATATCAATTATCAAGTGACTTGCGTGCATGTTTCCAGCCATTCTGTGCCTTTCCCCCACCTCCCTCCAAAATGAGTAACTTCAGAAGCAAAAAGGCAAACACAAGGTAACATCACGAATGCCATACAAGTGCACCATTTTCTCTTACAGCTTAGACTTTATAGAATGAAATGCCAGGGATCTGATATTTATTATCTGAACGAGGTTTAACATTTGGAGAAATGTGTTCACATAACCTTGGAAAGAAAAGCAAGCTGATCCAACAGAGAAGAGGCAGTGGACAGAAAACATGATGGGCACAATTTTGCTGTGTGTTGGGCAAAGTTAGAAAACTGGGTCCTTCTGAGCATAAAGAGCTCCCAGATGAGGTAACGGTTAAATACAAATCAATTTCCAACTCTTTGTGAGCACCACCACATATCAATTTTAAATATACATGACCACAATATTCATAATGAATAAATCTTATGTTTTATTTAATACTTTGGCCAGACCAACCCCTTTGAAGGGATCACTAGTTTAGGAAAGAAGAACAACAAACCATCATTCACTTTCCTGCAGGTTTATCATTTTTGTAATTATTTCTATTGGTCCTGCTTTATTCTTTCTGCAAGTTAAGGGGTAGGGGAGTGTTTCTTTATTAGATCAGCAATGTCTGGTTCTTATCCAAATATTCCACCTAATAAGGACGTAAGTTCTCATGGATTGGACAACCACTCTGCAACATTCCTGAGAATTGAATAATATAATAATCTTGAAAGTCAGCAGAGTGGATTATCCACTTTTTTTTTTTTTTCTGGACTTGAACTTGTGACCTTAACAGTAGCACTGCAAAAAAGCAAATGTGCTAAGCACTTTGCCAGAGTAACCTTCCATGTAGACTTTTCATCTTAAATACACACAACTGAAAACAACTACAATTTTTGGAAAATTATGTACAAACCCAATACTTCTTTTGATTACATATAAATACAAATTAGCTATCTTTCCTAAAAAGTGGTTATAATAGTAAATAAATACAAAATAAATCTGACCATTATACTTCATGTGCTGGGGTTGAACCCATATAAAATGTACAACTAAATACATTTTAAAATCTTTAAGGAATAATTCTCTGATTAAAATATTTGTTTTCCCAACTTCTTTTTGTAGATATAAATATATTTTCAAAATAACTGTGTTTTTTTTTCTCCATTCCATTCCATAAATAAAGTCTTCATTGGGAAATATTAAAGTGTCAACTTGGTTTTTTTTTTTTTTTTTGCTTTTTTCTTAAAATATATATATGTGTGTGTGTGTATGTATTTATTTCATTTTGCTGTGCTAACGACACCCACAACCCTCCACAACCATGTCCTGATAGTTCTTTAATACGACCTTTTCGTTTTCATCAAGGTACAACATGGAGATAGCACTGAGTTCTGTTGGTACACAGCACGCCTTGGGAATCTTAGAATTAACGGAGTTGACCAACGTCTGAACAATGGCGTGATTAGTGGAGTTCAGGTGATCTGCCAGGGGAAAAGGGCATTCCCCATGGCAATAAAAGGCGTGGTACCCCGGGGGGGCTACAATCCAGTCATTCCACCCCACATCACTGAAGTCCACATACAAAGGGTGTCTCTTACAGCTGGACTTAAGTCGTTTGCGCTGTTTGTGTTTTGCTTGGCGCTTTTCTCTTTTGTGGAGGGGGTGTCCTTTCCCATCGTGGCCAAACGTTACTAGCAGTGGCCTGATCTGTGACCAGCTGTGCTCATCTTGGTGCAAAGACCTGCTAATCCTGACGTGTCTCTTGGAGACACCTTGGTTCTCCTCCAAGTGGGTCACTTCCACTACAAATCCGTGGTTGGTGAGCCCCTGCGCCGTCCACCTCATCACAGCAGGGGTGACATCAAAGCTCTCCCACTTGCTTGCGTTCTGATTCACCAACCTGGTGTCCAAAAGTCTGGTCACGGGGAACTTCAAGTTGGCTGCTGCAGGTTTTATAATCTCATAAATATTAATGCGGTGATGGAAACTGCTGTTGTTTTCCAAAGTTTCCTGCATCTGTTCCCGAAAAACCTGAAGTTCTGCTGAGGTGATAAACTCGTCAGTCGGGATAGAAGTTAAATTAAAGAAGAATCTCCGGGTTGTTTTCCCACTCATTTCTGGCAGTTCTTCCAAATATTCTAATTTGACATAAAAACAGGTGGAAAAAAAAAAAATCATTCAGTAAAGTACGTAATGACAGTCTGATGACCTGTGAGAATTTGTAAACCTCACTTCAGGGTTTGATTTAAGCCATGTAAAAGTTTGCAACCAGAAAATAACTTCCACTTTAGATAAAAAGGAAGGCTCCCTTTTCTGTACATCTATGTCAACATGCACACCATGAAGCAAAACTTCACAATTCATTGTTAGGTTGTTGGTTTTTTTTTCCTCATTATGACGTTTTTAATCCAATACATGAATACTGCTTCCAGGTGGCTATAATAATGGGGGAAACACTGAAGCATTTCTTTGGAAGTCACAGACTTTAGGGCAAAAAAAAAAAAAAAAAAAAAAAGTCAGCACTATAGTTAGTAGAGGTCTAATGAGTGAGGATTTGAGGAAATTATTGCATTTCTTAAAAAGAAAAAGGCTTTAATGTCAATCCCTTAAACGGTATTCTAAAACATTACTCTGCAATTTAGATGATTTACAAATCTCGATATACAGATTTCAGTTTCCTAATTAAAGAGTCTGAAACTCACCATCAACGATGACATTTTGCAAAGCACACCCTACTATTTTACTCCAAGTCCAGAGACAAAGGCATTTACAGGGATCGACTTCTTTGGAACTGTAAGGGTGGTACTAAGACACCGTAGTAATTAAGGCCAGACAATTTCAAGAGAAGGAACTTCGTAACTGTTGTCTGTTCTCTCACCTCCTTATGACCTCAAAAACCAAATCTCATGGTTGGTACTTTTGGAAGAAAACAAAAATGACTCTTCTGTCTTTAATTCCTTTGTCCTTAAAAAAATAATAAACCTACTAAAAACATGCACCTACCAAATAGACACAAAACAAAAAAACAAAAAAAAAAAGGGAAAATTTATAAAAAATACCATTATAAGATTCAGGACATAAGGGATAATATCATCCTACTACAGAATAAACATTCTATATCTAGTATCACTTCAAAATAGCCATTTAAGTGAGCTATGCATAAAAGCTTTTCCTGATTTAAGATTCCTGAATTTAAATTTTAAGTAGTATTGCTTTCCAAGCAAACAATAAACTATAAAACCACCTTGCATGCTTTAGTCTGCAAATCATCAAAGGTACACATTATCATTAAATTGGCAGTAAATAGCAATAGAATTTGAGACATTTGGATTTATTCTAGTTTTACCACATCCTGTCCTTTCATTGTCAAAAAACTTAACCTGCTTCATTCAGGATCCAACCTAAGGGCTAACAAAATCTGTTGACCATATTATTATCATAAATGGAAACTATATCGATCAATTTTATGGTTGTATTTCCCTTACATCAAGCAGCTGTAAGTTGTTTGGAAAATGTAGATATCTTAGCAAAGGAGAATCACATCAGGTCACTCAACTCAAAGGTTCTACTTGTGTAAAACTTCATCAAAGCACCAGTCGTCGCTGCAAGCTAAGTGGAAGGGCCCTTCAAGGACAGTTTACACCAAACTACGGAGTAATGCTTTAAGGGGATGCTTCTCAAACTTCAATCTTCACACAAAACACCTAAGACACCTTTAGTCTTCAAATGCAGATTCTGATTCGGGGGGGGGGGGGGGGGGGGCGGGGGGGGGCCTGGGCTGGGACCTGAGAGGTGGGACCTGCATTTCTAGTAAGCTCCCAGGAGAGGCCAGTGCTAGGAATTCATGGATTGCCCTTATAGGGCAAACCTTACAGGGTGAAAGTTTTAAAGGATGCTTTTCACATTGAAATGGTAAATTCCAGGAGCATATTTTAAAGTGATTCTTGGTCAAATAATATAAAAATGAGAAGATAAAACAGTAGTGTTGGCCAAGGAATAGGAGGTGAGTCCACGGGTGGGCAGCAGAACGATCTTCCAAAGCTCATCTACTTGGGATGTGGAGACTATCAGGCCAAGAAGTAAACCCTCCATGGTCCCCTCATGTCTGCAAAGCTACACCTGTTGGGAATACTTCTGGGGAGCTATTCACACTCTAAGCTGATGGTACTTCAGGCCAGGCAGTATTTTTATTTTTTGTTTAATTTTTATTTAAATTCAATTAATTAATTAACATACAGTCTATTATTAGCTTCAGAGGTAGAGGTGATTCATCGTTGCATACAACATGCAGTGCTCATTCCATCACGTGCCCTCCTTAATGCCCATCACCAGTAACCCCACCCCCACCGACCTCCCCTCCAGCAACCCTCAGTTTGTTTCCTAGAGTTAAGAGTCTCTCATGATTTGTCTCATTCTGATTTTGTCTTAATTTATTTCTAAAATAACTCTCCGACCAATCAGAGCAGGGCTCTTCTTGGTGGCTCCAACAAGTATCTGTCTCTCTCTCTCTCTCTGCCTCTCTGCCTGCTTGTGATCTCTGTCAAATTAAAACAAAACAAAACAAAAAAAACCTCCAGAAGATAAATCTAAGACTGACGTGAATCATATAAAATTGCCACTGTTTGACTAGATTTGACATGTTAAAAAAACAGCAATTTCATGTACTTCGAAATCTCACTGTAAGTTAAGTAGCAGGGAGGCTACTCACTTAGGAAGTAACTTAGCAAAGGCAAGAGCTCCACTCTCAAATAGCAAGTAATGTGATGACCTTTCCCTGAATTCCCAGCTTCATTAAGAACCAGGAGATGGAGAGGAGAAGTGAGTTGGGTGAAATCAGAGGGAGAGACAAACTATGAGACTGTAGATTCTGAGATAAATTGAGGGTTTGGGGGGGTGGTGAGCCTGGTGGTGGGTATTAAGGAGGGTACATATTGCATGGAGCACTGGGTGTGGTACACAAACAATGCATTTTGGAACACTGAAAAAAATAAAATTAAAAAAAAAAAAAAAGAACGTCTATTTGTCCTTAATACAAAGGACTCTGGTGCTGGCCCTGTGGATGCAGGTCACAGAGGTAAGTTAGACAACTCCAAATCCAGTAAGAAACAGCTCAAGTTTGGGGCACCTACCACCACTTCCTTTGATCTGCAAGGACTGAATTTCTTCTTAAGGGTAGAAAAATCAAAACTTATTTGAAATAAAGTAAAGAAAAAAAAAAAAGCTGCACATCATTACACCACACCTGGGGATTCTAGAAATATAGAGCATTTACCTAAGTAGATGATGTATGTTTTTTTAGAGGCTTATATAGTTATCAAGTCTCTGTAAATAACGCTTGTTGAAAAAGCTGAACTTGTAAAGGGATTTGTGTATTCCAGCCCATTTTAGACCTGGGTTCTTGAGCCTTATCTTTCTTATCCAAAAAGATGGAGCTATGGCTGCAGAAATGGGGGGAAGTAAAGAAATATATGGCACCAGTGACATGTGACCTCTCCTCCAAAAGGGAAGTTCTAATAATTATCTATACTCTGTCAATTATTTGTCTACATCCAAGTAATACAAAAGAGGAGTCTGAATTCCCTCAGCCAGCCTGGGTTCACTCTGGCCTCCTCTTCCCTAGATAAGTGGGGCAACTGGACATAAGAGAAAGAAGTCAACAGGATAATGCCTCTGGCGTGCTGGAGACTTCTTTGTGCCCTTGTCCAGCACAAAGATTGTTACAGGAATCATCTCACAACAAACAGATTAGGGAGGGAGTCTTATCTCCATTTTGGAAATGAAATTCTTGGAGCTCAGAGAGGTTATGGGACTTTCTTAAGGTCACAGAGCTAATAAATGAAGAGCAGAGCTATGAACTTGAGTCTACTACAGTTCTGAAGTTTCTGGCCACTAGGAGCCACTACCTGACACAGGGGAGGAGTCAAAAACTCAAGCAAGGGGCACCTGGGTGGCTCTGTTAAAGAGCCTGCCTTCAGCTCAGGTCATGATCTCCAAGTCCTGGGATCCAGCCTCACTTAGGGCTTCCTGCTCAGGGCAGGGAGTCGGCTTCTCCCTCTCCCTCTGCCCCTGCCCCCACTCGTGCATGCTCTCTCTCTCTCTGTCTCTCAAATAAATAAAATCTTAAACAAACTCAAGCAAATGTCAAAAATAATTGGGGTACATTTATATTTGCTACAGTAATAACGAGAGGATAAATTCTTTCCCAACCAAAGGGACAGAAATATACTATCACCCAAGTACAGGGGAGAGAAGATACAACTAAGAATAGTTGTATCTCTACTACTCTTTAGGGCCCCTGGGACATAAAGATCTTGTCTGAAACCACTGATACCTTGCAGCTGCCTTTTTGTCCTCAAGAATGGTGAGTCTTAACAGAAAAGGGAATTCTCATGTTTTGAGAATTTTGCAACACTCTGGCCCAAAAGCATCCATGAAAACAACGACAACTGGGAGGGATACTATAGCAAATCAGTAAGACTGGAAATCACTGCCCTGAAATGAATTCAAAGTGACTGAGAATAAGAAACAATATTTTCTAGAATTTAAAATAATGGCTAAAGAATTAATATTATCAAGGAGAAAAAAATATATAAAATAAGAAGGTTAAAAGGAAACTGTTTTAAAAAAAAAAGACAACAAAAGATATGGCAACTAAAGGAAAAGTATGGTCATCCTTACAAACCCTGATCTGCCCAGCCTTAACTCCAACACCTTTGGAATGATTATGTGTCCTCTTACTGTCTTTTGACTACTTAGTGAAATACACAAAGGACAAATCTAAAAAAAAAAAAAAAAAGACAAAATCGCTCAATGAGAAGGATACAGAGGAACCACCAAAAGAGTGGAGGGCAGAAAATATTAATCCAAAAACAATTGTTGGGCACCAAAGCCTCAACCTCCAAAGACTTCCAAAGAGAATGCCTGTTTTGCTTTGACGGAGTTCTTCTTATGGACACTGAACTACCTGGGGATACTAGGGAAGCCCATCAGGCAGGTATTGCATTGGGGAGTGTGTATATCCTTTGCTTACACTGTCAGTTTGTGATACAAGTTCTCTCTTTTAGGGCAGCAACTGCTTCTTGAACTCTCCTGTTATACAGATATTTTCATGATAATTACATCTGTGGGAAAAGAGTTAATCTCTATTCAAAGGCTTTAGTCATGGAGGCAAACAATTCCATTGTTTCATTCAAAAAGACTTGTATCCTTCAGAGTCTGGAGAGCAAGCACATGTCCTTCCATATTCCACTTAGGCCTTTCTGCAGGAAAGCATAAAGACTTTTTGCAGGGCCAATCAAGTCAACCAGTTTCAATGTGTTTTTAACTACAGCAAAGCACAGAACACTCTTCCCCATTGCAGAAGTGATTTTTCTGTCCTCCGTGGCAGTGGAGAAAGGTCTGTGGGGCCAAAGAACTTTTTAATGATTGAGAAAAGAAAACTGCTGCAGCACATGGGTCCTCCTGAGTGAAAAGGATTATATACAGAGGACTAGGCAAAGCTGAATAGGAGAAATGACAACTGATAATTTTGTTTCAGCTTGCCTACCGTGTGGTCCCATTACCTCCACACCGCAGTGGATATCTGATAACCATGATATCTCTGGTCTTAGCCATTTCACCAAATCACCCAGCTCCCACCCACAAATAAAACCAACAGGTAGTTCTTGGAATCAGGCCCTTAGTCCTCCACCAAACAAATACCCATTAAGGTTGTATGAGCCACGTTCTGCTCTTAAAGCCAGCTGCCCTAATCACATGGTTGATTAAAAGATTTTTAGTGCCATGCATTGTACAAGGATGTTTATAAAAACCTCTTGGTTTACACAAAAATGAAATGGTCTTTGAAAAATAGGTTATGTGGCCTAACAATCATGTACTAACAGATTGTTAGTACAACAGAAGAAATGGATTTGATGAAATTTGAGGGAAAAAATTACCTGGCTTTTCTCTATCATGTAACTGCATTAAGATGGGACATTACTCTTCAGTTGATTTTAAGCAGGTTGATTACCTTTGCACTGTTTTGCACATAACATGTACACTTTTAAAGTGATAAATTCTGATTTATAAACTCAAGCATGCTATTTAAGTTAAAATAACACTCAAATAATTTGTAGCCCGTTTAGTTTTGATCAAGCCCCTTCTAGAGGAAGGAGAAATCCACAAACTTCACTGAAGGAATCCTCCTGCAGCTGAATGTTTTAGGTGTCAAATGACTTAAATATTCCTTATTTTAGGTTAGAAGAGACACACAGTACCTTCCTGGCCTTAAAAATAGTTAAGAGTGGTTCCAGGCTAAATTTCCAGGAGAGGTGACTGAAATAGCTACTCTCGCTACTTTCCTATGCAGAAAAAAACAATTCTAATCAGCATCAGCTGGGAATGATAAGGGACATCTATAACCATCCCAAGGTTATGTTGACAGAACATTCAGGAGTGAAAACAATACTATATATGACAAGAGACAACTTCTGGCGTTAGTCAGTGAATCCTGAAGGAGTAAAATTGTATCTTATACCCTTTCTCATGGCGCTCTACTGCAAAAAGCACCTTACTTGGAACTGTGCTGGAAAATGACCTGTTATGATAAACGGATTATCAATTCAGTGTCCCCCTTACAGTGTACGCCTGCTTTGATGTAGTAGTATCTTTCGTTATGCAACCTGCCTTTGGGACTTCTTCGCAATATCCAGAGCTGTTCTCACAAAAAGTGTAGTCATCCTTCACACTGGGAGAAAATGCCTGGCTGCAATATTTCTTATTTGTACATATCAGAGCATAGATTTCTACTTGAAATTTACCACCTCAAGGCAAGAAAAGGGGCACTTTACTTCCAACTGCCCAGTAACCTACAAGTGGCTGTTCTGTGACATACAGCTTTGGATCTTTCTCTTGAACTTGAAACCCATGCTCTATTTGCAACGTATTAAGCCAAAGGGGAATTTAAAAGTATAGAAAAAAAGAACTAGTGTAGAACATATTTTTGACTAATTGATCCAAGAACTTGGGTACAACAGATGTCAACAGTTCCTCTCAAAC
Source organism: Mustela lutreola (assembly GCF_030435805.1). Taxonomy (NCBI): domain Eukaryota; kingdom Metazoa; phylum Chordata; class Mammalia; order Carnivora; family Mustelidae; genus Mustela; species Mustela lutreola. The sequence continues at coordinate 32,351,497 of NC_081298.1, read as the reverse complement.
ATTTCAAATTCACTAAATGCTCTTCTGATGAAACAAGCAGAAACATCCTACCTTAGGAAAACCACATCCACTCTCATAAAGGAAAAAAAAAAATCCACATTTCAGTGCACATTTAAAAAAAAACAAAAAAACAAAACAAACAAACAAACAAAAAAAAACAGGCAGCTGCTGCAAAAGCTTTTATCTGAAGGCTTGCCTTGTCTCTACTAAGGAGTCCATCTCAGATTTAAGCACAAAACAAGAAAGTCACTGTGGAAACAATAAGATTGATTGTGGCATTGATCTCCCACAGGGATTAGACAGGGATTCGAAATCTTCCAAACCAGGCCCAGATCAACTGAAAATTAGAAAGACTTTGGGACCCAGGCTTTGATTTTTCAATAGTATCTCTGAAAATTCTGCACTTGGCTGTGTCTAACCTGAAACCCCAGCTTAAGCAGGAGAAGCAGACTTACAGGGCAAGAGCTTCCAAACAGAGGAAAAGAGATCCCCATGTGCCCCCCTTCTTTTCATTCTTCCTCTACGAAATTCTTGCACGTTTAACTGACTAGGGGCATGCCTCTTGTCCTCATCTTCCCCATCACTTGATTTCTCTCCAGTTCCTGGAGGAGGAGTCGCTCTTCTGGCTACAAGCCAAGAAAAGGGTGCGGATTTACCAAAGGGGAATCCCGGGTTCCCGCGCCACACAGGCAGTGCGTTAAAGCCAGGTTCGGAAAAGGCAAGAATGGAAACGTCTGCGGCGGCGCCCTGGCCAAGCTGCCTTTCCAGGGATGCCAACCGTCAGCCCACGGTGGGGAACTTTTGGAGGTGGCTCTCCCCCCGCATCTCCGCCCCCACTCTCGGCTCCACGCCTCACCTTCGTGGTGGAAGCTGCGCACGGTGTTGGCGAGGCTGGCTGCCCTCTCCAGCCGGTGGTCCGGGGCGGGTGCGCCCGGCTGACCCGAGTGCCGGCGGTACAGGTCCAGCATGTAGGGGGGCACCACGGCGTCCCTGCTGGGGGTCGGTCTCCGCTTCAGGCCGAACATGCTGAGCAGCCGCAACTCGAACTCGCTTAGGACTTCGTCCGAGGGCTGGGAAGATGAGCGGCCAGTGGATGCCGCGAACTTCCTCCGGCCCAACTCGGGAATGAGACCGGCCGCGCCGCCCAGGAGGACCTGGGGAAGCAGCAACGCTAGAAGACAGCGGGTCCCGGCCACCATGGTCGACCTGCGGACAGGACCGACGTGAGTCACCGCGTTCCCCGGCCAACCCTCTCCCCTCCTGCCCCCGCATCCCCGGGCTCCCGTTCAGTCCGTTGCCTCCTCCTCCAGGGTGCCCACCTGGTTTGCAAAACTCGCGGAGATACTTGAAAGGGGCTAAGCTCCAACGTTTGGGAGAACGGAAAGCCCCCTTTTCCCCTTCCATCTCACTCTCATCCATCTGATACGATTTGCGCGCGCGCACGCACGCACACGCACACACACACACACACACACACACGCCCCACCAGCGTCAAGACTGTCACCTTTTTTTCTGTGACACTCGCGCTGACAGCCTGTGCAGGGAACCTGGGGGAACCACCACCGCTTGGTCTGACACCTCTCCGTTCCCTAAACAAACCCAAACACATTGCCCAGCGCTCGCTTGAATATAAACACGCACGAATGGTGCATGTGACTTCCTTACAGGCACTGTATAGAACTTCCTGATACACACACACACACACACACACACACACACAGTCTATAACTTCCAGACCCAGTAAACTCAAGGCCACAACTTTCGAAGCCACTTGCAACTTGTGGCCCACATCTCTAACCTCTGAGGTGTCAAGACAGGCCACTCCGACTCCGAACTACCCCCTCCCCCCCCAGCAGTCATGTATACTCCTCGAACTAGTATTAATTCACGTGTCAATAAAAGATGATATTGAAGTACTGTCCAGCTCTCATTCCTGGAAACAAACAGGGAGAACCCCAACTTCTAGTTTTTTCCTAAATGGGACTTGGCTCTGAGTGGACAGCAGGTCTTCCTGAGAAACTTGAATAAGGGAGAAAGATGACGGTGGCAGGGCGTAAGGGTTGGCAACTAACGGGTGAAATCCAGGGGCCACCCTTTTGAAGGGATTTCTGAGACTTTTTTTTTTTAAATCATCTAAGTGTTAACAGCCCTAATAAAATACTAAAGAGAAGAAAGGGAGGAGGGGCGGAAGAGTGCGAGCCAGGAGGGCTAGGCTGACGGTCGCCGGGGGCGGTCGGATGGGGGCATCCCCGCAGGGGCTCGGCTGCACGTGGACCTGGAGGGGGGTCTGTTTACGTCCGGCCAGGCCCAGCCCCAAGACTGGGTAGGCAGCAGCGGCCGCCCAGGCCCCGCTCCCAAACCCCCAGTCCCAGCCTGGGGCCCACGTCCTCTACCTTTAGGAGACCGCAGACCGTCTAAGAAGCACGCGGGGACTCGTCCATTGAAAGAGCCTCCACATGGAAAAAGCTCTGGTCGAAGGACCTGGTTCAGGGACCGAGTTCCCTTCCTTCGCCTCCTCCTCCTCCCGGGTGCCGGCGGGGCAGTCCTTCTCCTCGCGCAGGGAACGGCGTCTCGGGGTCGGGCCCAGCAGACGAGCGGAGGGACGCGGGGTCCGGAGGCTGCGAGGCTGGGTCCGCTGGGGCAAAGGCACCGGCGCGAAGTGGGGAGCGCAAGCTATTCTCCCTGCAAGTTCAAGAAATCTCCAGCCAAGTGCTGACACACAACAACAGCGAGCAGGGGGAGGAGTACGAGGCAGGGAGGAGAAGGGAGAGAGGAAAAGCTGGTGCTGTCGTTGTCCTTAGGAACCAGCGCCCGCGGGACGCGTGGCCCCGCGCGGAGCCGGCTGCAGCACTCGGGGGGCGAGGGTCGGGCGCTCCGCGCTAACTCCGCCGCGGCCCATGGCTCGGGGCAGCCATCCTGAGAGACGCCGGGTCCGGGCAAGGGCGCAGCGGCGATCTCGGTGCCGGGCGAGTTGCCCCCCCGCATCACTCTGCCTTACTCCAGCGCACCCCCATTAGCGCTCGCCAGCTGAAACCCCCGCGGCTCCGGCGCTCCGGCGTCCTCGGGCGCATTCTCCGGCGAGTCGAGCCGAGTCCCGGGCCGCCGAGGCGGGTGGCCGCGCTCTTCCCTCGCCCTTCTAGCCCCCGGGCCAGCTGCTTTGTGGCCAGCCTGGGGTCCGCTCACAGGTCGACCGGCGCGTCGCAGGGCCCCGTGCTCCCGCAGTAGGTGATCGGCATCGCGGCGCTCGGGCTCGGCTCCCGGCTCCCTCGCGCTCTGCGCGCCGGTGCTCGGCTCTGGCGCGGCCCGGGCAGCCGAGGCCACCGCGCAGTGGCGCGCACGGCCGGGCGCTCCAGCCCGCGCGAGGTCTGCGGCGCGCTGGTGCCTCGGAGCACTAAGTAATCCGCGAGGAGCTCGCCGCGAAGTCGTTCGCGTCGGCGGCGGAGACTGTGGCGGCTGATGTCCGGCGGCGGCTGCCAATCCCCGGCGGGGTGTGGGAAGCAGAGCGGCAGGCGCAGCGCAAGCCGGGCGCAGCGCGGCGGGGCGAGGACTCCGGCGGCGGCGGCGGCGGCGCCGTGGCGCGGCGCTCGCGGCTTTTAAAGGGGACGCAGTCACCCTCTCCGCGGAGGCCGAACACCTCCCCCTCGGTGGCGCGGCTCGCCGGGGATCCCCGAGCGGGCGGGAGCGGCGCGCAGGGGTGTGGACGGCGCGCCGGGGCAGCCGCGGCGGGGTGGGGCCGAGGGCGGGGACGCGTGGCCGCCGAGGGGGGCGCTCGCGCATCCAGCCCCTGCTCTCAAAGGGGAGAGCTGCTGGAGCGCGGGACCCTCGCTGGGACTGCGGGGGCGGAATTCGGAACAAACACAGGGTCGGGCCTTTATTTCCCACCCGGCCCGTTATTCAACTTTCAGTTTGAAGTTTTTCGGTACTAGATGATGAAAAAAAGGAAAAAAAAAAAAAAAAAAAAAAGACCTCAACCAAGTTACACAGCAGTGTGGCATGGGCTTGGGTAGACACTTCTGTTTCCCCAGGGTAGGAGAGTTAAAAGAATACTACAGATTGCAAAATAGGTGTCATTTAACTTTAACACACACAGGTATGTGTATATACATATGTAAACGCGTGAGTACGCATTTACACTTATGTATACATTTATGTTTATGTAAATGTTCTATTCAGATAAATGTACATGTAACATACGAAAATATTCGTGTGTCTCTATTAGTAGATCTATATATGTAAATATACGCTAACGAAAGTACTTTTCTATAAATATACGTCTACGTATCTACGTATGTGACTTAGATATGGTCCCGCTCTACATGATACTCGCAACGTTGACTCCTGTGTTTGGCGGTCCGAAGAGAGGATGATTATTATTTTTTATGGTAGCCATTACTTCATGCTCTGTGATATTTATCTTGCCCCACTCAGGAGCAGGCGACTGGCAGCTCAGAGGAAGGTAAAATAATGCACAGTGTGATCCAAGCGTGCAAGACCTTAGAACCTTCTGACCCACCAGGCCCCAGTAGCAGGTAGGCGACATGTGCTCAAGTCACTTGTCCTCCTCAGCCAAATATTGTCCAAATCTGCCGCACCATGGTTTCAAGGTTAAGACTTTCTGTCCCTCCCAGGGTTCCAGGACCCTCTGTGCATGACACAACCAACCAGGTTGCCCAGAAGCCCAGGGCAGAAATTTTTTGGAAAAAAACAGATCAGCAAAATCAAGTTTGTTTGCACAGAACCTCCAGCCTGCAAAGCAGAAAAAGTCTGAAGCCGGAGCTCTTAACAGCATATTATCCATGTGTATTATTTTTTCAGTTGGGAAGCTAAAATAATTCTAGGTTCTGCTCACGTAAATCGGATTAGCAACCCACAGAGGGGAATTAGGCACTTGCTGTTTCTGAAAGTATAAAGGTCAAATAAGGTATTTTGGAGGAAGCCTACCTACTAGGAAAATAAATGGGGTGGGGGAGGGGAAATACTCAGGATCATGCTACTTTTTTCTCCCCTGAAAATAACATGCTATAGAGGCTGCTTGTCCCTCTGCAGCATTGGCTCCCTAACAAGTCGGCAACAGAACATATCCTACCCTTAAACACTTACCTTAAAAACTGTTTATTGTGCTTCCAAAACTATTTCCTTCCCTATCAAGTTTAACTGAGAAGTTAATAATTGTTTCTGTCATCAGGGAGATTTAGAAAACAAAACAATGAGACCTAAATCAGTATGTAGCTTTTAAAGAGGAGGAGAAAGATGACAGCTATTGGATGCTCCTTGAGTAAAGATGAAAACTAAATCTCTGGCGATGACATCAAGGTTGCCTTGCAGCTTGAGGCCTCCATTACTTGCAAATTGGAAACTTTGTCCATGTCTGAAATAATCTTCGACAGAAAATGGACACTTCTAGGCTCTCCCTTCCATCTCAGTGTTGCCCATCACAGGATTTCTTTCAAGTATGATGTAAGATTTCTGAGGGACTGCTGAATGCCTGTCCCAAGCACAACTTCCTCAATTTTGGCCCTATTTATGGAAGAGTCCTGCTTTCTGGTTGTTTTTTAGAGATGGCTGCCCTCTTGTGGTGGAAATGAATTCCAAGTGTTGGTAGAAAAAAAATCCCTAAATAAATAAGTAAATAAGTAAGTAAATAAATAAATAATCTCCACAGGCTGAATTGGGGTACAAACTACAGGGTGATCATACCTGCTCACTTTCCAAGCAACAGAAATAATTAGAAACTATAACTCTAAATGGGGATGACCTATCTCTCTTTTTACTCTCTGCTAATAGCCACCTTCCACCTGTAACTCAGAATGCAAGTTTATTAATTTAGGTGTCAGTGTCTTTGAGCTTTGAGCATATCACTTACTGCCAACTGTGGCCAGCCTTACTTTTTCAAAGGTTTATTACAAGTTTTTCAGTCCATAAGGTGAGATTCATTCTTTGTGGGCAAATCAAATTTGGTGTTATCTGCCAGATGTGAGGAGTGGCCAGAGTGGGGGTGTGGAGTTTGGGGGAAGGGTTGATGGTAGTTGCTAGAGGACAAAAGCAAATGATGTTAAAAAAAAAAAAAAGAAAGAAAGAAAGAAAGAAAGAACGAAAGAAAAACATACTCTGTAAGTATGAAAGAGGGTGTTGCTATTCCCTTTCAGTTATTTCTTACCAGTTTTTTAAAGAGATTCCAGAAATCCACATTTGATTATATGTGGACATGACCTACGATGAAATTAAGTGCTTAAACAGTCATACTTTGGCAACTTTTCCTTTAGCAGTTCAGCCCAGATAATGTTTAATTTTATTGCATCCTGCAGCTATTAGCATTCACCATTGTTCTTGCTAGGTCAACCATTATGCAAATTAACATTAAAATGATCCTTACTATTGTAAAGGTCACAGCAGGCATTAAATGATCCATCTACCTTGTAATTGTCATTCCACTGAAACCTGTGGCAACTCCCCTGAGAAACCTCTTGGCTTTTTAGCATACTATCACTTTGTTACTAGTGTGACACCCAACACCAATACTTACTTCACAGGGACCAGCAGCCACAGCAAAAGAGCAGCATCTCGTCAATCAAACTTTGACCTGTTTGGTGTGTGGTTAGATATGGTAGAAAGATCAGAGGGTGGAGTGATTTATTTGTAAAACTAGGCTTAGTAGGCCAAAGCAGGTTGCTGCTTTCAGGCAACCACTAAGTGATCTTAAAAATTAGGGTAGAATGAGCTTTGTGAATTGACTAGATTGTATTTTAGGATGTACACAGAAGGTATTCTATCAACAAGTTGGTGACAACCCAAGACCTAATTGGGTGACTGAGATTCTCGTTCTATTTCAGTTGTGCATGGCTGAATTTAAAAGGTCAGCTCTTGGGGCATCTGGGTGGCCCAGTCAGTTAAGCATTCAACTCTTGATTTCAGCTCAGATCATGATCCTGGGGTTGTGAGATGGAGCCCTGTGTAGGGCTCCACTGGGCTTGCAGCCTGTTTAAGATTCTCCCTTGGGGCTCTCTCTCTTCATTTCTCTCTTTCTCCCTTCCTCCCTCCCTCCCTCTCTCCCCTCTCTCAAAAATAAATCAATTAATTAAAAAAATAAAATGGTCATCTCTTGGGCTCATCTGTTGATCAGGGTAAAAGAAAAAAAAATACACACACATACACATACATATTCTGCTTACCTCAGACTGCATGATGAAGGTCAAATGCATAAAACATGTGTGGAATTGGAGATTTTAAAAATGCCATACAAACAAAAGATCCTGATTGCCACTCTATATATCTTGAAATGTGTTTTTCAGCTTTCTGCTTGAAATATTATGGCCTGATTTTGAGAACTAGGACTTTGCATGCCTTTTTTCTTTTTTCTTCTTTTCTCCCAAAAGCTTTTATCATATTGCCAGACAGTGGATATTTCATCAGAAAGGTCAGCATTTTGGGTTGATCTGAGACAATAACAAATTTTCAGTCTCAGCTCTCTCATGAATAACATGTAGAGATTAACAGCTGATCTCTTCACAAAGCTGTTGTGAGAAATGAGAAGATGATGTGTCAAAAGAAATATTGCAAAATTTAAATTACTATACACATGCAAATTAGGTCACTGATTCTTCCAAATTACGCTTGTTTTACATTATTTTCTTTTGCACTTGGTAGATACCAAGAGTGAATGTTCAATGAACATAGCATCTGGAAAATAATTATAGCTTTCCAATAGGCTGTTTTAGATATCGATTAAATATTATTTCATTACCATATATCAACGCCTATCTTGTCAATGATACTAAAATATTTTGATCTTGTGTTAACTGGATTGTGATCAGTCAATGGTTCATATTTCTTTTTACATATTCAGTCTTCAAACATTTACTGAGTAGCAATTATGCCCATGGCACTATTTACTCAAGTCTCAAGTTACACAAAAATACAGTCTCTGCCCATGATACATTTAGAATTCAGCAGAAGAGATGGAACAAATTCCCAATGAGTACATGTAAGATACATGAATAATAACTTCAAGTGAAAAACAACAGCTCTAGGTTTAATGAAGAAAGAACAACTTCACTTCTGAAATGTAGATTCATTACATTTATAGGAGGGATGGCGTTTGAGAGGAACATTTAGGACAAGAATTGCTGTAGGATCAGTGGGTGTCTTCATGAATGTCCGCATTAACAGTAGTAGAGGTCCACCAATGCAGTTAGTTACTGCTTTTCCCATGCTAGCTGCTTTCTAGCTGATGCTTCCAAGAATCTTGCCCAGTGGGTATTATCACGCCCCTTTACAGACAAAGAAAATGTGCTTGGAGGGATTAAGCCATTTTCCCAAGGTCACAAACGTGAGTAAGCAACCCTATCGGCACTCTCTTCTAGAGTCCTTGTTCTTGCTCATTTGAGTATTTCTCCCCACTACCCCCATGCCATGCTCCACTGCCACCATACCTACAGTCTCAATTCTACACGGTAGGCACAACCCAAAGCCAAAACCTCAGGTGAGAAAATACAGGGAGGTACCTGGAAGAGAATGGGTGGTAGCTCAGATCTGCACATGTATTTGCACAGGGACATGGTGAGACCACAGGTAAGTCCATTCTTTAGGTAGGATCCCGGCAGGAAAGTGATGGCACATTGTTTAACAAAGAATTTCTGGAAGTTTAACAGAAGGCATTATACAAAGGTTTGGGCTGAGATGAGGGAAAATGACAAGGGAGAGTGAAGCCCCTGGGCCCTGGATGAGGAAGCCAAAAGGAGGCTTTATAACCCTTGGGCCTACAGAGGTTTAGAAGCAGCCCTGACAGAGCCCTGAGAAAGCAGCAGCTGCAGGAGGGAGCCACTGGCAGATGTGGGGCACCTCTGGTTCAAGGTCAGCTGGGAAGGAGCTGGCAGGAAAAACAAATATCTCACATTTCCTTTGCTCCTACTCTCTGAGCTGTTGAAATCTCCCATTGAGCTAATTAAAGCAGGACAGTTGTATTAGTTATCTATTGCTATGTAACAAATTACCACAAACTCAGTGGTTTCATGTCCCTCTATTATCTCGTAGTTTCTATGGGTCACAGAGCTAGGCATGGATTAGCTGGCTCTCTACTCAGGATCTCACAAGGCTGGTCTCATTTAAGGCTCAGAGTACTCCTTTAGGCCTATAGGGCTAGTGGCAGAATTCATTTCCCTGCATCTATAACATTCACTCATGATCCTTTCTTTCATCGATATCAACAGGAGAACATCTGTCTGATTACTAGACCCTCTTCTAAAAGACTCACCTGATTATAGGGTCATCCAGCATAGGCCCATTTCCCTTTTCATTTACTCAAATTCAACTGATCAGGGGCCTTAATTACATTTGCAAAAATCCCATCACCTGTTGCCATACAATATAACCTAATATGGGGAGTCACGGCCCATCCTAGACATGGATCCAGATCCTGCTCAAAGGGAGGGGACTATGCAGAGGATCTCAAGAATCTTAACTGCTAAAGCACTTGGACTGTATTTTGTATAACTGGATCGCTGTGAAATAATTTTACCAGAGGAATGACAAAGCTAGAGATTCATGTGAAGGAAACAAATTTCATATTTGGTATAGTGGTGAAGACTAGGGACAATAGAGAGACTGTAGGTAAAGGGACCGGGTAGTAGCTTCTTAAACTGTACACATAATGGTGATGGGGTGGTAATGGAGGCCTAAAGTCCACCAGTGAAAAAGAAACCAGTGTGAGAGCTATAAGGGAGATCAGATGGGTAGGTGTGGCCTGGAGATGGCCAGTAGCATTGGGCATGGGAAGAATTGATATCTGCAGTTTTTAGGGCTTGGGTGACTGAAAACCTACAGTGCTGTTTACAGTAAGGAGTGTGAACCGGAGGTGGATGGGAGATCCAGGAGTGGTTCTTTTTGGGTGTGGTTAAATAGCTTCATGGAAGTATAGACCAGATAATGAGACACCAGACTATAGCTCAGGAAAAGGATTAGGGGATTGGGTTGCCAATTTCAGAGCTAAATCTCAGCCATTTAGAGAAGAAAAGATTGCCAAGGAAGGTGGAGAAGATGATGCAGAGAAAGTCTCAGAGAAATGAAAAGCAGACCGTGGTAATTTGTCTTCGAATTCACAGGAGGGGTGTTTCCAGAAGAAGGCTGGTCCATGTCTGGAGGGCTGGTGCATTAACAACAGCTCTTCGATGGTGTTTCTGGATCACAGGTAGAGAAGAAGAATTGAGTGGAAGGAACGTGCATGGAATGGAAGCAGGAGTGAGGGGAGGAAGCTGAGTCAGTGAGTGTAGGAACATAAAGGAAAGAATTACCCTGGTATCTGAAATAATATCTCCAGATAGTTCATGGAATGTTTGAAGTTACCTGCCTTTAACAAACTCATCCAAGGGTTTACATGCTGGCTTTGTTGTAGGATTTCTGGGTGATCACTTATTTTTTACAAGATATCTTCCAGGAAAATAGTTCTAATTTATACCCAGGGATTCATCATCTACTTAAAACTTCATTTGCATATTTCTGCACTTTTTACAATTGGTAGGACCACAGGAAGTTTAGTAAGCTGGCAGAGTTAGCCTTCAAGCCATCAGTCATGTTCATCGCCTCACAGTGCCCTCCATGGGACTAGCTGAAATTTTTTTCATCTTACTTACCTTTTGGTTCAGTAAGAATTCTGCAAGGGCAAAAGTGGTTTGGAGGTAGCAACTTAAGAATTATGATAAAAAAAAAATACTCAGATCGAACAACAGCAATCCAAGAGAATCACTTTAACCAGTGATTCTTCTTTTTTTTTTAAAGGTTTTATTTATTTGAGAGGGAAGAGAGAGAAAATGAGTTGAGGGGGAGGGGCAGAGGGAGAAGCAGACTCCCCCACTGAGCAGGAAGCCTGATGTGGGGCTCCATCCCAGGACCCTCCAGAACATGCCCTGAGCCAAAGGCAGCCCCTTAATCGACTGAGCCACCCAGACACCCCAACCAGTGATTCTTTCTTTTTTTTTTTTTTTTTTAAGATTTTATTTATTTATTTGACAGACAGAGATCAGGCAGAGAGGCAGGCAGAGAGGGTGTGGGGGGAAACAGGCTCCCAGCTGAGCAGAGAGCCCAATGTGGGGCTCAATCCTAGGACCCTGGGATCATGACCTGAGCCAAAGGCAGAGGCTTAACCCACTGAGCCACGCAGGCTCCCCTAACCAGTGATTCTTAATGGGCATTCTCACCCCGGGAAATATTTCACAAACTGTCTTAACAGGATACAAAAGGTGTTGCTTTCTGCCCTAATTAATGCAGAACTTACTTGTTGAGCAAATAATGTGAGGTGTATACGACTTGAGGGATTTAGCAAACTATCCTATTTCATCCTCTCATGTGTACTATGCAGTGACCACTCAATGGCACTGGAAGAGAAGATGCAGCCCACCACCAGCCCCTCAGCCCTGTCCACTCCAGCACACCCCTGACCGCCAACCAAGGGCTTTCTCCATTTGCTTGAGTTTGCTAGGCTGACCTGTGCTGTTGGCCAGATGTGCTAAGGGATTTCATACCTCCCAGAAGCCCTCAATTAATGCCTCATGGGAGTGTATCAGTACCTCACCTTCCTCTGAGAGGGGAAGTGAGGGGCAGGATCTAAACTGACTCCCCAAAATTCCAGTTGCCTGTAGCACGAAAGGCTTGATAATGCATCCTTTATCCGCTGCCTTCCCTGCCCTGCCTCACTCTTCTATTGCCCTGATTGTGTTTCACCACCTCCCTGTAACCTACCTGTACTCAGATCCTTGACTTAGATTCAGCTTCTGGTGGAACTCAAAATAAACACTGGATGACAGTCAGCAGAATATCTACTGACCCGAGATCGCACCTGTCTGAAGCACCCCAAATTTAAATGGCACTCTGCCACGAATGAAATAACACTGTCGGCTTTGGAGAGCTGTTTCCTGCCTTTTCTTTGTTCATCTATTCATTCAATGACTTTGACTTTTCCAGGCACCGCTACGTTTCTGGGGCAACAAAGATGAACACAGCGATTAACACAAATCCATCAAACAGAAGTTTATACAAGGTACAAAAATTGAACCAGCACAGTGACTACCTTCTCCTGGAGGTCAGAGAAAGTTTCCTGGGAGAATATAATACTTGAATCAAATCATGAAAACTGAGCAGGTGTTGGGCAGATAGGCAAGGGGGAAGGGAATTCTAAGCAGGAGGAACAGCAGGGGTAAAGGCAGGAAAGCATGAAACATCAAGATGCATTAAAGAAATGGTCAGCAATTTAGTGTGACTGGACAGAAGAGAGAGGGGTGCCAGCATTTTGCTGGGCAAAGGACTTTGGACTTCTCCCTATAGGATCTCCTTGGAGAAAAAATCTCTTTAGTAGAAGTGAGCATGATCTTTGTTTGGAGTAGTGCCAAACTGGAGGCAGAAGGACAAATTAAAAGGTTGTTGTAATTATTCAAGCAAGAGATGAGAAGTCCTTGAACTCAGCAGAAGCATGGGGCAAAGGAGAAGGCTATAAGAGATTGAAGAGATAAGATCTGATGGCACTTAACGGTCCACAGGGAATGGAAAAGGATTACATGACATTAACCAGTGTAGGAAGTGCAGAAGGAGGAACATGCTCGGTTTACAAGTATACAGACCCAGAGAAAATTCTTGAGGGGGGGGGGGACAACCCCTCATTCTAGAATCCAAAATTTCAATTCCCAACTATCAGTGATTAGTCTTTAAGATTATTTCCCCAAGTTCATTCATGCCAGTCAGTGTATATGGAGGAGTAAACTAAGTCTGCTGACAACGGGAAAGGAATCTTTTTAAGCTATGAGGGTATAGTTTTGTGTTTGAACAATTAACTAATAACAGACTAATTTGCATACATAAAGCAGCAAACAGATGGGCAGTATTTGGTTTAATCCATAGCAGAGAAAAGCTATAAGACAATTAAACTATCATTGCCCTAAGGGTGCCTGCCTGGCTCAGTTCTTAAGTGTCTGCCTTTGGCTCAGGTCATGATCCCAAGGTCCTGTCTGGGATGTAGCCCTGTATCAGGCTCCCTGCTCAGCGGGAAGCCTGCTTCTCCCTTTCCCATGTGCCCTGCTTGTGTTCCCTCTCTCTGTCTCTCCCTGTCAAATAAATAAATAAAATCTTTTAAAAAAAAAAAGTTATCATTGTAGTAAATCCCTGAAAAATTAATGTTAACAATAGACCTCCTGCTCTTCTAACAATTAATTTTTGCTAACTTGGTACTGATTCATCAAATTATAGTTCTAGCATCTTATTAGGCAAGTAAGCTATTATGTATACAGAAAAGATGGGGATTTAGGGGAGTTAATTATTTTAATGTGCTGATGAATGGAACTAGCATATCTAGCGATTCAAACGTGAAATCAAAATACAATTTTGCAAACATATGACACATAATTACAAGAAAATGTCACTGAATGCAATTTAATCTATTTTTGAATATTTTTAATTTGGTTAGGTTCCTATAATGGAAACCTCAGGACCATGGTTATAACCAAGTATTACCCTTGTGCCTGCTATTTTAAAATACATAGACATTGTATCCTATTTGTCCTGGCCATTTGAGAAACTATAGAGTGTTAGTTTCAAAGGGAGAAAGGGAGGTGAAAAGAAATTACTTCTACTTGTTATTTGTTCATTTGTCATAAAACTAGTATAAGGAGTAAGGTTCTCTGGTTATGTGAGAACTATTTATTATTTGAATTCAGCATAAGTTTGAATTCAGTGAAGTCTAGCTTCACTTGAACTGGCAAGTTAATAACGGTATCCCAAAGTGCCAAATAAGAATCAGACAGAATGATAACTATTTCGCTATGTTTGGTATAAGTTAAGTCTCCTATAACTTACCTCCTTTGCATATTTAAGTGATTTTCATTATGGGGTTACTGGAAGATGTCTGAATTGCTTTCCCACATGTCTTCCTTCATTTTCAGCAATAAACAAATGAAGCACTTTTAGATAGGAAGTAACGTTTAGATCAGTTCACTCTTGTTTCCTGTACTACATCAGTAATTTAAAAATGAAACTGGGTGTTTCTCCCATTTTGTTAATTTGGCTATACACAATAGGAACTGAAAGGTAAGAATTCTTCTCCAGTTATCTCTCTACTTCTTTTTGAAATAACATGCATTAGGTGGACTCTCCCTAATAACAAATGACTATATTAGTTCTTCTGTGAAATCCCACCTTAAGGAACATTTTCTACTGTATACTAAGGTACAAAGAAAACCTCTTGTACTTCAGACTGTTTTCTGAACTCTATGGTCTCTCCTCCAAGTCTATGCAACAGGAACGCCTCCAGGGATATGCGTTTTTAAAGAGAGTTTAAAGGTCTCACTCTGGAGAAGGCAGGTTCAGGGAAGGAGAACTAGGGAAAGAGGCCATTGTCTTGCTATAGGGATCAAGCTGCCACTCAGGAGAGCAGAATGCAAATGGCAAATGCTTAGCCCCCAGAACTCCTCACTCACAGTAAACTGAAGGCACTGCTCCCCATTTATTAAATATCTGAATACTTTCAGGAATTCACTTTCATTTCAATGTAAGTTTATAAACTATTAAAATTTGAAGAATGGTATCACATTTTATTTTAAATAATATTTTAAAGTATTTTTAATGAAGAAAGGATATTATAACTGTTACCCATATAATCTCTGTTAATTTCAAAAATAATAATCCACACATACATTAAAAAGTTTAAACTGTTCAAAAACACATAAAATGAAAATAAAGGTCTACCTCTTTCTTTTTTACCCTAAATGAATTTTTCTAAAGGTAACCAGGATTCAGATGTATACCTTTATGGAAATCAAGACATTACACAGATGCTAGCATATGCATATAGGCATGTGTACATATTCATGTGCAGATATTTTGCACAAAGGACTGATAGCCACACCTTCTCAATAATAAATTTATATAAAAATGTCCAAGTATATCCAGAGGGTACATTTCTAAAAATGGATTTTCTGGGTCAGAATATGTGCATTTAACCCCCCCTTTTTTTAAGACTGTAGCTGAACTGTCCTTCAAAAAAGTGTGTACTGATTAATTTTTACATCAACAAAATCATCATCAACCTTGTGTGTCATCAAACATTGATAAAATGGTATCTCATTCTAATTTGTGTTTCTTTTTATTATGAATGAGGTTGAAATCTTACCATTTACTTATTGGCCATTATATTTCAGTTTTTGATCAGATTCCTCACCCATTTTTCCAGGGTGCTTGCTTTTTCTTTGACTTGAAAAGTGAGAAAAACAAAAATATCATAATACTAGTATTACACCTAAATTTTGTTCTTATTTTTACAGGCTCTTTATATATTAAAGAAATGAGTCCTTTGTCATAAATGTGTTATGAATATTCCTCAATCAGTTGATTGACTTATGACTTTATAACACATTTTTTCTATATAGAAATTTTAAATGTTTTTGTAATTAGATGTATTAATCCTTAATTTTGTGACTTCCGTGCTGTATGTCTTAGTTCAAAAAGGTCTTTTCATATGCTGTGGTCATAAACACACCAATGTTTTCTTATAATATCTTAATGAAGTCATCATTTTTCTTTAAATCTTTGACTCAGCTGGTTTGATTGAGAAGAACTCAGGGATTTCACGAGATTCAGTTCTTTCCCATTTAATGCATTAACTAACACATGGTGCATTTTATATACCAGGCACAGCTCACGTGCTTTACAAATATTAAGTAATTAAACCATAAACATTATAGTTCTTAAATTTTTGCATACAGTTTAGTTGGTGTTAAATCTATATGCCCTCTTGGCTCCATTTAGAATTTTGCTGTCAACCCCCTTTATCCTACATCTATCCCAAATAACTTGAAGACATTGCTCCACTGTTTCTGGCAATAGATATTGCTATAGAGAAGTCTGAGGTCAGCTTGATTTTTATCCTAATATTCAACTTGCTTTTTCTACTCATATTTTTGAAGAAAATCATCTTGATCCTTGAAGTTGAAATTTTAGCAGGATGTATCTGTATTTGTAATTATTAGTTCATCTGAGAATACGTTACATAACACATTTAATAGACTCTTAATTTAAATAATTTTCACTCATGTACTACTTTCTTGTACTACATATTGTAATTCCCTTCTCTCCTCCACTTGTTGGGATTACTTGTCAAGTTCTTTATTAAAACTTTCCTTCACATTTATCTTAGGTTGCTCTCATAACCTCTGAATGCACATCTCTCCAAGTTGGACATAGATGACCCTGCACAAACTTTCCTCCATCTGTTCGAGGTAGAGGAGAAATCAGGGGTGCATTTGGGAAATGAGGGACACCAAAGTTGATTCCTGGAAGCATATTTCTTTCTTTCCCTTTTTCTTCCATTCTTTTCCTTAAACAAAAAAACTTACTCTGTTTCACTCTACCATTTTACTTTGGGCTATGGATATCAGCTATTTATTTACTGGGCTCTATTTCACATGTTTCAGCTAGTTTGGTTTTATAGCAGACACCACCATATAAGGATAGCCTTAAAATCCCACAACGTTCGTTGACAATAAATGACAACCCCAAGTCACCAGCTGATTGCGCTGAAGGTGGGACTTCCCCTACTTTCAGTTGCCGTGGCTAGAGAAGTATACTGATAAATTGGTAAGGATATCAGAATCAAAAAAGAGCATAAATGATAATCACATTTACTGAACACTCACAATGCACCAATTACCCTTCTAAACACTGAGCATGGGGTACCCGGGGAAATCGATCAGTTAAGTGTCTGACTTCGGCTCAAGTCATGATCTCAGGGTCTTGATTGAGCCCCAAGTTGGTCTCTCCACTCAGCTGGGAATCTGCTTGTTCCACTGCTCCTCCCCGGCTCCTGCTCTCTCTCTCTCAAATAAATAAATAAAATCTTTAAAAAAAAATAAACACTGAGCATAAATTAACTCATTTGATCCTCACAGCACTATAAACCATGCACTTCCATTATCCCTATTTTATAGAGAGTAAACATAAAGCGCAGGGTAGTAATTTGCCCCAAACTACTCAGCTTCAAGCAGCAGAAACAGGATTCAAATCTTGGAAGTCCAATCCCAGAAGTGGTAATCTTAACTCTGACCTTATGCTGCTTAAACCACAGTCCAACACACATTAAGCTTTCCATATTGTACATGTGGACTTTAAAAGAAGTTTGGTTGCCCTACGAAAGCTGAGGTAGCTTGAAGTTGTTGACAACTCCATGGGTTCATTCAGATACTCCACTTACGATCCGCATAGTTGGGTTTACTCAAGTTCTTCCTAAACTGATTGAATGATTTGATTTCATACTGGCCCATCCTGAATCAATAAAAACAATTTCATCAACAGTATTTTAATGTTTTTGTTTGCACATTTAGAGGTTGTCACAGAAAATAGAATAGTGGACTGTTACGCTGCAGTAAGCCATCTTTTGTCTACTTCTGCTTTGGTGAGAGAGAAGAGGGTAAATTTGGCAGCCAGCCACGTAACTGGAGTTAACCTTGGCCACAGAGGCATGACAGATGAGCCAGCCCGATCACTCCAATATTTGCCTGTCTGCTTGTGGAATGCCTGTCTTAGACCATGGCACAGAAGGAAATGTTCCCTCTTTTGAAATTTTTCTCTGTATACCAATCAAATTGTTCCCTCGGGACACATCATAAAGAAATGTCATTGAATACTCTAATTGTGGCATCCACCAGAGCTATTTTTTAAAAAGCAACATTGGTCACAAACTCAGATTTTAATCAAAACCAGGATTCTGGTGAGTTGAGTGGTTTTCCAATATTTTTCAGCTTAAATTTTTTGATAGTCACTGGCCCCATAAATTGAACCTGTATTCAAAAGATTTGAGCTAAATTAGTTCAGCATTTTACAGTTAAGTTAAAGTAGAAAACCTGCAATTTTCTCTGAGGACAACACACACACACACACACACACACCACCTTACCAAAATACTTTTTTTTTTCCCCCCCTGTCCACTGAGTATTACTCAAAAGTATCTGAAAGTTTAAAATTCAAACTTGGCAGTTGTATAATCCTCCCAGGGGAGGAAATTCAGGAGAATTTAAAGAAAATTGGCTTAGCAATGTGTTTTGAATATAGGCAACAGAACATTTTCTATTTGGGTACAACTACATCAATGAAACTTGAGTCGGTGGAAGTCTTGTCCGATGCCATTTAGAAGGCTGTCAGAGCTAAGGGAGGCGTTAGAAGAATACCAGTTGGAACAGAGAACTGCCTTAAGGAAAGACTCCATTTCCTTCCATTTCCTGCTGTAGATAAATGAGGACCAAATATAGGAAACCATAAGGTCATTTCAGCAAATAAAAACCAACCCACCATTCTGGGTATCATATATTGTGGTTATTGCTGCTGGTATTTTGTTCACTTGGTGGCTTCAAAGCACGGCTGCAAATTGTTTGACACTTTGACATTGCTCTCACACTCCTGGATCTGAATGGGATTGTCACTGCTTCCACGGAGAGATTACAGCGGAAGTTACACTAGGTGACTTCTGAGGCCAATCCTGAAAGGCCAGATGCCTCCCACTTTATTCACTGAAAGGCGCCCTCAGGGAGCCCTGAGTTGCCTAACAATAACCCTGCCCTGAGGCTGTCCCACTGAAGAAGAAGAAGGCATAGCTTACTGGTTTAAAAACAAGCACTCTAGAGCTTAACTGCATGGGTTCAAATCCTGATTCTACCAGCTACCAGCTGTATAGTACCTTGGGACAGTTACTTAATCCTTCTGCGCCTGGTTTCCTCCTTTACAAAATAAGGAGAAATAGTAGCGGCTGCACACCGCCCGAGGGCTTCCCTGTACCTTACACAGTTGTTTAAATGGTAACACCTGTTAGCCACTTAGAACCGGGCTGGCAAATACCACACGGTGGGGAAGGATTTGTTAAATATGCATGCATCCCAGAGCTAAAATAAAAAAAGAAGCAGGGGAGAAGGCAAAGAACATTTAAGGAAAAATGAAGATCTATCAGTACAGGGAGACCTAACTCCATATCTCGCAGGGTAAATTACTGGCAAACCCATCCCAGCCTGATTGTCTGTGGTTTCCCTTCGCTCATTTTTTTTAGATGAAAATAAATGAAAAAAGAAGCTAAACATTGCTTGTTAAAGGATTTTTACATATGCTTCACGGGTTCCTAAGCAGATTGCCCTTCGTACAGTTAAAAGTCACCCGGCATTTTATAGGTCATAGAACAGATCCCCCTCACGGCAGCTAAAGGGTTGGTTTTTTTTGTTTGTTTTTTGTTTTTGTTTTTGTTTTTTCCCAAAGCTCTGACGCATTTGAGCAATTCAGACCCCAAAAAATTGCTCATGTGTAAAAACCAGGGATGCTCCTGAAAAACCTCTCTTGCTTCTGTTTCCCTTCTTTCATTCTAGGCTGATGTTTGCTGTGTTTACATCATTGAACCAGGCATTTTCCTACTCATGTGCTAGCACTGAGTAAGATATTTGAACTTATAAAATTTACAAGTCTAAAATAGTTACCAGCATGTACTCCCCCACTCCACAGCTTTTGCCTCACCCTGTGAGGGATTAGGTTATAAAAATGAATGAAATCATCATTCCTGTTTACTGGATAATCCCAGAGCTAAAATAAAAAAAGAAGCAGGGGAGACGGCAAAGAACATTTAAGGAAAAATGAAGATCTATCGGTACAGGGAGACCTAACTCCATATCTCGCAGGGTAAATTACTGGCAAACCCATCCCAGCCTGATTGTCTGTGGTTTCCCTTCGCTCATTTTTTTTAGATGAAAATAAATGAAAAAAGAAGCTAAACATTGCTTGTTAAAGACCACTTAAGATAGAGGTCAATTAGCCCATGCAAATATACAAATATCCATGTCTTCGGAGATGCCAAATATGCCGGTCCTTTGCCGGTCTGCAATACTTCCCGCATTGCGCTATGGAAACTACATTTCCCAGGCTCTCCTGCACCCTGGCTTCCTGATCTATTCAACCAAAGGGAGACTCTGAAAAAGGCTGGGGAATGGAAGATGGGAGAGACCAGGATATCTCCCCTACTCTCTTCTTCAGACTGTATTGTCTTCTCTCTGATTTCAACATTCACTGGGAAGACCTCAGCGTGGCTGTAGTTTCCAACCGAGGCACCATATTCTGGTCTTGGTAACCACATGCCTTCTCCTAACCCCGGGCTGGTATCTCTTTCTTGCTTTTACTGATCTCTGGATTTCCATCCCCTGTAGGCCTCCTTACCCCCTTTCATGTCCATCATCAAGTCTCTCTATTCAATCCCTTCTGTTTGAAACACCTAGTGTGATTCCGGTTTTCCTGACTGGACCCTCACAGATACATAGGCATAGGTATAGGCAGAGGCAGTGCTTTTGTTTGTTTCTCATCTAAACTATACAGGAGTAAGGGTGCTTGTTTGATTGAACTACTGTTTTGTAGACAAACTGCACTGGTCATCTCTGTTAAGGATGTTATGGCACTCATACTCATTTCCCTTTTCCTAAGCTAACTGAGCTGTATTTGTAAAACACATAGGACTCATTCTAATTGCTCATTTAGAGGACGTGAGACTTGAGTTGCTCAGGACAGTGAACTGTCTACTCAGATGTGATCAAATTCTCAATTCACCTCCCTACAGGCTCCTTGCTACACATTCTGTTTTGTCATACCAAGTGGGCATATGTGGTGCATGAAGACTCATTCCCCCAGTAGGAAGGCTACTCTCACGACTATTAACAGATCATCTCTAACGCTGATGATTCTCTTCCTCAAGTAACATTTTTATTGCTCTCAGGACCACCACAACTAGTAGGAATCCTTCCCCACAAACCATTTTTTAAATTTGTTTGCATGGCATTGAGTTAGGGGATGTGGATCTAGAATTTGGGTGCTGGGCTCCATTAGGAAATGCCACTGTGCCCCCAGGGATGAGAGCCTCAGTGGAGAAGTGAGAATTTGCAGTCAGAATTGACTGTTTGCACGGAGGCTTTATTGCAACTGCAGACTTAGCACATATGAAAAGGTTTTCTGTGCTCAGTTTCTGGATGAGGCAGATTGCATCACCAGGAATTCCTGTCCTCTAACACATAGTGACCAACATGCCTTAATAAGCATTTGCCTTTTTATTTTCGGGTCAATAACGTCATGCTTTCTGTTCATTATGGAACCAGTTTTTTAAATCTCTTTTTTAAACTAGAGGGAAAGACGTAAAATAATAATTCCAATGCTGTGACTCTGGTATGTCCTGTGCACAAGCAGTCAGCCAACAGAACTCAGTGCAAACAATGGGCAATGTTCAGGTTTAAATACGGCAGGGTTTCCAAGGCATGGCATCTGGCAAGAGGGGTTGTTGTCAAAGGTAGGAGCTTGTGTATCCTTCCATGAGGTAGATGTTCTTAGAGGGGGTGGGAAATGGGCCCCGTGCTGCCAAGGACAGCATCCTCTTAGCAAAGGAGTCAAAGGTTCAAAGTTCCTGCACTTTGGTTGGAAACACTGACAGCAGAACCTGAGGAAAGCAGATGCAGCAAACAGGACACAGACCATCTCAGAAAGCCAGAGGATGTGAGCCCAGCCAGCAAGCCAATGTCAGAACCATTACAACTCCAAGCAGACAGAGCTGAGGTAGAGGAGGAGACAGAGACAGCAGACTGGCTCATGGGCTGGAAGTGGACTGGGCCAGGAGAGAGCTAAGCTCACAGGAGGACTGCCTCTGGAGGGGTTTCCTTCTTCCATTGACCCTGGCCTAATTTGAGAGTTATTCCATTTCTGTAAGGCACCCGAATACCATAAGGTTGTGAAATGCCCGTCTTAAAAGCCGGAGCCACAGGCTGTCTTAATGTCCTGAAAGATGTCTTCTGGCATCCCCTGTCCCTATGTTGATCCCTTGTTTGAGGAGCCTTTATCCACACAATGATAAACGATCATTTTTTTTTTTTTTAAGATTTTATTTATTTGAAAGATAGACTGTGAGAGAGAGCAGGAGTGGGGGGTAAGGGCAGAGGGAGAGGGAGAAGCAGACTAAAAAATCAACTTATACTGCTAGTAAAGAGACCCCTGTTTCTAGGTCATATGAGCCAGAAGTTTCCATGTTTCTAGGTCATATGAGCCAGAAGTTTTCCATGTCAGTGACTAGAAGACTTTGAATCAAGGATAAATTAGAGTTTGGCAATATAGTTATGGAGATATTTTCACACTGTAATAGTAAAATGCCCAGGAAGGGAAGTCATCCAAACACAGACTGGATGTCAAAAAAGGGCATTCTTAGATAACTATGCTGAATGTATAAATGTGTATGTATAAGAGTAGAATGTTGTGCATGGGAATGACGGGCAAGAGGTGAATCTGGGGGAAGGGAGAAAGCCATCTGATTGGCTTCTAGAACATGCTAGTTTCTGCACTTCTATCAAGTACAGAAGGAAAGAAGGAATTTGGAGCAACGATCCCTCTGGCCTTCCATTCGTGGACTCATTAAGACCAGTAGCTGCTCTCTGGTGTCTGGCAGGTGACTTCTAGCATAAAAAGTCTTAGATTTCGATTATGAAATACTTTTTAACTTCTTCATATTTTTTACCAATAGCTAAAATTGGAAAAATTTCCCATAAAAACCTGAAATTCTTGCTTTTTGAAAGACAAAAATTTGACATCACCAAGTCTTCATTCTCACGTAACATTAATGTGCTGGGCAAAGCCATGAGGTATCCCTCCAGATAGGATATGTGTTCCCCAGGTTTCCACACACTCCATCACTCCCTTTCATCTCCTTGATCTCTCTTGCCATTTATCATCACCCTTCCAATACTGTTTTCCTTCATACAGAATAAGATAAAAGTAAAATATGTCTTGTATGAAAACCTTTACCAAAGAATTAGCGATAGGCATAAGCATCTGTGCTTGTCAAGGAGTGGTTTTTTTTTGTTTGTTTGTTTGTTTTTGTTTTTGTTTTTGTTTTTGTTTTTATCTGTTTTACTTTTCTCATGTATGTTACCTGTGTGGCTGCCATAGACACCTGAGTTAGCCTGAATTAGACTTATTTATAATAGAAGGGTGCAAAAATGACAGTGTGACAGTGGTCAGTCTGTGGTACAAACATGATCAGTTAGGAGAGTGTCATTATTTCAGTAATTGTTCCGCAGAGAGCCATGTGGAAATAAACATTAAAAATGTAGCCTAGAAGACAGTTATAGAACCTGTCTGCTCAGATCATTGGGATTCATTTGAACCGTCAAACCTCCTCTTGTATTTTCATAGGAAATGGTTCCTGGAAATGGCTTTTAAAGGCTAACTGATACTAGCCTTAATGAACTGTGTGAGTGACCACAGGATTTTGTGTTAACGTCGAGTGGAGGGAAGAGTCAAAGACCTCCTAGAATCTGACAGGTTTAGAGAGATCCAGGTGACAGGGGAAACTGTTCTTGTCAGTGGAGACTTCTCAGCACATGAGGGAATGTGTTGCCTCAGTAGATGGGGTTTTTAAGTGGCTCTCCTAGAGCTATAAAATGTCTCTTTTCAAAAACAGATGGAAACATTGTACTGGGGAACTATGAGGACTTTAATACATTTCAGGTCATGCAGATTTTTTTTTTTTAATGGGCTACAGAGGTAGTTCAAAGGGGAGGGAAATGCTATCAGAATGGAACAATTAAAGACCCTAAAATATGAAACATACATATGCATAGACAACAGCAGTGACCTCTACCAAGAGACACATTTTCAAAGGGAAAGAAAAATAAAGGCAAGCACTGCATAAGAACAATGAATGGGAATACTATAAGTCAATGAGGCAGCATGGGACCTTTCTCCCTGGAGGGTTTAGGGAACTCTAAAATCACGAGATAATAGGCATTTGTCCATGCATCACATCACATTTAAAGCATAATTAAGTCCCCAAATCAAACACACGTCCTCACACTTAGCTCTTTCCCCACTCTTGACAACTATATTTCTGTACAGTTTCTTAGTCTGGATCTTCTATAGCAGAAAGAAGTTAGAGATGGATCTAACAGATTGAATATAAGATTGAACATTCAAATGCTGGTTGGTCACTCTGTTTCCATGTCCACCTGACCCTATCCTTCCATCATTCCTCTTTGCTTTGTGCCCCATGGGGTGATATCTATGGATGGGATCGTCCCATCCCTTGTGTCCTCTGGCTTCTGTCTTTTTGGGGGAACTGGCAGGAGGTTGGAGGGCAGGAGAGAGATGAAGTCATGGTGTTTATTCCCCTGCTGTCTTCCTGCTGGGCCTCCTGTTTGGGAATAGGTTTCTGTACCTTTGCACAGCTCCTCTGTAACTGCTCTCTTGCCTTGTGCCTTCAGAAATGGGGTGAGAACAATCTCTTCCTACTGGTGAATCCTGGGCATCTCATTGTCCCTTATTAGTTCCCTTAACTATCTGTCTTCGCTCTTCTGCACATGGTCCAGACATTAAACTCTTTGTAATCAAACACTTTGTATGGGCTATCTCCTCCTGCTGGGATCCTGACAGGTAAAATTTCATTTGCTAGAAGTCCTGGGTAGCTCTCAACATTCTCGTGGCATTATGATTAATAATAACGATCATTCTGATAACAAAGTTAGTTGAGACCTTTCTGTAGGCCAGGCAGTGTATTCTATATTCGTTGTCTTAATTAATCATCACATTCACCCTAGAGGTAAGATATTGTTTGTATCACCCCTATTTTGCCTATAAGAAAGTTAAAACTTAGAATGATTACCTAATTTTTTCATGGTTCCATAGCAATGAAGGGATTGACCTGAGACTCAAATTCAGGTCTCTTGGCAGCCATCAGAGAAAGACAGATTGGATAGAAGAGCTGTCCCAAAGTCTCTGAGGGGCTGTTGCAGAAAAAGATTTGGACTTTTCCTATGTAAGGACAAAGGGAAGAATCAACTCCAGAGGGCTGAAATACTGGTGTGTTGATAAATGTTTAAGAATGGGAGATGGTAGGATAATGTGTGATTTATAGCTTTTGGCGATCTCTGTGGTGTAAACACACCTACCATAGCTGATTTCAAGATGCCAACTTGAGGTCACTAAGTGTGGAGCTGGGAACTGATGTGCACAGTCAGCTCTTAAGCTGGCGTAAGTGTGGACCTGCCCCAGTGTACACGTGGGTGGAAGTCTCGAGGAAGGGAATTTCCTCTGAAGAGGAGGAAGACCCATCTGACATGGCCACCAGTTGCTCCATGAAGGAATGAGGTAATCATAGGTTCCCAGAAGCTCAGTGAGCTGTTGTGGACCTTGAAGGGGGAATTCCTATACTTGACAGGACCTGGGTTGACCTCTTAGGTCATGCCTAACTCTAATATTGAAAGATTTGTGTCAAAGTTACATATATTTCAGGTGGGAGAGGAGAGAAGAAAGAGAAGATAAGAATTCAGGCTTCGCCTGGCCAAACCCCAGGCTCTGATTCCAACTTCAAAGGGCTATGTGACCTTGAACAAGATTAAGCCACTCTGGAGTATGTGTTTTCTCATCTCTGTAGGATGGAGAAAATCCTACCACTTCCTTTTGGTACATGATTAAATGACAGGGCCTTGGGACAAGTCATGAAATGAATTTTCCCTGTCTTTCCTCTTAACATTTCCATTCATTTCTCTCCTAGAGGAGAAAAAGAGCAGGCATCTATATGGGAATTACTTTATATACGAATTTGGTTAGCAGCATTAACATCCAAGGTCCTTACTTCATGGTTTGACCTGTGGTATTAAAAATTCTATAAAATATACTGAGCTATATTATAATGGTAGTTCTACTGAAATGGGCTGGAAATCAAAAAGGAAAGAGAAAGGTAAGTCTATGAGAACTTTGACCACTAAATCTAACTAAAAGCCATGGAACCTTTCTAAGATACTCCTATCAGAAGTCTAGCCAGCTGGAAAGTGTTTTATAACCCTGCCTCCAGTGTAGCACTATCAGAGGAAGCAAATGAATGACCTGCCAAATTAGTTTTGGCCACACCAACTCACCCTGGCACAGAGCAGTAGTGTTCAAGAAGAAAAACAGAGGCCACCATTCCAAGCCCTGCGTCACACTATACAGGGCAAAGTCAGTATGTGATTCCAGAGCTTGCCTGCCCATGGAAAAGGGCTGCTGAAAACCTCCAGGGAAGGAAAAAAAAAAACACAAAAAACCCTAAGACAGCTCTTTTCCCTTATTCACTTTTCTAAGAACTCCTTCTGGAAGCAGAGATGTTTGAACTTTAAACCACATACTTAGGAGCAGAGATGGGTGCTGCCTTCCTCCTCTGCACTTAAGGCTTCTCCCTCTACACATAGTGGGCTGAGCCCATACAAGGGTGGACATTACATAGGGAGCTGTTAACCTTGCCTTGGCTCCAAGAAGACTTTGCTGTCAAGGGACCGAGTTAGACTTCAGAAGAGACATTCCCCTTAATTTGTTTTCAAAAAAGTTATTTCTTTGAAAAAGTTGTTAAATTTATTTCAAAAGTCACCATCTAATTTAGGCTAATGCTTGATTTCAGAGAGGCTGGAAAAAAAAAAAAAAAGCAGGAAAGGCAAAAAAAAAAAAAAAAAAAATGACGAGCAAGGATAAGCCAATCCCAGACCAAACTAAAGGTCTAAAAAGCCGTTTGAGTTTCCCGGTCTTATGGGACTGAGAGATTGAGGTGGTGGCAGTAGGGTCAGTATCTGACTCTTAGTTTTGGCTCATGTCAAGATCTCAGGGTCGTGAGTCAAGCCCCACACCGGGCTCCACTCTCAAGGCAGAATATGCTTGATTTCTCTCTCCCTCTCACTGTCCTTCCTGCTCGTGCTTTCTCACTCTCTAAATACATAAATAAATCTTAAAAAAAAAAAATGTTTTAAAAGACTAAAAGATTAAGGCCTCTCCAAAGAAGTGGACTTATCCAGCACCCACAATATACCAGATACTTTGCTACATTTTCTTTTTGTCTTTTAAGATTTTATTTATTTATTTGAGAAACAGAGAGAGACAGCAGGAGAGGGAACACAAGCAGGGGCAGGTGAGAGAGGGAGAAGCAGCCCTCCCGCTGAGAAGGGAGCCAGAAGTGGGGCTTCATTCCAGGACCCTGGGATCATGACCTGAGCAGAAGGCAGACGCTTAATGACTGAGCCACCCAGGTGCCCCTTTGCTATGTTTTCTTGTTGAATTCTCACTACAACTCTATTCTTCTGTCTCTGTCCATGTGGGAACTGAGGCTCCAAATCCTCGGTTATTTTACCACATTATTCATCTTCTTGCCCTATATTTTTTAAAAAGGTTTTATTTATTTATTTGACAGAGAGAGAGAGATCACAAACAGGCAGAGAGGGAGGGAGAAGCAGGCTCCCTGCTGAGCAGATAGCCCAATGTGGGCCTCAATCTCAGGACATTGAAATCATGACCTGAGCCGAAGGCAAAGGCTTTAACCCACTGAGCCACCCAGGCACCCCGCCCTATTTAACTTCTTGAGTCTTGAAGGGTTTTCATCAATATCAGGCATCTAGGCTAAAGCTCATGGGCATGGTAATGATTGAGCAAAGAGTGCAAAGTCCAGTCCAATCAGGGCAGAGCCCACATCCATCCCAACTCATCCTGGTGGGTTTGTGTGGGCACACATGGCCTCCTGAGCTGGACTGTATCCTCAACGGGCTCATCCTTCAGTTGGGAAGACAGACTAACACAGCAGAGACACCTGGAGCATAATTGTACTCAGGGGCTAATCAAGTACAAATGGGGCGGCCCCATGCAGAAGTTCAACGCAAGCTCAAGAAAGGGAAAGGTCCATGTGGGTGAGTGGAGGAAGCAATGTACAGGCATCAGTATAGAAAGACAGTCTTTGTAGAGGGAAGACAATGGTCCGCTTGGTTCCTGTGAGCTTAAGAGATGACAGGAAGTTAACTAAAACACAGAAATGAATGTTAATGGATGTAGGACACACACAGTAAGGTGACAATGTGATTATCACCACGTACCTTCCAGAAGAATTAAAATAAACACTGGAAAAAGCAAATGCTGACCGAAGCGAGGAGCAACTAGAACCCTTGTACATGGCCAGGGGAAGTATCAGTTGACTACAGACACTTTGGAAAACTGTCTGGCACTTTCTACTAAAACTAATCATATGCACAACCTATACACAGCAATTCCTCTCCTAGGAATAAACCCAGAAAAGATGTGGACATTCGTTCACCAAAAGATATGTACCAGAATGCTCATAATAGTACTATTCCTAATAGTCCAAAAGGAATTCAACAACAGAATGGACTTAGAATTTTTGGTGTATCTACCCTATGACCCAGCAATAGCACTACTGGGTATTTACCCTAAAGATACAAACCTAGTGATCCAAAGGGGCACGTGCACCCAAATGTTTATAGCAGCAACGTCCACACTAGCCAAACTATGGAAAGAACCCAGATATCCATCAACAGATGAATGGATAAATATATATATATATATATATATATATATATATATACATATATATGTATACACACACACACACACACACACACACACAATGGAATACTATGCAGCCATCAAAAGAAATGAAATCTTGCCATTTGTGACAATGTGGATGGAACTGGAGGGTATTATGCTTAGCGAAATAAGTCAATCAGAGAAAGACAATTATCATATGATCTCCCTGATATGAGGAAGTTGAAAGGCAACATGGGGAGTTGGGGGAAATAGGAAAAGAATAAATGTAACAAGATGGTATCAAGAGGGGGACAAATCATGAGAGACTCTTAATCTCACAAACTGAAGGTTTCTGGGGGTAGGGGGGTAGGGAGAGGGTGGTGGGATTATGGACATTGGGGAAGGTATGTGATATGGTGAGTGCTGCGAAGTGTGTAAACCTGGAGAGTCACAGACATGTACCCCTGGGGCTAATAATACATTATATGTTAATAAAAAAAAGAAAAATTATATTAAAAAAAAGAATTTTTGGTATACTCCCACAATAGAAAAAATCACAACAAAAAATGTAGCCAGTCTACAACTATACACAAAAACAAGGGGGACTCTCTCAAATATAATACTGAACGAAATAAGCTAGACATAAAAGGACACATTCCATATGATTCCATTTATAGAAATTTCACAAAAAGATTAAAACTGCCCCTGATTTTAGAATTTAGGTCACGCTTTGGGAGGTAGCGACTGGGTGGGTGTTGGGGGTGGGGGAGCTGCTAAGGTGCTAGTGTTTCATTTCATAATTTGGATTCTTGTTGCATAGGTGTGTTAAGTTTGTGAAAATTCAGCAAACTGTACACTTACCGTAAGAGCAAGTCTTCCTATGTACATATGTCAGTAGAAGTTTTAAAAATTATATATGCATGGGTGACAGGCCAGGCTAGGATGGATAGCTCTTTAATCCCCAGCAGTATCTAGCTGCTCTTGTTAAATGGGAAGGGAGGGTGGCCTTGCACAAAGATGTTCTCTGTCTTTGCAATCCTCACAGCCACGATAATGTTCGCGGTGGGTTACTGAAAATTAGCAATGACTCCAGATAAAGCGTGCATGTGCATATACAAGAAGAAAAGTCACTTCCTCTTCTACTCTTCCTGCCTTCTTTCTCCCACAATGTCAGCCCTTAATCAGCCTCCTGCTACATATTAGTTAACCTCCTAAATCAATACATCTTGATCTGAACCTAATAAGAAGGAATGTTTGCTTTTGTATCTGGGTTCAAAGTACAGACTACAGTAGTTGGCTTTTAAGTTTATGTTATAGGCTTAATTTTCTTGCTCCAAATGAAATGAGGAATACATTAAGACTGTGGAAGGGAAGGAAAAAATAAAAAAACATGATTGATGAACTGGCTTATAAGACTACAGTTCCTTTAGAGACTAAAGTATTTGGTACGTTCCCTTATTATTGAGATCAAGCAATGTGCCTGGATCTAAATGACACAAAAATGGTTTGAATTAGAGTCAAATAATTGCCATTCTGCGAGAACATAAACTTTTTTTGAGGGGGGTGGTGAATGGGGATAAAAAATAACTAATAAACTCTGAGGCAAAGCTCACATCTGAGATTTAAGCTTCAAAGGTCTTTAAAAGGAGGCTCCCCCCTACGCTGAGAGAGAGAGAGAGAGAGAGAGAGAGCGCTGTACACAGCGGGAGGAGTGGTTTTCCCAAGCTGATTTTCCTTACGGGGTGACCCAGACTGGGTCGGAATGTTACCATGTGATCAGCCCAGACCGTGGCAGCAACACAGTCTCAGCACAGAAGTTAGAACTTTCTGCAGCATCATTAAAATAATTGGGAGAGAAAAAAAATGTTAAGCTCCACAAGCTTGAATCACAAGCCTCTTGGAAAGGTTAATAAGCTTGCTGCTCTGTGCACCCCCCCCTTCCTTCCATGGCTTGCCACCCGCCCGCCTCCACCCTTCCCACTGGCAGTGACAGACTGGCTATCAGTTGGGGAAGGGAGATTCAGAACTAAAACCTTTGTTTGGAGCAGCCGAAAGGATACCATTCCTTTACTGACGTTGCGGGGTTCTTGCTTATGATGGTGCCACAGAGATCCAAAAGGGAGTATCTGGGACCTACCAAGCTAGCAGACTCTTAAGCCCAAAGGGAAGTCGGTCCCACAGCACTACAGTGAACCTGACAAAGGAAAGAAGGGAACTGGCTGAGCGGAATGGAGGCAACACAGGAACCTTCTCTAACCAGAGAAGCAGGAGCAATTGCAGTGCGGCTCACAGAGAAAGTGTTGGAGCATGGACTGAATTCAACTGCGGGGCATGGTGTGCCAGCTGGATGCGGGCACTGGATTTGTGTCAGGAAAAAGAGAGAGAAGAGGGAGAGAAAGACAAAGAGAGACAGAGAGAAGGAGACAGAGTCAGAGAACTGCAAGAGATTGGACTTCCTTCTTTCCCAGGCCTGTCTGGCCTTAGAACACCCCGCAGTCAAAGGTAGACTTCCTCTAACAGAATCTTCTGGCCCAGGCTACCGTCATTTCCCCCCTCTCCCACCAAGCTGCCAAGCTTGAGACGACAATCAAGGTCAAGGTATGGTTGGTAATGAGGGAACAGCTCCCTGTTCCTCCTCTCCATCAGTGAACTTAAATAAGCGTAATTGGTGCCAAGGCTGGTTACTACTGGAGGCCAAGAGGGAAGTGTGCCTTCCCCAGAGAGACAACAGATTTTCAAATTCTGTTAAAACTGGTTGATTCAGGTGAGCAGAGCCCCTAAAAGAAAGAGAGAAGTTTCGTTCTTAAGAAAGATATTTCAGAAACCAAGTCCAGGGGAGCAAGGGCCTGGAAAGGAAATCCTTACTTTCCTGTGTTGAATGAAGGCTCTCTTTCATGAGTGTGACTTGAAATGTGGACAACTGTTTGGATCTGGAGTTCATCCCTCACAAAGGCCATGTTCCCTGATAGTTACGGTTGACTCCTTACTGAACTCAACCTTCTCAGTGGAGTGTAGTATCCGCAAAGCCATGTCACAGGGACACACTGGGCCTCTCCAGCTGAAGCCTTTGCTCAGTTGATTAGCTTTTGATGCTTTGCTTCATTCCACACCCTAATCCCAGCAAGGACCATGCCACCACGCCATAGCCCCTTTAAGGAACACTTGTTCTCTTCCAATCAGGCAGAATGGACAGTCTTTGTTAACTGATGTTAAAACAACCCTTAAATGTTAACCCCTAAAAGTTTATCTCTCACTCAAGGGAAGCCTTCCACATCATCAGTGACCAAGGCTCTTTCCATTTTGTAGCTCTGTCCTCTTTTGGGGTCTTGCAGTCTTTACCCTTAAGTACTAAATGGGAAAACAGATAGTAGGAAAGACACCAACATCTTAACATCTTTGTTTGGAAGTGATATTCATAATCTGCTTGTATTCCACTGGAAAAATTTAGTGGCATGGCTCAGCCTATACTCAAGAAGGGCTTAAAAATGTGGCAACATTTAGGAACAGAATTTCCAGCCTAACAGAAGCTTTGCTCTAAATGCATGACTCGTTGGAGGACCAGCCATGCCCCCAAAGAAAGTTATTTATATATGACTTTCCATAGAACTTTCCATGGGTTGACTAACACAAGGCTATGCACTTGTCCTGATCACAGACTGGCCACTGGACCAGACACGGTCCACTGCAAAACTATATATTCCAACTGGCACAATGACTTTTAGTTGAGTCAAACAGATGTCATATTTCAGGAATTTGAACTGCCAAATATGGAAAGCAGACAGGCAAGTGGGGAAACAGACCAAAAAAAAAAAAAGAAAAAAAAAGAAATGAGAATCCCATTCATGGCAGGACAAGGGAAAGATATCCACAAGGTCCTGCTGAAGAGCACTTTCCAAGTTCTAGCAGTTGTAGGACCTACCTGTTGGGAAAGTCACATAGTCAGAAAAGAATGGAGCCAAGATTCAAACTCAGATGTCCCTGACTCTAAAGCCTGATATATCTATATCTATATCTATATCTATATCTATACACACACATATACATATATATACATACACACATCTATATATATATTTATATAGATAGATATATACATTTTTTTTTTTACTTTATTATTACTACTTCCCTACTCAATGTTTTAGACAGAACTTAATAGTATTTTTGGTAAATTGGTTCACTGTTCTCAATTCCCATACCCTTCCTGTCTTACAATTATATATTCACACCCTTTGCCATGTAACTTTGCATTTCCTCTCCCTGGAGAGGGAGTCGATTTCTATATTCATCGATGGTAAAGTTGGCTGTCTGACTAAGTTTAATCAATGAAATGTGGGTGGAAATGACTGTGTGCCAGTTCCCAAAAAAGGCTGTTTCCCTTACCTCCTTCCACTCCTATGATCATAGTGAGAAAAGTACTACCCAGGTAGCAACTGCTTCATCAGCCCGAGTCCCAAAGTGTGACACATGGAGTAGAGTTGAACCCAGCCCAAGGCCCAAGCCAAGCTTAGTCAATCCCCAGCCTGAAGCCAAACAGTCCCAGCTGACCTATAGGACCATGAGTAAGAAACATAGATGGTGTTGTAAGCCCCTGAGATTTAGTGGTTTCTTTTTTTATATATACATAGCTTCATTGTGGCAAGAGCTGGCTAATAATATAGTGCTGAAAAGCAGATATTTTGCTATTTTGCACAATTGTATATATCTGCACTTTCTGAACACCTATTATGAACATTTAATATAGCATATTATTATTTTTGAGCCCATGAGTAAATAATCCCTGATTTAGCCTAAAGGGTAACCTACATCCTCTCTAGCTAGCAAAACTGAGGAAATCGTATCATATGTGAGGAAAAAAAGTTACTTCTTAACACTAAAAAATAATAATTCACATTCTTCAGACCAATAACCACATTTATTAAAGTTTAAAGATTTTTTTTAGAGAGATAGAGTGCAAGTGGGGCAGGGCAGAGAGAGAGGAAGAGAGAATTTCAAGCAAACTCTATGACCTCCATGCACAGTGTGGAGCCCAATATGGGGTTCAATCTCCTGACCCTGAGATCACGACCTGAGCTGAAATCAGAAGTTGGATACTAAATGGACTGAGTCATCCAGGAGCCTAAATTTTAAGACTTAAGACTTATCCAAGGCTTATCCTCCAAGTCATGCACTCACAGATTATGTACTGCCAAAGAGGGCCACCATTTCTCTTTTGACTCATTAATTAGACTTGGTTTCTCAGTTCTAACAAAGATCAAAAATCTCTTCTCAATTCTTTATCTGGTTTTTAGGAAAACAAGAGAAACAAATCAAAGTTTAAAAAGAATGACACCATTATTTCCCATTTAAGTGTTTTTCTCTTGAGCATCAATCACACAACTTCTGTTTGAGACACACAAGAAACATGAAGCTAGAAACAAGGCTGAAGGAGGATAGGGACTACGTTGAATGTATTTACATTAAAGGGACTTGCAATTCCTAAAGCACATGATAAATTTGTTTCCACTGTTTATGCCTTAAACTGGAAAACAGTCTTCAAGTCCTTCACTTCTGTGTCTGGGTAAAAAGCATGACTACATAGACAAGGAATCTTTGGGTTAGAAGAGCCCTTCGGTGTATTTTGATGCAGCTACAGACTCAAAATGAAGTGATCAGGTCTCTATTCAATTTAATCAATTACCATAGAACTCCACTTGATGTATGAGTTGCCTGAATGGACATTTTCCCAAGACCAGAAACGGCAAATACGTAATGTTTATGGTGATGCTCCACTAACCATTCTACTTTCCACTAACCAAGAATGCACTACCCCGGCAGACATTAGCAATCAACTCCTGATGCTCTTTCTTGTTGAACCTAGAGGTGGCTTCAGATTCCTTCTTTGTTCAACATTGCCAGCAGTCACTGCTAATCGATGAAGTTGCCTCCTGAGATGATAACTAGTTATCTTGTTTGACCGTGCACTTCTGATCATTCGTTCCATGAATATTCTACTTCCTGTCAATTTCCAGCTTGTAAAACCAGTTTTACTATCAATGCAAACATAAAAGGAAAAATTAGAAAACAGATAATAACCTGAATATACATTCCATTTTTTTTGGACCCAAGACTATCTAGAGATGGCAATGTAACAAGATAAACAAAGGCTCAGGGGGAATCAAAATTACTGATTAAAGAGGACCAAGAAAATTAATAGGGCACAGATCTCCTTGGTCTATTAGAAAATTCCTTAAGAAACAGGTACATTCACTGCAGCTTCCCAGAAAGCAGTGGGAGGGCTTTAACTGTGGCAGAAATTGTCTCCCTGATTTAGCTACACACTGGGGGACGCTGGTCCAAAAAACAAGTGTCTGTTCTTTGGGCAGAAATTTTTTTTTTTTTTCACACAGTTGTGACTGTGTGAAATTACTCATAGTGGACACACTATAGTTTCAGATGAACTAGGGAAAATGTGTTACAAAGAAAATACATATTAGCGTAAGTGACTCATCTGTGTTTTCATATTGAGTGAAAGAGGCAGATCAGAATTTACCAGTTCAGGGCTCCCTATGCTTTCTTTCCTCCCTCCCCCCACGATGACGCACCCCCTCCCATGTTCCCTTTTCTCCTATTCTGAATGCATCAGTGTCCTGGAAATTCTGGCAGTCCTCCTAGGCCAGCTGCTGCCTCTGAC
Source organism: Mustela lutreola (assembly GCF_030435805.1). Classification (NCBI taxonomy): domain Eukaryota; kingdom Metazoa; phylum Chordata; class Mammalia; order Carnivora; family Mustelidae; genus Mustela; species Mustela lutreola. The sequence continues at coordinate 32,316,477 of NC_081298.1, read as the reverse complement.
CTGGACATTCCCAGCCTTCTACAAGGTCACGGGACATGCTGTATTTTGGGATTCTTCTAATGGAAGATGGAAAGGGCTTGAAATTTCATGTCCCCACCACCCCCATGACCCAAAGAGTCCCTGGCTTTTAGGTCCAGTTTCTGAACACAGATGGTGCTTTGACCATCCTCTCTGTGATAGAAGCTGTATGGACCTGAATTAAATATAATCCCTAATTATAAATTCAGTACTCCACTCAGCTCCTTAACCAACAAATAGCTCATGAAATAAATATTAACAATCCTGTTTTCTAAAGGAGAAAAATATTGAGAAGAACCTTTTTTTTTTTAAGATTTTATTTATTTATTTGACAGACATAGATCACAAGTAGGCAGAGAAGCAGGCAGAGAGAGAGGAAGGGAAGCAGGCTCCCCGCTGAGCAAAGAGCCCTACACGGGGGCTCGATCCCAGGACCCTGGGAGCATGACCTGAGCTGAAGGCAGAGGCTTTAACCCACTGAGCCATCCAGGCAACCTGAGAGGAATCTTTGAAAGGAGGGCTAGAGTTTAGATATAATACATTTAAGACATTTATTCTCATATTCCAGAAACAGAAACTGTTGCCTCAAATGAAGAATGTGCATGTATGTCTCACAGCTTCTTACAGATCCCTTTTCAGCCTTCCAATAGCCTTGACTACTTCATACCAAGAGTATTATTTTAGAATGCTATTGGCCTGCCTCTCTCAACTGCATCTATTGGACTTCTAAGGAAAGACCTCATTCTTGGCCCACAAACTGACCAGGTACCCTCAGCAGTGGGGTCATGGGCACACAATGAGTTTCCAGTCATTCTTTTCTGGCTACACCAGTAATTGCGGACTGATTACAATTCTGTTTGCTATATGGCATTTCAACAGGGAGAGGTGGCATGCTTGCCAGGTGAGAGACCATCAAAGAACTCGTGCCCCCTGCCCTATCTCTTTCCATTTCCTCTTTCTGTGGTGAAAAGTAGGTAAGGGTTGGAGAGCATGCTTAGGTCAATAAGAACAAACCAAGTAAAGAAGACAAAAATAAATATAAATAAATAGGGGTGTAACGGGGGAGACGTGGAGTTGTCAGAAAGGAGAAACTCTCAACTTCTGGCATATACTCAAACCTGGAAACCCAGTGAAGTTTGCCCATCACTAATGATCACATAATAATATGTTCCCAGGGGAGGGGCTGAGAGAGGTTATTAAAATACCACAGCTCTGGTGCTCTATGGTGAGGAGCTTTCTGAAACGTGGTCCCTGTCAGGTTTCCCCTGAGAGTCAAAGGAAAAAATGACTGCAGTTTGGCTCCTGCAAGGTAAAGTGTTGGGAAAACTAGCTGGGGAGGTTTCTCTCCCCAGCCCAGGGTTGGACATGCCTGCGTTCTCCTTGTATATTTGAAATGTGGTGATGGGCCAGCTTGTTAAGTGTGCTGGCTGGATTGCTGGGTGACTGGCAGGCAGCCGTAAGTGAGCGGAAACTAGACCATTTGTGGGGTATGAGGTGGCCAGAGTAGCCAGACCCAGGCTTTTGTGATGTCTTCCATCAAAACAGTTATTTCAAAAGATGTTGGCGACTCTGCATTTCCTTCTAGGGAGATATGACTCTCCAGTGGAGTACATGCGGGTCTTTGGGCATCTTGACTGATCATTGTGACCAAAGAAAAGCCCTAATCTGACCATATCCTATGGGTTATACATGGTAGGGCTCAGTAAAAGTTTTTTTTTTTTTAATCAATTTTCTGGAAGTATAATTTAATCAATTATATTACCTATTTTAAGTGTACAGTTCAAAGAGTTTTGATAAATGTACACATACATGTAACCACTACTGAAATAAAGACAGGGCATTCCCATCACCCTAAAACATTTCTTTATACCCCTTTTCAGTCAACATTGTCTTCCAACCCCAAGAAACCACTGATCTGTTTTTTGTCACTATAGATTAGTTTCAGCACTTCTAGAATGTCATACAAGTAGAGTCATACAGTATGTATTCTTTTATATTTGGCTTCTTTTGCTTCCAATGATGTTTTTGAGTTTCACTGATGTTACGGGTATTAGGATATCACTTATTTTTGTTGTTGGGTAGTATCTCAGTGTATGAGTCTGCCACGGTATATTTATCCATTTACCTGCTGTTGGACACTTGCATTTTTTTAGTGGCACTAAGGCACAGTAAAGGGGATCAAGAAGACAGGAGAGGTTAAGTTAAGCCAGTTATAGAAATATGAGTAAAAGACTTAAATTTGCACTTCACGAAGAAGGATATCCAAATATCCAACATCTGCAAATTAAAAGTAAAATGAGTTACCATCATACCCTTACTAGAATGACTGAAACAGAAAACATTCATGATACCTAGTGTTGACAAGGATGTAGAGCAAACCAAACTCTAATGTTGTGCTTAAAGCAGTATAATTGATAATTTTGAAAATTGGGAGCATGAACTTAAAGATAATATACCCAAATCTCTGATCTGGCAATTTCGCTCTCAGGTTTATGCACAATGGAAACATATATGAAACAGCCCAACATAGGGCTAGATTCCAGGACTCTGGGATCATGACCTGAGCCCAAGGCAGATGCTTAACGGAGTGAGACACCCAGGTGCCCCACATGCCTGCTTGTAATTAGAAAATGTCTCTTGTCTCCCAAGGTCTTGTCCCAGACCCTAACTAGAATACTTTGCCTTTTCAGAATGTATGGGAAGAAAGCTTCTGTCTTTCTCTCCCAGATCCTCCCTAATTCCTCCACTGAGGGTAGGGAATGACTTAGTTTGTAGTGAAATGTAGCAGTCAGTTCTCTGTGCAGACTGGGCTCTTGGCTCTGTTTCTGAAAGTTCTCTACTCACAACTACTCATTGAATTTGTTTTGCTTCCTTATAGCAAGCACATCCGGTACAGGTCAGGGGAGGGTGGCCTTTTAAACATAGGCCTACAAATTTGGGGGCTCCTCCCTGGGATGTAAGCGAGAGAGGCAGCAACCACCACCGCATCTGCCCAGCTGCTGTATGCTCCATGAACCCTTCCTTCCTGCAGGTGAGTTCTGGATGAGGAGGTGTGAGAGCAAGTGGACAGCTCCCCTTTGACTTTAGGCCCAAGACTTATCTTTCTCAGACACAAAATACCAGAAATCTTCCATTTGGAAGTCAAAACGCTGAAAGTGGATTGAATTCTTGTCACTAGGTTCAGTTCTCAGTTGATTTGAGGCAAGAGAAAAAGAGAGGCATGACTAATTGGTACACTACATCTCAAACTTCATCTACTCCAGCAGACCAGCTCTAGGGACTGATTTTGACAGCCACTCTGACAGTGAGCATCATCTTCCTGAGTACCAAGGCAAGGCTTCGCTCCACATTATCAGTTGAGTCTTAAATGTTCTGCTTGTTCCATTTTCTAATCTGTTGAATAAATACTACTTTTCTGTTTCCTTGCATTGTGGAAATACTACTGTTCTGTTTCCTTGCATCGAGTTCACCACATTTTTTTAAAATTTCTTTTCAGTGTAACAGTATTCATTGTTTTTGCACCACACCCAGTGCTCCATGCAATCCATGCCCTCTCTAATACCCACCACCTGGTTCCCCCAACCTCCCACCCCTCGCCCCTTCAAGACCCTCAGATTGTTTTTCAAAGTCCATAGTCTCTCATGGTTCACCTCCCCTTCCAATTTCCCCCACTCCCTTCTCCTCTCCATCTCCCCTTGTCCTCCATGCTATTTGTTATGCTCCACAAATAAGTGAAACATGATAATTGACTCTCTCTGCTTGACTTATTTCACTCAGCATAATCTTTTCCAGTCCCGTCCATGTTGCTATAATAGTTGAGTATTCATCCTTTCTGATGGAGGCATAATACTCCATAGTGTATATGGACCACATCTTCCTTATCCATTCGTCCGTTGAAGGGCATCTTAGTTCTTACTACGGTTTGGCGACCGTGGCCATTGCTGCTATAAATATTGGGGTACAGATGGCCCTTCTTTTCACTACATCTGTATATTTGGAGTAAATACCCAGGAGTGCAATTGCAGGGTCATAGGGAAGCTCTATTTTTAATTTCTTGAGGAATCTCCACACTGTTCTCCAAAGTGGCTGTACCAACTTGCATTCCCACCAATAGCACAAGGGGGTTCCCCTTTCTCCACATCCCCTCCAACACATGTTATTTCCTGTCTTGCTAACTTTGGCCGTTCTAACTGGTGTAAGGTGGTATCTCAATGTGGTTTTAATTTGAATCTCCCTGATGGCTAGTGATGATGAACATTTTTTCATGTGTCTGATAGTCATTTGTATGTCTTCATTGGAGAAGTGTCTGTTCATATCTTCTGTCCATTTTTTTATATGATTGTCTGTTTTGTGTGTGTTGAGTTTGAGGAGTTCTTTATAGATCCTGGATATCAACCTTTTGTCTGTACTGTCATTTGCAAATATCTTCTCCCATTCCGGGGGTTGCCTCTTTGTTTTGTTGACTGTTTCCTTTGCTGTGCAGAAGCTTTTGATCTTGATGAAGTCCCAAAAGTTCATCTTCGCTTTTGTTTCCTTTGCCTTTGGAGACATATCTTGAAAGAAGTTGCTGTGGCTGATATCGAAGAGGTTACTGCCTATGTTCTCCTCTAGGATTCTGATGGATTCCTGTCTCACGTTGAGGTCTTTTATCCATTTTGAGTTTATCTTTGTGTACGGTGTAAGAGAATGGTCGAGTTTCATTTTTCTACATATAGCTGTCCAGTTTTCCCAGCACCATTTATTGAAGAGACTGTCTTTTTTCCACTGTATATTTTTTTCTGTTTTGTAGAAGATTATTTGCCCATAGAGTTGAGGGTCCATATCTGGGCTCTCTACTTTGTTCCACCGGTCTATGTGTCTGTTTTTATGCCAGTGCCATGCTGTCTTGGTGATCACAGCTTTGTAGTAAAGCTTGAAATCGGGTAACGTGATGCCCCCACTTTTATTTTTGTTTTTCAACATTTCCTTAGCAATTCAGGGTCTCTTCTGATTCCATACAAATTTTTGGATTATTTGCTCCAGCTCTTTGAAAAATAACGGTGGAATTTTGATCAGAATGGCATTAAAAGTATAGATTGCTCTAGGCAGTATAGACATTTTAACAATGTTTATTCTTCCAATCCAAGAACATGGAATGGTCTTCCATCTTTTTGTGTCTTCTTCAATTTCTTTCATGAGTGTTCTGTAGTTCCTTGAGTACAGTTCCTTTACCTCTTTGGTTAGGTTTATTCCCAGGTATCTTATGGTTTTTGGTGCTATAGTAAATGAAATCAATTCTCTAATTTCCCTTTCTGTATTTTCATTGTTAGTGTATAAGAAAATCTTGTTTCTGCTCCTCTCCCTACTCTAGTAGAAGTTTGTGCCATCAAATTATGTTATCTATAGCTGTAAAATAAACTACCCCAAAGTTAAGTGGCTTAAAATAACAGTAATGATTTTGCTTACAAATGTGTAATTTAGACAGGACTTGGTGGGGGCAGGCCATCTCTTCTCCATGTGGTTTCAGCTGAGTGGCTTGACTAGGGCTGGAAGATGTAGTTTCAAGATGATTCACTCATATGGTTGGCAAGTTGGTACTGGCTGTCAGCAGGGAGCTCAGTTGGAGATATGGGCCACAAAACTTTGTTCCTTTCCACATAAGCTTTTCCATGAACTGCTTGAATTTCAGCACAACACATTACCTAAGTTCAAAGAGTGAGCATCCTACGAGAACAGGCATTTTTCAGTACACAGAATTTTTAGGACCTGTCTTAGGACATCACATACCATCACTTCCACCATATTCTACAGCTGATGGCACTTACAAAAGCTGCCCAGATACAAGGGTACATAGACTCTCCCTCTTGACAGAAGTTGGTATGGTTCTAAAAATGCTTTTGGGATGAGAGACATTGTTGGTGTCATCTTCAGAGAATATAACTTACCCCTGAATTCTCTCACAGCATCTTTAATAAAACTTCATTAAAATGCAAATATTTGTGGGAAGGTATTATGATAAATTATCATTAGGCATTTATGTCCTATCAAGGGTGAGGTTATTAGAAAATCAGCTAAGAGGAAGAAAAGATCTATGCTTATTAAAAAATAATGACGAGATCTTCCATTTGTGAGTACTTACTGTGTCAAGCACTAGGCCACACAATTTTTAAATGTACTTTCTATACCACCCTTATAGCAAACGTATGAGGTGGTTATCAGAATCCCAAGCTTAGAGTGGATTAGAGAATTTGTCTTAAACCACACAGTTGGGAAGTGGTAAAGCTAGGATTCCAGATCAACCAGTCTATTTTCAACTCCTTAGTCTGATTTTGAGCCCTCCATTATTTAACAAATAGAACTTAAAAAAAAAAAAAATCTCTCATTTACAGAGAAGTTTCAAAACTAGTACAAAGAGTTCTTGTATATCCCTCACCCACCTACCCCTAATGTCAACTCTTTATGACACTGATACAATGTCATAAATGATACAATGATCAAAACAGGGGAATGAACATTGGTAAAATATTAACATCTATTTTTAAATTATAAATAAATGTAAATAAATTACATCTATTTTTAAATTTTGCTTATTTTCCCAGTTATGTCCCCGTTATGTCCCAGGATCTTATCTAGGATCCTATGTGGTATTTGGTATTTGGTATTTACCCTCCCCCAATCTATGATAGTTCTTCAGTCTCCCTTGTCTTTCGTGATATTTTCACTTTTGAAGAGTATTGTTCAGTTTTGTTTTTTTTTTTTTTTAAAGATTTTATTTATTCATTTGACCAACAGAGAGGCAGGCAGAGAGAGAGAGGGGAAGCAGGCTCCCTGCCGAGCAGAGAGCCCGATGCAGGCTCAATCCTAGGGTCCTGAGATCATGACCTAAACTGAAGGCAGAGATTAGCCTACTGAGCCATCCAGGTGCCCCTGTTCAGTTTTTTTGTAGAGTGTCTTTCCACTTGGATTTTTCTGGTTTTCTCTGCTCATGATTAGTTTGAATTTATGAATTTTTGTCAAAAATAACCCCAAAGCAATGTTGGGCACTTCTCATTGCATCCAGTCAGAGGGTAAATTATGGCGATGTCTTTTTACTAGGATTAACTTTGAACACTTACCAGATAAAGAAAGAGGTGGGAGAAAATGAAACGTAGTTTTGATATGGCAGTAGTTGATTCTGTGCAGAAATTCTGTTATGAATAGAATGACTGAATAATTATAATGAGCTTTCAAGCGCCAAGCATGAAATGTATCACTTTATTAAAACTTACTAATTGGATATTCAGATGAATGGTCTAGGATGTGGATGATTTCACAGGACACTGGTCTCCATGGCCTTGGAGGGAATCTAGTGACAGTGCCAACTTGGGGGTGTCAACACCCATTCTTGTGGGGCTTGGGGAAATCAGAGTGGAAGGAGGGTATGTCTAAAAGGAATCTTGGTCTTCCAAGACCAGATCATTGTTTCAGGCCACTAGCTGAACCCTAGCTACTGAAATTTCAGTAGTTAGTACGTGGAGTTTCCCTCCCATTGTTCCATTGAGAGACAACCAGGAGGCCAGGATTTGTGGCCTGGAGACCTGGCTCTGCATGCTAGCATCCTCTCTTATCCCCCACAACCCCCCGAAAGGGATCTCTCCAGCATCATCTCCATTTGCAAAATGGTGATGCCTGCCTGTGAGAAGGAGGTTATGAACACAGTGCTGTGAAGACAGTATTGAGGCTTTCTATTCTGCTAATACTCGATACATGGAAGCTAGTTTTTACAGAGCAGAAACAGGGTATTAACACCATAGAATTTTATGGTTGGACACTCCTGTATTCAGTTTTAGCTGTGCCAATTTCTATCTGGGTGACTTTGAGTTAAGTTATAAAACTCACATCAGTGTCTTGAAAATGTTGAGAAACAACTGTAGTTTGTGGGGTATGGAAACAATAATACATAGAATGTTCCTGGCATATAATAGGTGTCCAAATCCAGTAACCCTTATTTTCGTTATTGTTGATTACATCTAAAGCAAGTTAGTGCTAATCTTGGCTTTTTTTCTAGGCAAAATCCTCCCTTTAGGGTGTTCTTCTGACCATGAATCCAACTATGTGGGTTCTTGGCTCTTGCATTAGGTTCCTGGGTAAAACTGAAAGATCCAAGGGAAATCCATGGATCTCCTTGGTATCAGGATACAGCAGCAATGAGATTTCCTTTTAAATGGCAGAACACTTGGCATCAGGGCAAGGAAGGGAACTTTCTTATGACTCAGCTACAATTTGCCTCCAAAATCTCAAAATGTTTGCAAACTTCTGTATTCTCTATGGATACACACAGGTCTTGCTACATTTCTAAAGGAAGTATCAATGCAGAATGTAGGCAGTTTGGAAATGGCTACTTGCCGAAATGATTAAGGTTTTATGACAAGAGTTGAACTGGAATGGATTTTCCTTCTAGTCATATAATTGTTGGTGGCATTTCAAAGTGGAAAGAAAGTCTTGGCTTGAAATAAAACAAAGCTGCTGATGAGAACGTCTTTAGCAGAGTCTGGGTTGAGGATTGTTTCTATGAGAGTGAGGGTGTACAAGTTGTACACACTGATGTGTCTTTTACACAAATGTATATGAAAATGAACCATAATGTTCACAATTTTTCTGAGTGTAGGGCAAGTACCAATCACTCAGAAGGAGGGGACTTGAGTCCCAGACCCCTTTCTGCCATTTACGTGTTCTATGATGCTGGACAGGTAACAGTAACTCTCTTGGACTAGCTTGTATTATCTAGAAATCTGTGACAATAATACCTGTGTTCTCAAACATGATGTATATGCCATGGGTAACCTCCAGGTGACTGGCCAACAGATGTACTAGTAGGTTCTTAAAAAGCACTTGATCAGGTTAGTAGAATTCAGACTTAGCACATGCTTGGTCTGGTGGGTCTTGGGCCCATCTCTGGGCCTTTCCTATGAGATAAGTTTATGGACCAATAATGGCTGCCAGGGTTACTTTGCTTGCAGACATCACTGTATCTTTGTCTTCGAGTCCATGCCCATGTATGTACTTGTGTGAGTATCCCAGCATAGCCGTCGAGTACACATTCTTCAACAATAATCACCTGTCCCAAAGACAGACACAGTCAGTAAGAGGAAAATTGTCATGTCCTTTGCTTTGTAACTTCCAGAAGCCTAGCAATTCCCATGAAAATGCAGAAAATGGAATATAAAGTCTCTACTGCAGCTACATTTAACACAACAAGCATAAGTATTTTATTTAATCAAATGAGAATCTGTATTTTCCCTCTCTCCTTAAGCAGTTACAACTACTAAATATCTCAAGGGCGTTTCCTTAGAATTTCAAGAAGTATTGACCTTAAGCTGGTGCTCAGATCTTCAAAGCAAATCAACTTTGCCGTGTAAACAGGACTAGCAAGGACGATTAGTAAAAGTAAATTTCACCAAGAGGAATGTTCCCTCATTTGTGATAAGTTATAGGAAGGAAGGCCGATATGACTCTACTGAATACACGTTTCTCTTGCATCTTCACGGGTGGTAGAATTCTATCAGTCTCTCATTTTGATGGAGATTTGAAGCTTGGGGGGCCAGAAAGAATCCTACTCGAATTAAAATTACTTACAACAAAGTTATCAGCAGACATTTCAAAAGCTACTTTGCTGCCTTTTTTTTTTTTTTTTAAGATTTATTTATTTTTTTGACACAGAGAGATCACAAGTAGGCAGAGAGAGAGAATGGAGAAAAGAGGCTCCCTGCTGAGCAGAGAGCCTGCTGTGGGGCTCCATCCCAGGACCCTGGGATCATGACCTGAGCCAAAGGCAAAGGTTTTAACCCAGTGAGCCACCCAGGCACCCCAGCTTTGCTGCTTTTCAACAGGTATTTCTGTGTGTGAGTTTCCTAGCGCTGCCCTAACAAGGTACTACAAACTGGGGCTTAAGACGCCAGGAATTTATTCTCTCATGGTTCTCAATCCAGAGGTCTGAAATCAAGATGTTGGCAGGACCACACTACCTCTGAAACCTATAAGGGGCTATCTTTCATTTCTCCCCAGCTTCTGGTGTTTGCCAGCAATCCTTGGCATTCCTTGGCTTGAGGCTAATCTCTGCCTCCAACATCACATGGCCTTCTCTGTGTGTTTCTTTTCTTCTGAGGGTGCAAGTCATCTTGGATTAAGGGCCAATGTCCCTCAAGTATGACCTCACCTTAACTACATCTGCAAAGACCCTTTTGCCAAATAAGATCACATTCTAAGGTCCTGAAGATTGGGATTTCAATATAATATTCTAGAGCACTCAATTCAAACCACAGCATTCAGATATCTGAGAACACCTATTCAATAGGGACTATAAAGCTGAGCACACTGGCAAGGAGCTGGAGAAGCAAGAATAAATAGTAGATATGCATTAGCCAGCATATTTCATGTGATGATCATAAAACAATACAGTTTATACTTTAAAAGGACAATGAAGATCTACTGGCCTTTTTTTTTTTTTAGATTTTTTAAAAAATTTATTTTCAGCATAACAGTATTCATTATTTTTGCACCACACCCAGTGCTCCATGCAATCCATGCCCTCTAATACCCACCACCTGGTACCCTGACCTCCCACCCCCCGCCCCTTCAAGACCCTCAGATTGTTTTTCAGAGTCCATAGACTCTCATGGTTCACCTCCCCTTCCAATTTCCCCCAACTCCCTTCTCCTCTCTAACTCCCTGTGTCCTACATGCTATTTGTTATGCTCCAAAAATAAGTGAGACCATGTGATAATTGACTCTCTCTGCTTGACTTATTTCACTCAGCATAATCTTTTCCAGTCCCGTCCATGTTGCTACAAAAGTTGGGTATTTGTCTTTCTGATGGAGGTATAATACTCCATAGTGTATATGGACCACATCTTCCTTATCCATTCATCCGTTGAAGGGCATCTTGGTTCTTTCCACAGTTTGGTGACCGTGGCCATTGCTGCTATAAACATTGGGGTACAGATGGCCCTTCTTTTCACTACATCTGTATCTCATGGGCCTAACTTTTGATCCAGGGCATGTGCACTTTTCCACAGCATATTTGCTTTGTGGTCATCTACATTCTGCTGGAAAACTCCAGTGGTATTGAGAGTTGTTGGTTTTCTGGAGGCTACCACTCCACTGTTGTACTTCTAGGTGGTAGAAGGTTCTTTTCCAATTGAGAAAAATTCTGCCTCCTGGGATCATCCAGCTACTTGTCAGGAAATCTTGCTCTAGACTAGCTCAAGGCCTGGAGGTGCCAACCGCCACCCTCCCACCCATGACAATCTCCCTAACATTTGATGAGAGTAGGAGTGCTGTGTTATGTGCCCTTAGTTTCCTATCTTCTGGTCCATACAATTCAGCTGCTATAGGATGTGGTATCCCAAACCATTCTAGGTAATCTCCTGTGAGTGCCACCCTAAACCTAGATTAGCCAAATACAAACTGACCAGATATCTGTACAGAAACCGGTTCAGCAATGATAATGAATCCCTTCTCTCAAATCTCCTCACAGTCACATGTTCTCACTTACACTGACATCTGCAGTGTTGGACAAATATTGTCCTTCCTCGGACTGTCTTCTCCTTTGATTTGCATTATAATGAATTACTCTAGTTCCCCCCTTTATCTTTCTCTGACTGCCATTAGGCTACTTCCTTTCTTCCTTCTTTGGTTTCTCTTTCCCCTTGAATTAGAAATTGAATGCATGATCTGATCTACATACATAACCCCAACTATTCTCACTATGCTAGGTACATGTGTCTATAATACCTTATTCCCTCCCACGTCCTTGCCATGTTTCCACCTGCTATTGACTTCAGACTTGGCCATGTGATTTGCTTTGACAAATGGAATGTGAGTGGATATTATATATGTCACATCTGAGCATAGGCTTTAAATGTACTTTGTGCAGTTGGCTCTGTGGCCACTCTTATTCTGAATTTTCACCATGAGAGCAGTAGGCACCAGATCCACATGTAGCCTGGAACAGAGTGCCGAACCAGAGAACTGCAGCTAACTTATAGGTGACATGTTATGCAAGAAATAATAGACTTCTGTTCTTATAAGCCACTAATATTTGGGGGATGTTTGTTACGCAGCATAATCTAGTGAAATATGACAAACACAGTCACTCTCAAATCTACCATAACTTCTTTCCAGTACCACACACAGCAAATATTTCTTACTGTGTTTTGCTGGCATCTTAAACCTAGTTTGTTTAAAAATTAACTCATTGGGTTTTTGCTTCTTTTTTTTTTTCTTTTCCCTCAAAGAAGTTCCTCCTTCTAACTTCCCTATTTCTATAAATATGACCTTGATCCTTGTGGTAACTTGGACTTCAAACCTTTGAATCAGCTTCCAATCTCTCTCTTTCTCACTACTTCCACATTTAGTTAAGTGCCAAGTCTGTTGATTTTTTTCCTTTATTTCAAGAACTATTTATGAAAACCTACTATCGATCTACTATGGTTCTTGTCTTCATGGGATTTAAAGATAAATAAGGCACAACTCCTGCCCTCAAGAAGTCTTCAGTCTGGTCTAGAAATAGAATCATAAAGATGACTTCAGCACTATACAATTCATGCTGTGATAAAATTATCTTGTAGGTGGAGAGGAAAGGCATTTAGCCCAACCTGGCCATTCATAGAAGGCTGCCTGGGGGAAATGATGCCTGAGCTAGCATTTCAGAAATGAGTAAGCAGTGTTGAGGGAAGGGGGATGGGTACATGGCAAGCAGATAGACTATTCTGAGGAACCAGGAAGACATGACTGAGTGGGATGGATTTGGATAGCTACAAGTGCTTCAATATCTGGGCTTAAATTATGTGGTTAGGTGTTGTAAGCGGTGAGGTGGGAGAATTAAGAAGGGTCTAGGCCATGGTAAAATTTGTATGCCATGTCACACAGCTTAGAGCTCATCCTACAGAGTTTGAGAAGAGAGGCATGGTCAGATTTTTCCTTCCTAGTGTAAAGGACGGATTATTTTTTATTTCAGTTAAAACAGAGGACATTTTATAGAATCTACTATGTGTCAGATGCCATTCTAAGTGCTCATTTAATTCTCCTAACATACTTAGTAGATATGAATTACCACTATTTATCATTTTATATAGGAAGCAAGGAAGGTAGAAAGAAGTGAAGAATTTTATCCCTGGCCATAGAACTAAGAAATATGAAAGCTCAGACAACTTGGCATCAAAGTTCAAATGTTGAACCACTATTATTATTTCATATGGCTGGATGTGGAGACCAAATAGAAGGTGATTGCAAGATGTAAGAGACCAGCAAGTAGGGATGGTGTGGATGTCGCAAGGGTTAGATTTAGGAAATGTTTATGTGGTTCGATAAGCAGGATTTGAGGTTGATTGGATGAAGAAGGGCTCAGCAGAGGAAGGAATCAGACTGAATCTGAAGTTTCTGGTTTGGTTGACACTGTAGATGGTGTCATAAGTGAGATGTGGACTCTAAGGGAAAGAGCATGTTTATAAAGAAGACTATAAACTGCGTGTGGAGTATGTTGAGTAGAGGAAGCCAGATGACAGTAGGTTGAGAACTGACTTAGAGCCAAGAAGGTGGAGATAGCAATCTCCCCTTATCACCGTGTTACTTCAGGTACTCTTATCTTGTACCCGAACTTCAGGGCAGTAGCCTTCTCACAGACTCACCTAATCACTGCCCCACCCTACCCCAACAAATTCTACACTCCATGTTGGAATAATCTTCTGACCGTGCATTCTGATTACATCTTTCTCCACTTCACCCCTTTCCAAGGCCCTCCACTACTCACCCAATATCTTTTTCCTCCCCAATCTGGCTACGAAGTCACCTCAAAATCAACCTCCACCTACATTTCTAGTTTTTTTTCTCCCTCCACTGCTCCATGCACAGTCTGTATTCTAGCTTCACATTTCCAGACATTCCTTGTATTTCTAAGGTTTTCTGTCTTTGTACAAGTCACCTTCTGCTTCTGGTGTCTAATTAATAATTGCCTTAAGACTCAGAAAAAACACCCTTCTTCTATAAACCTGTTCTAATTACTTCAGCCAGAAGTGGCCTTTCCTGTCTCTCAACCCCTAGTACAATATAAAGTTGACACCTCACCTTGCACAGGTTATTTTACCTGAGGGATTCATTTCCTATTACAACACTAAAGCATTCTGTGCCCATTTCATATTCTCCGTGTATACAAATATGTACTAAATGAATACAATAATCAAGATCAAGGTTAAAAAAAAAGTCATGTCTTTGGGTGCACTAAACTTAGAAACAGCCTGCCTTGGGATTTATAGACAAATGGCTATCTTTTCTCTAGTCAATCTCTTTGAAAGATACGTCAGTTAACCTTGCTTATGTTTTTATCTCAAACATGATAGGAAGGGATGGGGAAATGAGAAAAGTATGCCCTTGAGCATATTCTCCAAAAGTTCCATAAAATTTTAGAAGTATTATGTTAGCATGATGGTTGGTCAGTCTATGAAGAAAAGATGTTAGAGAAAGCAATATGATAGCAAATGTAAGCAGATGTAAGAAGGAGTGAGTGAAGGGGCATTAACTTCCACCCAAGTTTTCCAGTTCAGATGTCTGTAACCACATCAGCCCCAACTTCCTTCCCTTTCTACAAAATCACATAACACATTTTAGTAGTACCAGTCACCGGAAGCCAAGATGCACGTTGCTTGAAATGTTGCATGCATAGTTATTGTGCATGGCAGTTCAATTTTCAAACGTATATGCACAGGCTCCCAGAACTAGATCACTAGAGATTTACCTCTGGGCTCTGGGTTCCCTGTAAGATCCAGAGAAGGAAAACTTAGAGGAGGTGTTTTATGGACATTTACTCTAGGATTCACAAGCATCCCTAAAAATCCCAGGCATGTTTCTCAAGATCAGAATCTTCTGTGAGAAGAAAATTATATTCTTAGTGAGATAATCATATTTAAATTCTATATATTTAGGCAGGTGAAGGATAAATAAAATCTGATGAATAAAAAATTACTTTTAAAAAAATTAATGCATTATTCATTTTTATTCTGGGCCATTCCTGGGGAAGGGGTGTGTTTGTGTGTATGATTTCAGTTCCAGTTTTTTACACAGCCATGAATACCTTGTCTATAGCAATGCTAAAGCAATTCCCTTTTCCACATCTGTATTTAAACGAGGCACTAGCTAAAATTGGATATCATTATCCTAAGCCTCAGCTCACACTTAATGAAAGAGCCAGTATGAATTATTCACTGAATGTCATACTTCAGGTTTTAAATTCAATATATTGTGATACATATGCTACATAATTTAAGAGATGGACAAATTACAATATGGCACCTGCCCTTGCTTCTCCATTCGGTCATTTCTGCTGCCTGGGTTCAAGTCTCCTCACATCAATAATTTAGCAGAGTCCCTCCAATTCTCTCCCTAAAAATGAGCCAGTATCCAAAAACCTACAAGGGGAAGTGATCCATTTAACTTGGGACAAATCTCATATGCTGAATGATTTAACAGTCCAATTCCAAGCTTGAATAAGTCACTGAAATGTTGTGAACAGAGGGATCAAATGTGAGAACAGAAAGTTCCCCCAACTTGCTTTACTCTCTGTCTTTTTCTGTCTTTGGGTCACTGCTCTTGGTGTGTTAGAGTTTTTCGACTGCACTTAACCCCCAGTCTGTTCCCCTTCTGTGGGCCAGAATTCATTCTGCCTCTTTTGCTTGCTACTTTGCTTTTTCTCTTTCCTCTGTTTTCTTTCCCATTAGTAATTATTTATTAGTCTCTGAGGTGCAGCCCAGGATTTTTCACGGTATTTTTCCCACTTCCTCCAGCCCATTTGGTCACTGCTGAATGTTCAGAGGGGAGAGTAGGCTTTGACATGTCCGTTATGTGGATCTGGAGCAGTACACTGGAAAAGCTATACAATTACCGGTTCCCTGGCATCGTTTCTTCTTGGCTCTTCGGTCAGGAGGGACTGACTGGCTGAAGAGGAAGTGTGGTTCGATGCTTAGAACACACAGTGGTGGAGAAGTCTCAGCCCTGGCTCTGTCTCCTGGCTCCCCCACCAATACTGGTCTGAAAAAAAGGTACCCCTTAGGAAACTCTTTTTGTTGTTCTCTCTCTCTCTGCTACTGCTCTCCCTCCCAAAGTCAAGGGAAGAAACCTATTGGTCACTGACACTCTTTCTCCTCACATAAATGAATGTAAGACAGGAACTGATTCATTGAGCCTGCAAGGAATTAAAACCTATATTTTAATGTGCTTTACATCCTAAATTGAGAATACCATTTTATTATTCCTTGGAGAAGTTTAATTTCTCATGTGAGCAGAGACAAAGAGCTAGGATCATCAGAAACAATTTATTTTCACTCATACCTTCCCTACCAGTATCATCCTGCTTATGTTTAGAGTAGTGCTTCTAGAATTTTAACTGACACATAAATCACTTAGGGATCTTGTCAATACCCTGATCTTGATTCCATAGGTCTGGGCTGGGGCCTGAGATCTTGCATTTCTCACAAGCTCCCAGACAGTGCCAATGCTGCTGGTCTTAGAACACACTGAGAGTGGCTAGGTGCTCAAGAACTCTCCAGCCCCCAGTGTTTCCTTCCACACCACATCTGAACCGTGTTCTTTGGGCTAGTTCCTCTTCTCTCCATTCTCCATCAAAACTTAATGATCCTGTGTTCTATTGTCTCAGATCCCCTGTGCTGTGTCATCATGATGGGTAGCCCTTTCATAGTTGCAGAATTTCTTTTTTGCCCTTGCATCAAAAAGCTCACATTTCATTAAGTCCAAGCCACATGACTGTATCACCACCTCCCTGCCCTTGTCATTGATATTTGTGATCTGATTTATCCCATCTTTTGGTGGAGACTGGCGCTTAAATAATAACCATCATTTCCAATCTATCTTTTGCGATCCATCTACAATATCCATTTAACTAGTCAATCCAATACCTGCCCTCCCAATTTCCTTATTTATTTTCTAAAGCTAACTTTACTTCCACTCCATTGCTGCTGCACATTCTAAGAGCCACACTCTAGACTTGGCCACTACCCAAAACTACTGTGTACCAGAGAATTTAAACCCTGACATCCCACTCCTTGACCTCCAATCCTTCCAGGTCTCTTCTGTGCTCCCTATCGTGACCCTTAATCTTTCATTGCTTCCATCCTTGATATCTTGACTGTCACCTGACCTCTTGTCCTTGCCTATGCTACATGGGTCTTCTACATGATCATCCCAACTCTTTTCTGACAAGCATGCTCAATTTCCCTGCGTTCTTCCCCCCCCCCCCCACCACATGCTATATCTGGAGCAATTCCATCATTTACCTTCTTTTCCCTAAAACTGAGAAACTGAACATGGCTAGAGAAAATCACCTGGTGTGCCAACTAGTGCCACACAAACACATTGTCTTAACCTCCACAGGGTTCTTGCACAACTCAACCGTTCATTCATTCACCCATTCATTCATTCATTCACAGTTGCTTATTTCCTTGAGCTACTCTTCCAGACTTCCTCCCCCTCCTCAAATCTCCAATCAGCCCAAGCCCACCTCTTAATCTCAATGAGTAGTCTTGCTTCTGTCATTAAAATTAGAGAAGCTCTCCTAGGTGAACTGCTATCTTCCCTTATCTATAAACTTATCTTCATCCACACCCATCTTTACTTCCTTCTTAGTCCACATTCTCAGATGATGAGGTGTCTCTCCTTCCGGTCAGGACAGACCCAATCACCTCTGCATTGACCACTCCTGATGTCTCATTCTATTTCTTTCAGGCTTGCATCAGTTATTCCCACCAGCTTCATCTTCAAACTCCGCCTCCCTCCTGCCTCCTTTCCCACCCCTGCAACTTGTTGTATGAAATACTGTAATTCTTTCATAATTCTACAGCTTCACCTCCCACAATTCCCTGCCCCACACATTATGATGATGTCTCTCTTTGACACACTATGCTCTTTCATGCCTTGGTAATTTTGCTGAAACCATCCCCTTAACTGGAATATTCTTTCTCTGTTTTACAGTCTAGAAAACTTATAAGACTCAACTTGGGTGCTGCCTCCAAGCAGGCTGTCATGACTTTCCAATCTGAGTTAGTCACCTTGCCTCCAGGTTACTATTCATACCTTAAGTTTACCATAGCAATCTTATTTTACTTCCTATATTTTATCATAATTATTTATGTGGCTGTCTCCCTTGCAGGCTAGGTGCTCCTTGAAGGCAGGAGCTCTTGTTTTATTCATTTTTGGTATTCTCAATGACTAGAACAGTTCTTGGAATAATGTGATTGATAAATGTGGTTAAATGAGTGAATGAATTGGAATTCCTTGTAAAGTAAACATATTAATTAGCATACATGTTACCTCAGTTCCAAATGGATTCATTTCATAGACCTTTTTTTGGTCATGTATGCTCTTTATGGCAGGAACTTTTAAAGCTCACACTAATAATAATAATAATAGTAACAATAATAATAATGAAATATTTGACACAACACCAACTGTGTATTTTGTTTTGGGAACTATGTTAAATGATTCACATACATAATGCCATTAAATCCTTAGGACTGCACTCTGAAGGTAATAGTATTAGCATAATTCTAGAGGTGAGGAGCTGAGAATCAGAGATGTTAAGTAATAGACCCAATGTCACATAACCAGAGGTTATAGGGCTAGTTTATGAAACTCGGCCAGGCTGGCAGAAAGATTCATGCCCTAAACACCACATACTACTTCCCTTCTAGCCCCTGGCTGCTTTCCTTGTCCCTAGTCTCTCTTCTGCCCTTGTCACATGCATTGCTTTTCCTTGGCCTGACTTACCTGTGCCATTTGGGCACCCTCCTCCCTCCACCCATCTCAGAGCACAAAGGCTGTGACGTCTGTGATGTTCTCTTCTAGAGCCATCCATCTGATCTACACATGTAATAATTGCTTCAAAGAAGCCCAAGGGTTGAGAGAATTCACGTCTTAATAACCACTAAGCAATGAAGTGCTATTTAACACTATTTGCTTTAGATAATTAGGAGCAAAGCATTCTGTGGGTTGTTTTCACTCTAATGCAATTTAGGATAGTTGGAAACATCGAATTTAAACTGGTCGCTTCTTTTCTTCCTTGGTCACGACCAACACTCTAGTGCAGAATAGGTTCTGCATATTCACCTTTAACAGGGAATGAATGAAAACCCAGGAGTAGGGCTGATTAGAAATCCCAGGGGATCAGAAGCCCCACTTACATCACCCTGTTGGAAAGTCCTCCATGCCTGTATAAGGCAACGGGAAATCAAAGTCTTCTTTACCTGGTGATAAGTGGATGGCCTACTCATCCACGTATCTGCAGAGGTTGTCTTATATAGCCTGCTTCCAGGCTGTCATGACTTTCCGTGACTTTTCATGACTGAAACTAGGAGGATTTAACCTCAATTGGGTTTAAAAAAAAAACTTAAGGGATTACTAGATGATTCTAATTTTTCTCACTGTCAGTTAAATTGAGTAATATTTGCTTAATGCACAGAACTATCATACGATTCTTACTAGAGTCTTCATAACTTGATGCTAGGGTTAGGGTTTTTGTTTTGGGTTTTTTTTTTTCCCCTTTTTTAAGGACCACCAGTCTTTCTAAACCCTGTCCTACCCTGGTTTTCAAAGTTGAGGCATTATTGTGCCTGTTGTAATGTTAACAACGTAATGCTTCAGGGGATAATACTTAAATCTGAATTTTTCTTCCTACTCGACCCACATGTGAAGCCTGTACTCCTCACAAGTATATCACCCATTTAAATTGGGAGGGGGGGGACTATGTGCTTAATAAACCAGTAAAAGCATGGATATACATGTGTGATTTAATAGTGACAAAGACCTTAGCAGAGAAGATGAAGTATAGATTATTTTGGAAATGTCTGAACATTTACTGGGGATCTAGGTTAAATTACTCTCAAATGTATCTTCTGTATGTACTACTATAAATATTTATATCTTATTAGTAGTAGATTTTTTTTTTAAATCTCTGAGATTGATCATATTATGGAATTGTATGTGAACTCCCAAAGGGCTATTTTTTTCTTTTTAAGATTTCCTTTATTTGAGAGAGAGAGCACAAAAGTGAGGAGAAAGCACAAGTGGGGAGAGGGGGTGAGGGACAGAGGGAAAGGGAAAAGCAGACTCCCCACTGAGCAGGGAGCTCAATCCCAGTACTGGGAGATCATGACCTGAGCCGAAGGCAGACCCTTAACCCACTGGGCCACCCAGGAGCCCCACCAAAGGGCTATTTTATCATTTAGAAACACTTGTTTCTAAATGTTTGTGAAATGCCAAGTACTTCTAGGATGCAGCTGAGATAATCTCAATGTGTAATTCACCTTTAAACTTTTTGACATTAACCTTTTCATGTCCTGAGATAAAGGGGTATAAAGCAACAACTCCTTTTATTAGCTCATTTCAGAGAGTTATCACCTTCTCAAGAATACATGTAACAAAGCTCTGCAGACTATACCAAGTAAAGAATTCATAAACTTCCACAGGCCAAGGGTAGGTCCAGCTAGCTGATCTTTGGAGGTTACCCCTAGATGTGGGGCTCTAGGATCCAATGGAGGTGACGGTTGCACAGAATGGGGACACAAGGGAAAAGCAACTGCTTCAGTCACAAGATTCCTGGAAGCTTGTCTCTGGGATAACACTCTGTTAACTCTTGGTGTTTGAATTAAATCTAGAATGCCTCTTTACCCCTCCTGCTAGACCCTATTCCCAATGTAAACAACGTCTATCTGCCAGCGGGCTTTTTCTATCTGAAGTAAAAATATTCCAATTGTGACATCACCACTGATGGTTCAGGAGAAGATTAGGTTATCACAAATGAAGCCTTATTGCCCTGGAAT
Source organism: Mustela lutreola (assembly GCF_030435805.1). Lineage (NCBI taxonomy): Eukaryota > Metazoa > Chordata > Mammalia > Carnivora > Mustelidae > Mustela > Mustela lutreola. Next base: position 32,295,619 of record NC_081298.1, on the reverse strand, counting down.
GAAATGATGGAGCAGATGGAAGCACAAGGAACAAAATGCTTATTTCCTTCATAAATTCTTAAGCCTTTCAGGTGGAGTGCAATAAGGATGATCTATGGAAATAGAGGCTTCGGTTCAAGTTCTCTGGGAGAGGTTAGAAAAGTAGCAAATTAACCCGTCTGATACCTTATCAGCCAGTTTTGAGCAATCAGCTAAGTTAACATTCTTGCCTTCCACAAATCATTAAATCATACACCATGGACCCGGAAATCTAGTTCCTCCAGCATAAGGTATGGCTGGAATGTGAGGAAACGTCAGATTAGGAGGATTTTTCCCAACAAAAGAGTGTTAGTGATTCCTTCGGAACTTTAACCCTTTTTAATCTAAGTAAAGTCTGTCCCAGTTAGACGAGGCAGGCAAATTGTTCCACATCTATAGCACTGTTTGCTGGGCTAAATCAGGGCCTAATGGAATTGCACTAGGGCTCTAAAAGGAACAATGGTTCATGCAACGCCAACACCTTTATAACTCATCCGCACAGACACACAATACAGGACATGAAAGTGTGTTAAGCTTGGGTTCATTCTTCATGGTTTCAGTTAAAGAGTAGCAGGAAGGATTAGCTTGTAGATAATCTACCTCCCACACCCCCCACCACCTTTCCTCTCCTCTGCTACCAAACTCCTGTTATTTGAGGGATTGAACTGAAGATATCAATTTTAACCCTTGCCTCAACTTCTCCATACTTCTGAGAAATTCAATATAAAACATGGAGATACCACAACCCGTGAGATACAGCGCAAACACCACCAACAGCAAATGAAGTACTCCCATACTATGGCCCAGGCAAATAGGTCAAGAAGACTTCTCTATTTGGCTCAATTTGTAGCTCATATAAAATAGACTCAATCCTCTTTCACTGAATGTTTAAGTATTTCCTTATCCACTGAGTCCCTGAGAATAAATCCGTTTGTTAAAAAAAAAAAAAAAATGTGTGAGTATCAGAATCACATACAGAACCGTACAGTTCTGTGCCCTCTTGTGCCGAGAAGCAGAGCTGGGGAGTCTGTACTCAGGCTTGAGTTCTTGTCCCAGAGGCCAGCACAGATTGCTCTCCTAGGAGATTTCTATCTCCCTAGCATGCTTTGGCTAGGGGCGATCCGATTAAAATTAATACCAAGGGCAGATCTGAAAGGAAGACAAATAATAAAGTGCAATCCAAGATGGAGGTCTTTTTGCAAATAGAAACTATATCTTATTTAATTTTTTTTGTCTCTTTTAAGGTGAGAACCAAATGTCTGACACAAAATCTCTCAGTGTCTCATTGGCAGGGATGGGCTCCTCTTCTGCTTCCCACTGAGCAGTGAGCATATGAGCTGGGGGTGAGAGCAGCCCCAGCGGGCTGAGGTAACCCCAGGAGATACTCCGGAAGCAACCAGCATCAGTTCCAACCAAGAGAGATAGCTTTAGAAGTCTCAGCAGTAGCTGAGTCGGGGCAGGTGAATGGATTGGCCTCCTTGAGCACTAAGCAGTCTGCACTGAGGTCTTCTGACTTTATGCTCTTAATTTTGCCATTCTTCTTCCCAGAGAGCTGTCTTGTGGGAACTCTGGAGTTTCATTCTAAACCAGAAAGATCACAATGCTGACACTTTTCTGTCTAAATCTCCTACTTCCAAACCTCACTTAGCACATCTGAGAGGATCTGATCTTGAATCCTGCCTGAGTTTTCCAGGACGATTTAGACACCATTGCAATTATCTGTAGTTGTGTGTTACATATCACCTTGGTACATAGTGGCTTAAAAGAACCATCCTTTTATTGCTCATGATTCTGTGGGTCAGGAATTTGTGCAGGGCTGAGTGGTACAGCTTGTCTCTGTTTCACCTGGGGTTGGCGGGACTCATTCATGTGGCTTCATCTGACTGTTGGCTGGGCAAGGCTGAGCTGAAGGATCCAAGATGGCCACTGTGCGGGCTGTCTGCTGGAACACACTGGCCTCTCCTCAAGAGATCACCAAATGGTCTCTCATTCTCTCCAGCAGGACAGTTTGGGCTTTTTCATGTGGTGTTACAGAGTTACAAAGGTTAAAGCAGAAGTTATAAGGTCTCTTAAGTCCTGAGTCTGGAAATCCAGACTCCTTCCTGAGCACTCAAGGGGTCACAGCATATCCCCAGGTCAGCCCATATTCAAGAGGTAAGGAAACAGATTCTCCCCCTTGATGCGAGAAGAAGCATACATGTGCTGACTTTGGACTGTGGGATGTTATCTCTGTAAGCAATCTCTCATGGACCCTCTGGTTTAGACTGCTGGGAACCTCTGCTCTCTGTAGCCAGGCTGATATTTAAAGTAGTCCCTAACTTCTTGCCCTGCACAAACTCAGTTTCACTCTTCACCAGGCCAGGTCCCTAATATGCCCAAGCTAACCCTAGCCCACTCAAGTCAGGGGCTGGGGCATGCCCTGGATGTACAGGGCACATTCACGGCTCATGAAGGGGAGCTTAGAAGGGGAGCTTAGGGCTTACGCCATTCAAAGACATCCGTGTTTTAAGAGAACTGTGTTGGGAGTAATTCTCTTTCTCTCTCCCTGATCTTCAGTCTGGGTAACCCTGTAGACATTTGAATGACACGGGCCATGGGGCATTCCCCAAACTTCCTTTCTCAGCTCAGAATTTAATATCCTTTTCTCCTTTTTGGTATGTCCCTGCCCTGTTCCAGGCTGTACAGTTAGCTTGTACTACCTGTCCTTTCCCTGAAGTCTATCTCTTGCTTAAAACACCTATGTGGCATGTTGCATGGGGTGGAGAAAGGGAAATGGAAGCTGTTGAAGAATGTATGGGTTCAGCCCCACCTTGACACTGACCCTTTGTCCCACCCTCCTCCCCCTTCAACCTTAGGCTAAATTCCAAGAGATGATCTTTGCTCTCTGTTGAGAAGGGCTGTGATTGACACACCCCTAGGATGCTTTTTTGTACATATGAGTGGATAAAAGGTCACATACTTTGTACGCAACTTCAGACTTTGGTTGAGCAGTTGTGATTGGATGAGGATTACAGTACGATAAAAAAAATCAGGATGTGGCATCAAGGAAAATACAATTAAATATTATCTATAAATAATGTGCCTAATCTTCATGTAGAGACAAATCTGTCCTGCATTTAAATTTCACCCTCATTTCTGCTCAAATACACAGGATTCCTCTGTACTAGTTCGCATGGCACAGTGGTTCCTAAGGGTCACAGACCATGTTAGATATAATGTAAAAGGTGGATAAATTATCTTCCCAGAAACAAAAATGCACAAGTGGATAACATCTGCATTCAAGACATTTGCTAATCCCCTGAGTTTTATCATCCATGAACTTCTTGCAAGTAAGATGGAATGGGATGTGGCCTTTTAGAAAAATCTCAAGGAAAACGAAGATCAACTTAGAGTAATTTTATTGGGAATTATGTGGTCAGGACACAGGTATCTTCCTTCAGCATTCCATTTTAATTAATGTCTCACGTGGATCTTATTACGTAGGTGACCTCCTGCCCTTTGGTCATCTCCACCTTTCTTTCGAAAGATCTGATGAAGTATCCTATAATAACCATGCTAGCTTTCAGGCCAGTGCCCCTTCCTTGAGGAGAAAAAAAAAGCCCTCTTAATCTGTGCCTCACATGCATCATAGTTCTGAGTTTTGTAAGAGGAGGATCCTATCCTGGAGGGTTTGGTGACTATCCAGTTTTCACATGAGCATAATAAACTGAAATTACCAGTTACTATACATCCTGTCTATTTTCCAAAGAGATACACAACCTTCTAGAGGAACAGAAACAAATCTGCAAAAGGTCATGTGTAGTTTGGGTATTTCTGAAGCCAGGCACTAAGTCTGTTTTGATGGGTAATGTGTGAAGATGCTCTGCTCTTGGTAATTTACCATCCCTAAGGAAGTCTAAGTAGAGTCATGAAGTGTAACCTGACAGTCGAATCTGAAAGCAACTGAGATTTCCCAAGCATAACTTAGCCCTCTTCTTCTGTATGCAGTTCAAGTGCAATGCCCAGAACAATACAAATCCAATTGGTAAAGTGCCTTCACTCTACACTTTGACAAATTTGTCCCATTTCTAAATTATCACTGGCTTGATCCTGTCTAGAAGGAGGAAAATAAAATAATGTAATGACACCCTGGGCAGGTAGAGTGTCTTTTATCAGTGATCTCAAAACACCTCATAAGCATTAATTACTTCTCCAAACATGCTTGGGAGGGAGATGTGGTTATGACCATCGTGCTGATGAGGAAGCAGATGCTGGGTCAGGGATGGGTGACTTACAATACACCACCCAATCTTGACCAGGTCTAGATTAGGAAGGAGAAAAAAATGGCCTAAGACAGAACATTCAAGCTATTTTCCCAATGTCACCCATCACTTGCCAGTCAAGCCTGCCCTTCCCCTTCCCCCATCACTACCCTGTTTCTTCCTCATCTGGTCATCTCTAGTCCTCATCACCGGGTATTGTCAGCACTCCACTGAAACAGGGATTGTCCAAGCTGAGCCACATAAGCTGGGCTTCCTTCAGGTCAAATAAAAAGGAATCAGGGGAAACTAAGTATAAGCCATTTCTCAGGCTTTTCAGAGGATTCAACTTAAGGATAGTCTGAACCATAAGCATCAGACTAGAATCAAACCACTGGAGCTCCTGAAGACTCCGTTTTGAATGAGCTGCTCTTCCTGTGGGCACTAATGATAAGATGTTATCTGTCTCCATGATGTTCCAATACATTGGATAAAGTGCAGCTAATTTTAGCCTTTATTGTTGCACATCCCACACCATCAACTGAGTAAGGCACTGTGTTAAGAAAGCAACATCCAGAGAGTATGCTCCCTAAACTTCGCCCTTTTTTTTCTCCTTTATCTTCATCAATTCTCTAGTTCCCCAAACTTTCTCAGTAAAACAAACTCAAACTTCAGTCCAGAATTAACATCAGAGCCAGAACAAAGTCACGTCAGTGCCCCCACAGATCAACTTATCAAGGAAAATTCCAGAAGCTCCCTGACCTGTCAAAGCCTCTCAGTGGGCAACATCCCTTCTTTTGGTATTAATATATCAAACCTCAGATGGAACAAAAAATATATGTCATTCTGGGTATTTCTACTTCCTGTACCTCTTCCTTGCCTTCTCCAAAATAGGCAACAGGCAAGAGATTAGGACTTAAACAGTGATAGCCACTGCGGAAAGAAGCATGTTTTACAAAATAAAATCACAGTAAGTTAGTTCCATGTCACATCACTAGAGAGAAAGCTTACACACAACTGAGAGAAAAAAAAATCTCTCTTTCTATTGACCCACTCAAAACAAGCCATGACTTCATCAGGCCTAGATGTCTGGTAAGTTCCACTAGAATATCATGCTCTGGAATTTAGGAATTAGAGGAAGGGGCCAGAGGAAATTTTAAAATAGCCCTAGAGGGTGGTCAGGCCTGGTTCACAGATCTGCTACACTGTGTAACCCACAGCCCTCTGGGAGCTGTAGCAGTGATGTGTTTTACTTTTCTATTTTGAGCCTGTGACTCACATTACAAATATTGACTTCTATTTCTCTATTAGCATCAGATTTTTTCTTGAATCCTCCAAATTGACTTTGACTATAACTTTGGTTAATATTAAACCTCCTGGGTCAACACATCTTTATAGCTGTGAGCTGCTCCAGCCACTGGAGTGGGGATTGGCAAAGAAGTATTACAACCAGGAGCAAGACACAGAGAAGGCTCCTTCCAGGTGCCCCTTACCCCCACCCACCAACTCCTCCAAACTTTCCTGCCAGACTTATCTTCCCAAAGCACCAGTGAGGATCATGGTTTTCTGGTGTAAAAGCCTTCCACAACACCCCACTGCCAAGAGAGGAAGGTTTGAATTCCATACCTGATCACCCTGTCCTACCCCAAAGATTTTGCCAAACACATTTCCCCCCTTCCCCAACAAACATGTAATCTCTTCCTCGCTTTAATCCTCTAAGCACTTTGGGTCTTTCTTATGATACATAAGTAAACTCACACATGAGTAAATTCTCACTCAGCTTCTCTTGCCTCCTTCATCATAGGCTTGGACACACTCATCTTTGTACCCACTATACACCTAGCTCCTGAGCCAGGCGCATGGGAGATGATGAATAAACATTTGCTGAGCTGAACTGTATCTCACAGTTTATCTGTTTACTTTAGGCACATGATTAATCATCACATGAAGTATTTAAAATAGCCACACTGCCAGGTGGCTGGAGCAAGACGTCTCAAGGAATATTGGCTGGTTTTTGCTAATGGCCAGCTACAAGAACATTCATTAGTATTCTTCTTCCCCTTATCCAGGAGAGCAATTGTAGCCAAAGGTGCAATAAACTGGAAAATATAAATCAGAGAGAACAATACAAATAGAAATTCATGGGGAAGACAACATCCTAACAGCATTTCTATGATGAGGTCTTTGGGGGGATATGTGAGGGAATGGAATTAGGGCATGAGATGTGTTTTCCCCCTGCCTTTGCATATTTCTGTGTAGGTGACTGTAAGGAGAAAATACTGGGAAAGCTAGAGGAAAAAGCAGAAAGTAGAAAGAACAGGAGAAAAATTAAAAAGAAGGAAAAGAAACTGAAAAACCAGGTATCTCACAGGGAACAAATGAAATCTTGTGACTACCTACAGTGAATTTGACCTCTTTCCTTCCCGAAACTGGAAATAACCAGATAAAATCCAATCCTGTTGTCTGCAGAGGGGGAAATGGAGGGTAAGGGGGGGGGCAAATTATTTCACTTCCTTGGGGTACAAGAACTTTAACTGAAAGCAGGCATCTTGTCCATGATGGTTGAACATCTTAATCAGGGTCATTAAACAATTAACTGGGTGCCTGTTTTGCTGACGGAGTCCTTACAGCCCCAAGTGTTTGCCATGTCCTTCCCTACGCAACATCAGGTGATGCTACAGGGGCTGAGGATACAGGAAGGAATATTTGATTTCATCAAAATATGTCCAGAGGTTTAGATAGGCCCTTTCTATGCTATACAACTGAAGCAAAGCCTGATTGATTCTAAAAACGAGTCCCTATGGAACATTCTCAGCAATGTTGGGCGAGTCCCCTACTTTTTCAAAGCTTTGAGAAATATCTTTAACTCATATGTTATTGCCTGTGCTCGATCCTTCATTTGCATTCACCCAAATGGGGCCATGGTTGAAGAAAAGGCATGGAGGGGAGTTCTCCATCACTGGCTGGCACACTGGCCTCTTTGGTAGTAAGGCCAAGAAGTGTGTGCAGGTGCGGCCAGGCTTCCGTGCCCCCAGCTTCAACTGTCATCCACTCTCCAGTGTTCCCTTAATAAAAATAACTGACTCACATGCAATTTGGGACTTCCATCAGCTGCTTTGTATCAACTCCGCTTTTTTGAAATACTAATACCCATTTGGTTTTAGAAAAATAAAGGGAGCAGGAGGCTATTTGACAGTCAGCCTTTCTTGAAAGTCTTGGGAGTGATTTGTGAGTTTTCTCATGGTTTGTAGTAATAGACAAACAAGAGAGGTATGTTTCCATTTTATCATATCCCTGTGGATACTGAAAGTCCATATTTTCCTGTTGCTGAAACTTAATGGAAAAAGAAAAACTAAAAAATCCCTCAAAAGGAAACCCAGCAACACTTCTTTTATGACTCATTTTCAATGTCAATAGAAAGATCTATTTCCTCGGTAGGTGCACTTAAAAAAAAAATACTGAAAATTCCAGAACGGAATACACTTGACCCTTGAACAACACGGATTTGAACTGAGTGGACCCATGTTATATGAGGACTTTTTCTAGTAAATATGGCACAGTAGTATAAATGTGTTTTCTTCTCCTTATGTTTTCTTAATAAGATTTTCTTCTCTCTAGCTTCCTTTATTGTGGAATATGGTATATTATACACACAATACATCAGATATCTGTTATCAAGGGTTTATGTTATTGGTAAGGCATCTGGTCAACAGCAGGGTATTAGTAGTTAGGTTTCTGGGAAGTCAAAAGTTATACGCGGATTTCTGGCTGTCTGTGGTCAGGGTCCCAACCTCTGTGTTGTTCAAGGGCCAACTATAAAAATCTTACCGGTATCTTAAGGCCAAGAGAAAATGTTTTTCATCAAAATAATCCATTTATTTGTTCACCTTTACTCTTTTCTTCTTTATCTTAACACAAAACACTTCGTCTATTACAGGCATGTGTGGTACATTTGTGATAAAATGAACTGAATATTTGCAGAAGTTTGTCAGGAATCTAGTCTGAAGCGTCAGTAGGCCTGCCTACCAGGAATAAGAAAATCTTCCTATAAAGAGTTGCCTTTCTCTCTTTTTTTTAAAAGATTTTATTTATTTATTTGACACACAGAAAGAGAGAGAGCATGAACAAGTGGGCAGAAAGGCAGGCAGAGGGAGAAGTAGATTCCCTGCTGAGCAGGGAGCATGACATGGGGCTCTATTCCAGGACCCTGGGATCATGACCTGAGTAGAAGGTAGACCCTTAACCAACTGAGCCACCCAGGGACCCCTTGAGTTTGCCTTTCTAATAAGCATATCAACTCAGTCCCTGGCTGTGTTAATACATAGTCCATGGGCCAATACTCAATACAGTCCATGGGCCAATACTCAATACAGTTTTGGTCAACCTTACATGACACTGACACCACCACCAACACTAAGCATCAGGCACTATAAGAGTACTTTGTATTCATTGTTTCATTCCCCATTTCTCACATGCTCTCACTGGGCATGAACTGTGCCCAGTGTTTTCATCATTTTACAGATAATGTTTTCAGGGTATTGACTTGAAGTGGAGTGCATGATGGGCCAAATTTAGAGACCAAAAACCAATGTTTGAATCCCTTAGAAAAGAAACTCCTACACTCAGCACCTTGGATTTGAGTTTACTTTGCTTCCCAGAGTGCAAGCAAAAATGACAGAAGATGGAAAGTCCAGAGAGTTGAGATGACCAGCTCTGAAGCCTCCTTAAAAAAGCCAGACAAATGGTAATACAGAAGGAAGGGCGAGGGATGCCTTTGGGCCTCACCCCTCACTCTTAACATCCCAGTGTAAGGCATATGTCTGGCATTCAGTGTGTTCAATATACACTGACTGGATGGAGAAAAGGCTGTCTCTCTCCTGCATGCTCAAGGAATTTCTGGAAGATTCAAAATCTCTGCTCTTAATGGCACATATCCCTCAGGACAAGAGAGAGGGGCACACAAGGTAGAGGGAGAGAATGGGAGAAAGGGGGTTGCATATAGGCTAAATTAGAGCACTATTATGAACATATTACTTAATGTTGGAGTATTAATGACTTGGAAATATGTTAAAGCAGAGTTGGGTGATGGATGTGCCTCCCCCTGGGCTCAGGCCATCTCCTAATGCCTGTGGTTTCAAGGCTGTTGAAAAGCCTTGACAACTTCTCATTTACAAGCACTAAATAGGGTGCGATTAGTCCATGATCTATGTAGGATTAAATGCTCAGCTTCCCTTTCCTGGTTTCTCTCTGCTCACGAGATCCACAGTTCAAAAATACACTCTCCCTTCTGCCAAGAAGGCTATGGAGCCCCACCATGGTTACTGCCCTCTGAGTGCCCTTCCCGTTTTTGACCCCACTCGCTATCAGAAGTTTCTTTCCTGTTGAGCTTTCTAACTCATCAGTTAGCACAACAGAAAGGTCCGGCAAGCAGCTGCGTCCCTTGTGCTTCCTGTGGGCCTCACGCCTGACCTCAAGCTCCCATCTCATATACTGGCCAGGCTCCCTGCTTCATTCAGCCTCCCTTGTACCCAGCACCCTATCAAGAGAAGACATGCCCTCTGTCTTCACACAATCTTACATGGCTGCCCATCAGACCAAAAGCATCCCTTAAATCAAGCCTTTTTCTACTTTTCATCACTCGCACATCTCATCTAAAGAGAGTGTGACTATCCAGTGTGCAGTTTCTAGATCCTGCTTCAGATATGAGATCCCAGGTGGTAACTGATCAGATAGGAGCATATGTGCTAGAATATGATACTTGTCTTTAAGGCAACTTCGCCTTAACTGGGGGAGGTGGGGCGGGGGGAGGAGCACAAGTTTCCAAAGGTTCTATTAGACCCAATGTAATAGTAGGAATTTTGACACAGAGATAAGTCTAGGGCCAAGGGTCTTTGGAATGTCTCCCAATCACACCAACAGGTGAAGGGTTAGTGCTCTAAGCTCTGATTATATTTCTCAAAGCCTCAACCTTCACTGCTGCCTCTCTGCACTTAGAAGCCTGGCCTCCCCATGGCCCTCAGTGACGACTTGATAAACCATTGACCTCAATTATTAAGTGTGGAGCAGAAACAATATTAAACCTGACTCTCTGTTCCCAGTTGAGCTATCATGTGTCTCCAAGTAACTTGGCAGGAACCTTTTTCTCACCCCATGTCCTTCCTATTACCCTGCAGTATGTCCTGAACCTCCTAAGCAACCCCAGAAACTCAACTCCAGCTTCTCAAGGGTGAAATTGTTGGACACCTGGGCTGGTGATTTTTGCAGATCAGCACTTCATCGACAACCTCCTTTCTTCCCCAGAGGTCTGATGATCACACAGGGTCAAGAGGGTTATTCCTTCTATCACTAATCACTGTTGATTCCTGGGAAGCAGAATTGTGTTTCCCTAAAAGGGAGCTGAGTCATTCCCAAGCAAGGAGTTTCTTTTCTTTTTTACTTTGTTTTAGAAAACTGAGTCTTAGAGTAGTCTAGATAGGGATTTAGAGGAAGTTTCATCCCTTTGGCCAGCACGGCCTATAATTTCTAGTATATCTGGTTGTGGCATCAACAGCCAAGAAGAATCCTAAAGAGAAATTCCACTATCTATGAAAACAGTCACAATGGCAGAACAACTATATTTAACAAACGCCACGCAACATGTTGGTCTTCAACATCATTTAATCCTCATAGCAATCCAATGAAGTAGATACTGTTTAGTTCCATTCTAGAGGCAAAGAAGTAGAAGGGAAAAGGCAGTGGTGCCCTGGGAAACATTAACCACTGACTCTCCAGACAGAATGAGGCCCAGTGTAATATTCATCAATTTCTGTTGGCTAAACCTGCACTGTGTTACGAAAGATTTAAAACTACCAACACGATGTCAGTGAACACGGGGTTGGAGAGAACTCTGCATAGCTGGTTTCTCAAGTTGACTCCATCACACACTGGACAGAGAAGTTATGTTATGGCCTCAAAGTCACAGAACAAGTACATGGCAGAGCAGAATTTGGAAAAGAGGGCAAACTGGCTCCAAACTCCACATCCTTAAGCACTGACAAAGCACAGCCAGAACCAACTAGAAGGGTCCCCTCTGATTAGCAGGCTGTTTGGAATGTTTGTCGTAATTAATTATGTAATTTCACAGATAATCACAATGGTATTTGTTGGCACAGATGATATAGCATGTCTTGACCATTTTTGTCTTCCCTACACCTAAGATATTACCTGCTTGCTGTAGGTGTTCATAGCTGTTGGTTGAATTTTACTGACTAGGATTGGAGCAGCATAGCTTCATCTTCATCCCTCGGAAGTGGGAGTCAGTATTCTGGAGATGAGGTGAGTGGGAGTGGGGGCCAGAGAGAGAGTGACAATTGGCAAAGTAGGATGAGGTCTAGGAAATGGGGGAGCCCTGCGAACAGACATTCCCCATCTGTCTTTTCCCCAAGGCCAGTCTTGGATCCCCGTGCTCACAGCTCTGAAGTGGAGTATTGTTGGAGACACCCCACTTGCCGAGAACTCATTCACCTTCTTTGCTGCATGAGGCCATCAGTGAGTCACTCTGGTCTGGCTTTCAAGTAAAAAGTGGAGGCAGGAGATGTGGGCCATCCTCTGCAGATCAATGGGTGCAGCTGTCTTGTATAAAACCAAAACGCAGGATGTCTCACTGTTTTGCATCAAGATCAAGGATTCGATTTGTAATTTCACTGCCGTCAAAATGAAAACCGGAAGACTCTGCCCTGAGGGATCGACTTAGCTGGCCTGAGAGATGTAGGAGGATGGTTGACGTGCTATTGTCCTGTGTCAACACAAACTCTAGTTAAGGCATAAACTGCAGTTGGGTGAAACACTCTGGTGAAAACAGGTGTGCATTTGGGCCAGACATTCCATGTTTACATAGATGACCTTATTTGACCCTCACCAAACCCTAAGTAGACAGGTTTTTAAAAATTTATTACTGAAGTGTAGTAGTCATACAAAGTTATATTGGTTGTAAGTGTACAACATAGCGACTTGACAAGTCTCCCCATGATCATTGTGGTCACTGTCTCTCACCACACAACGCCATGACAATATTACTGACTATATTCCTTAGGCTGTCTTTTCATTTCCATGTCTTACTTATTCTATAACTGGAAATCTGTACTGCTTAATCTCCTTTGCTTATTCCATGCTGAGCAGTTTTTAATCCCCATTTTTTCAAGGAAAAACTCTTCCCTAAGTGTTCTGGCCAGAAAGCCCCCAGCCTACTCAGATGGTTGACTTGTAAAGATTGTAATGAAAGGAATGCATACAGATGGATGGACAGGATGGAGGTATGGAGCCCAGGGAGCCATCCAGGGGGCAGCAACAGTGGAAAGCCCTTGCCACCCTCAGATCTAGAGCAAAAGGGAGGACGAAGTATGACCGGAATCCTGTAAGAACGGCAGCCACGGGAGGGAGGCCACCTGACTGGAATCATGACTATTCCAGAGGAGCAGAGCCACTGTGAAAACTGAAGCCTGACCTGAAGGAATGCAGAGAATAAATACCCCAACCTTTCTCTGGCCCCAGCAGGAAGCTAGGTGGTAGACGGGGTGATCCCAGTTTCCTGGACACAGAGCAGGGCAAGGAGGGACAGAGGATGCATCTGAGGAGACACCCAGAGAATAACCAACAGCAAGGGACTACCTTGCTTAAACAGGTTAAGTTTCTGCCAGCAGGGCCTGAGAGAGAGCACAGAAGAGACCCGTCCCTGTGGCCTTGAATGAGAAATTTCTGTAGCCTGGGCCTTGGTTTCTTCACCTGAAAATGGGACAGGTGACATAACGCTAAGACAATGCCACTCAAATACTCATCATTCTTAGCCTTCGTATCGTGGTGTGATACTGCTCACACGGGGCCTTGCTGAAAACAGGACTTGATTGCTTTCCTGTCTTCTTTTCCCTCTTTGAATATGAAAGTCTCAGGGCACATTATCACGAAATACCAAAAGAGCACCACAACGTGAAAGCGTTGCCATTCAGAAGACACGGGTGAGTTCCCGGGGGCTCAGTCCCAGAAGCGGCTATTGCACGGCTGCAGGATCCCTCCGTGGGCAGCACAGCTCTGGCCCTGGCCCCACTGTTCCACGCAGCGTGTGGGGGCTTCCAGAGGGTTGGAAGGGCTGCCAATCCACGCGGTGCTAGTGGGCAGATGGTGGAAGGATCCACATGCATGAGCACAGACATGCATGCATACACACACACACACACACACACATCATCATCATCATCATTATAATCACACACTAAATCTGTGCAACATTTCTGGACACGTTTCTTTAGAGGGATCAGTGTGTGTCATGTTGTGATTCATAGACATGACAAGACAAAGAGGGGCAGCACGAAAGCTCTGACAGATGCCAGAAGCTCTCTAAGTTCTTGTCTACATTTAACCACTAGGCAACCATTTTCACACTGAACACATTCAGGGCAATGGAAAACGTTGATAAAACTTTTATAGGCAGGGGAAGTTCGATCTATTCCTATTCTAACACGGAACTATTCATTATTGAGAATTCATATAAATAATATAAAATGATGACCCCATGTCTGGAATGTGGTCATATATCCAGCCTTCTAGAACTAACCTTTCAAAGGCAGGACAATTGATATTTTTATGATCATTTAGTTACTATAAGAAGAACGTTTGAAAGACAGATGTCCAGGGGACCAAAATACATCTCTATGCAGATCACCTGCTTCTCTGAGTACTCTGGCTCTTAAGCCCATCTAGAGCCCTTTGGCTCACCTGGGGTCACCTACAGGCAGTTCCCAAGCACACATACAAGAGATGGCCTCCTATATGCCTCACTCCCCCAAGGTTGCTCTTTGGCCTCAGGGCTGTGCTTGACTCCTGTGTCAAGGCATTAATGCCCCAGGAGCAACCCTTACCTTATGAGGGATGGAAGGGGGTAAAAAAGTACCCCAGGCTATTTGCCCCCCATTAGGATAATTCTGAGGCATGCTCCACACAGTGTCTCAGAGGGTCCAAAATGAGATTAACCTTCAGTTGCTCAAAAGATTAATCGCTCATCAACTCACCCTTTTTTTGGCCTACCTGCCTTCCCCTTCTTACCTCACTTCCCTACTGTGCTTCCAGGAATTACTTCCCGATTGCCTGCCTGCACCCAAATCCTTGCTCACGGCCTGTTTTAGGGGAAGTCAAACGAATACTGTACCTTTGTACAAGTTAGAAAAAGATACACCATCCTCCAGGCTGATCCACAGCATGCTGGGCAGAGTGCAGGCTAGGTTCTAACACCCCTCACTCCTCCCAGTACCTCTTGTGCAGTGAACAACATATACCACTGCATGCAGGTGCTCTGGTACCACAGACCTCACAGGGTTACTGTAAGAATTAAATGAGATAATGTATGTGAACATGCCTGATACACAGTAGGCATGTTACCTGGAGTAGTTTCCTTCCTCTACTTTTGAGATTTTCACACCAGTTTTTTCAGTATTCCTTTCTTACTTTTTAGCTTTTTCTTCATCCTTGCCATTTAGATGCCACAGATCACATGTTACAAATCAGGAAAGAAATGAGAGAGAGAGAGAAAAGAAAAAAGAAACACGAGAGAGCTCAGGTCTTAGCTTTCTCTTCCAACGTGCTTGTGGCTGGGTTGAAGGTGGCATGGAAAGGGATTCAAATGTCCCCTGGAAATGGCGAAGAATAGGCTACTGAGAGAGAATGTTGCCCTGAGCCCAAAGCAGTTTTCTCCAGGACTGCCTGGAGAACCCAGCCCTCCCTGTAATACAGGCAGGAGAGATCATCCCGGGACACACAGCTTTGCCTACTCTGGGCTACGAGCTCACCTACTTAACCTGAACCGATGCATTAATTCAGCGAAACAAATGGTTTGACTAATATTTTTTTTCCCTGAATCAACCACCTCCTAGGGCATCTTGCGAACACAGGCTTTCTGTGCAACAGGATCAGGTGATGTCAGCTCAGCACTGACAGACGCACCCAGACCGAGCAGAGGCAGGTTTGGGGAGTAATGAGAAGAAGGAAATTTAAAGTGTATTACTGGGTTTTTTTTAGGGAGGAAGGCAATTAAGCATATATTATTTGAACTTGGGAAGAGGATTCTTGACTTGCCCTGGGAGTAGACGTCATCATCCTGAAACAACCTGAAATTGTGTTATCTGTTGAAAACTTAGAAAGACCTGAATGCCTAGTAATAGGAAGACAAAGCCAAGGTTCACTGTCTATCTAGTTGTTTCAAAAGTGTGTGGTTACGAGGCATATCTGCTTGGGTTCTCTCCCCAGCAGGATGGCCTGCCAGGGATTTTAAAAAGCAAAAGGGCAGCTGCTGGTTGCAAACATGAGTTAGGTACCACCCTCTTGCCACCAGGAGAAGCTGAAAGTGCCCCCCACACATTATGGGGCAGCAGAGCCCCCACCCCAGAGCCCCCAGAGCTGGTGAGGCTGACCAGCACTCTTCTAAGGATGCATGATTGATGTGCTGGAGCTCAGAGGCCCAGGAATGAATGAGTCAGCAGCAGGGAGCCGGAGCAAAGGAAACAGGGGTTTTCTCTTGAATTCTTGCTTATTTTGGGACAGTATGATGCTCTTCTCAGAGCAAGCAAATAAAGTGCTAGTGGAGGGAGTCGGGCTTATGTAACTCATTTCTAAAACAAGTGGACGACGTCACTGAAGGAATCAACACCTTCATTAAAAACGTTAAACAGAATTGATGTAAGCACAGCTGGCCTTCTTTCAATGTAGGGGGTTACTATCCTTAGTACTACCCCTAATTAGCTGTGTGGATTTACCCAAGCATTGTGGGCCTCAGTTTCCTCAAATATAAACTGAGGGGGTTGTCCTTGGCATTGTCCCAGGTATTTTTTCGATATGACCTCCTTTGATTCTAAGTGAAAAGTAATAATAGCAATCTTATTAATAACCACAATGACAATTGTATATAATATTCATGGAGGGCCTTCAGTGTGCCAGGCACCGTGCTAGAGACTTTGAAAATATTATTATTATTATTATTTTAAAGATTTTATTTATTCATTTGACAGACAGAGATCACAAGTAGGCAGAGAGGCAGGCAGAGAGAGAGGAGGAAGCAGGCTCCCTGCTGAGCAGAGAGCCTGATGCGGGGCTAGATCCCAGGACCCTGGGATCATGACCTGAGCCAAAGGCAGAGGCTTTAACCCACTGAGCCACCCAGGCGCCCCGAGACTTTGAAAATATTATTATCAAAACACACAATCTCCTCGTTTCCTCCAAACAACCTCACAAGGTAGAGTACATCATTACCTTGATTTGGCATATGGGGACCTGGTGAAAGTCTAGCCCAACTAGTATAGTGCTGATTTGGTCAAGGTCTTAGCAGAGAAGAGGTGACATGTTCAAAAGAGTTTTGCTGAGAAGAATTTAATAAAGGTGCTCTTTATGGCAGTGTGGGTGGAGCTAAAGGAACTGACAGGGGACAGCCATGCACTGAAAGTGGCAACAGTGGAGGGTTAAGGGAGCAACGGCAGAAATGGATGTCACTGGAGCCTGGTGAGGCCAGGAGCAGAAGAGAGGGGCCACTCGCAGGAGTTCTAGCCACTGAGGAGCACAGCCAGAACCAGAGAGAAGCTCGGAAGGAGGGAGAGGAATAAATATCCCAACAGCTCTGTGTTTTCTTGCCTTTGGACTTCCTGTGAGACCTTCTGGTTGCCTGAACACAACAAGAGCAGAAGGTCAAGGGGACTGGAGCACAGTCCCCAGGGATCGGCCTCCTGATGCAAGAGCAGGGCAGAAAAGAAGAGAGAATGGGCCTGGGGATCAAATGGCAAATAAGAAGCAAAGTGGAGACAGGATGATCGCACAGCACTCTGAATCCAGAGAACTTGCACCTTCTCACTAGGTTAAGCTGGGTGGTAGATGCTTAAGGAGCAACACTGTATCTTCTGGAATACAGAATAGTCACTGCAGATTGCCAAACCCTACATTCCCCACCAGCACCCAGTGGCCCCAGTTGTCAGTGTTCATGGCATCACAACTCACAGTGGCCTGACTTGCATTTTGGGGGGGGCCTTTCCCCTGGAAGCATATCAGCGAGTTACCAATGTTACAGGAATGGACATACGGGGGTGGAGGAACAACAAGACTTTTAAGTCTTTTCAAAAATAATGTAATAATCTTCAACTTTGAAATATAAGTTCCTAGAAAGAAACAGGCTCAGATATTCACAAACACATAGAAATGTATATTCTGTGGTCTACAATGCTCTCCATGGAAACTTACATGCTGCAGCCCACCCTGGCCCACATCTCTTCCCCTTCTATCCACCACACACTGGGCCCCATTACACTGGGCCCACCATCATCAGCCCGATTCTATGCTGTTGTCTTTGCACTGACTATTCCTTCTGCCTGCATGACTTCTCTCTTCACCTGATGAAACCAGATTTCTTCTCCAGGAAATGGATCAAAGTTCACTCTTCCTCTTTGAAGCTTTCCTCACCTCTTATCTACTTTTCTTCGCACTAACTTCTATTGCACTTATCATTATGTTGTAAAGATTTCTGTTTGCTTCTGCACTGGACTGTGAACCCGTGAAGAAGTGTGTTAATTAGAAACGACAACAACAAAAAAAGGAGTAAGAGTAGCCAACATTTATTTAGATCCTACTAGACATCAGACATGTGTACGAGCTGAGTGGAGCCCCACAACAACCCTATGAGATAGACACAATTTTTATTCCCATTTAAAAATGAAGAAACTGACACCTAGGAAAAGTAACTTGCCTAAAAATTCATATAAACTTATAGATGTTTCTGGAATTCTTTAATCTTTGTCTCAAAAAACTTAAATTATGACCCACCTATAAAAACAAAGGAAGTGAAAGGAATTTAATTCTACCAGCAATGTTTATTTATTTTGACATATACATTATTTATCTTGAGAAAATATGAAAAATGTTAACATATGTTAATTCTGGAATCCTATTCTACGGGTCTTTGTTATACTATTCTCTTGTGTTTTTCTGAATTAAAAAGAAGCTTCCAAGTGGAACACACACACAGAACACTTATATGATGTTTTCTATGTAGCAGATACTAAATAAATATTTATCAATAATGATGACAATGGGAAGGTAAGCTATTAAAATTGACAAAAAAAATTAACACAAAGCAAATGAACATTCAGAAAACAAAAGCAACATGAATTTCAAAGAAAGTTGTCATAGAATGCGACAGAATGTCTGAGATCTCAAGCAGGTCTTGGATCAAGTTTTGAGAGTACCAAAAATATGTTCCTGGCTCCTGAAAAATATTCACTGATTAAACAACAATTCCATTAAAAATCCAAGGTTGTTCAACTGAGAATCATCAAACATGACACAACAGTACCATGTATCGTTTCATGTCAGAAAGGAATAGTAACAACCACACACCGAATCACAGATACAGTATGTTGCTGTTAACTTTTACCTAGGCCTGATACCTCTGGGAGGTCACAATCCCTTGAATCTGATCTCAGTCCTGTTGTGTGTGTGTGTGTGTGTGTGTGTGTGTGTGTGTAAGAGAGAGAATGTGTGTGTGAGAGTGTGTGTGTATGAGAGAGTGTGTGTATATGAGAGAGTATGTGTGTGAGAGAATTTGTGTGTGAGAAAGAATGTGTGTATGAGAGAGAGAATGTATGTGAGAGAGAATATGTGTGTTGTGTTGTGCATGTGTGTGAGAATGTGTGTGTATGAGATAGAGTGTGTGTGTGTGTGAGAGAGAGAGTGTCTCTGTGTGTGTGTGTGTGCATGCGCATGCTCACAAGTGGGTGCGTGTCTGAGTAAACAAATGGGGTGAGACACCAAAAAACAGTAGAGATTTGACTCCACGCTAACATGAGATTGCAGCATTCTTACCAGGTGCACACGGGAACAGAAGTCTGACTTTGAAGGTCCCATAACTCTAGATGTGAAGAATGGAAAAGAATGGAAAGTCTCCCCCCTCCCCCTCCCCCACCTGGATATTCTCTCAATTCTGGACTCCACACAGAATGAAAAGGAGATTAGCTTCTGGTTTTAGATCGGAGAAGGTATGTATGAGTTGATGCAGGTATAAAACAGCCATTCACAACACTTGTACACATTCTGAAATTTATTATATTATCTATCTCTGTGAAACAGGGATAGACCTGACAGAAATGTGAGCAGAGGGAAATAAGAAGGTTAACAAGGTGATATTTCAATAGACTCTGAACAATCTCTATCTCAGGATTCTTTTGTTGTTGTTGTCTTTTCTTTTTTTTTTTTAATTTATTTTCAGTGTAACAGTATTCTTTTTTTTTTTTTTTTGCACCACACCCAGTGCTCCATGCAATCCATGCCCTCTCTAACACCCACCACCTGGTACCCCAACCTCCCACTCCTGCCCCTTCAAAACCCTCAGATTGTTTTTCAGAGTCCATAGTCTCTCACGGTTCACCTCCCCTTCCAATTTCCCTCAGGATTCTTTTCATTCTAGCTCCTCACTGGATCTCCCAACCCTGTTATCCTAAGAGTCAAAGGTTATTATGTATTTGTAAAAGGCTTCTCAGGCTCTCCCACCAATACTCCATTGCCAATGGGAACTGCCACTGAAACTCATTCCTCACAAGGCCCCCAGAGTTCCCTATAAATGTCACTCAACCAACATGAAATTTTTTACCAAATTCCCCGTCCACCTCTTTTAAAGCTTCCAGAGACCAACTCTTCACAATTCGGCCCTGGCCCACACTGCACTCTGCATATTCCCCAAACCCCAACCACTCCATCCACAGCTAATGAGGAGGTCCAGGGACGGTCCAGAAGGAGATTCAGCCCTCTCAGAAACAACAAAAGAAACCCTCTTTTGAAGAAATTTGAGGTTTAACATTTCAAATGAAGCATCTAATCCAGTTGTTAAAAGTCAATGAAAAACGTGGCTCATAATTGCTTTATGGCTTAACACTGACTGATATCAAATTATGTTTGGGAAGAGCTACACACTATGGTCCCACCCCCCTTTAAGGTTTCCCCAAAGGTCCTCCTCTTGTCTTAACCTGAACATATCTGGCTCTTTCCCACCTATACCTTTTTCATATCTTTCTTCCCCTGTTTGAATCACCCTTTCAGCCGAACAAGCAGGTACTTTGTGTCTATCTGGATTGCACTTACTTTTTCTTGAAGACTCAGCTGAAATATTCCTGCTGCTGTAGAGACACCGCCCAGCCCCCTCCCTTCCTATGAAATCACTGTCATGGCTAACACTTATGACCAATTACTACGTGTTGGGCACTGTTCAAAGTGCTGTGCATAAATTTCTCATTAAACCTCAAACACGTTTGTGGGTGGTACCATTATCTCCACTCGTCAGATAAAAAACTTGAGGCTCAGAGAGGCTTAAGAGCTTGCCCAAAGCCACACAGCCAGCAAATAACAGAACTAAAGATAAAAAGAGACAGGGTCTGCCTCTGCTACAATCAGCTGCCTCTGGCAGCTGCCCTCCTCTCACTTTCTTGTGACATCTGGTCTCCCTGTTTATCGATCTGCCTGTCTTATCTGTCCCACTGGACTGCAAGCTTCTTGGTGCAGGACCCATTGGTAATTCATTGTGAGCACCACAGCCCCGGGATCCTGATAGGTACTTGGAGGAAAGAGGGAAAAGGAGTTCTTGCAATAACTCTGGAACCAGTGTCAGACCCTGGGCTGAGGTCTTCCAGGACTCTTCACATTTTCCATGGTAGCCTCTAACCCAGTTTCCCATTCTTCCTCATTCGTGTTCCATTCCACTGAAAAGAAACATCCTGACCCCAGGCCTGAGAAGGCTGCATGCGTTATGGTACATAAAAAAAGAAGCCTTACAAATAGCAAGTGTTTTGAAAACGCTTTACTATATTCCCATTTCCCCTACCTACCTCCGCCCAAAAAAAGCTGGAGTTATGAAACACATGCTAAATATTGAGCCATTAAACTTAGGAATATTGAGAGAACTGTTTTCTTAAAAGCTTATTTTTTTCGGCTCTCCTTGTTTTGCCCTGAGTGTTTTTAGCAGTTCAAACAGGTTGGGTTGCCCACAAGGAGCAGGACACAGGTTTTTTCCACTCCGTAGGTTGAGGTATTCATTCCCACTTTAAACCTCTCTAAATTTATGTGCCAGTATTTTCCAAGTAGATGTATTTGTAGGTATGTTCGGGATAGAACTGGGGACATTCACAGTATTGACGGAGACTGGGAGATGACAGATGGACAAATTCGAGGTTTCGAGCTTCATCCTCAGCCTGACCTTTGGCAGCAATGGAAATGTTTGCACTTTGCAAAGCTTGTTATTCTCTGCGTGTGTGAGTGTGTGAGAGTGCGTGTGAGTGTGTGTGTGTGTGTGTGTGTGTGAAAGAGAGAAGAAGGCTTGGCTTTTGAAAAATATAATATTATAATTGCCAAGGCTTCTGAACTCCTGGGCTCTTGCTGTCCCCGGTTTTGGCTCTGAAAGACAAACCATGACATATTATTATATTACTGTCAGAGCTCTCTGTGAGTCTTGTGACACTTCTATTTCTAATCCCCTCCCTTATGTCACCACTGCCTTCATGACCTAGCATGGATCTAACATTTCTTGTCATTAGTGCAGTGGCGGTTGGGGGAGGGGTGGTGGGTCAGGTTTACCTTGGTATAATTTGTTTACCTTTTCTAGCATATAATTTTCTGAATTGTGACAAACTTACACAGTCATGTAACCATCACTGTACTCAAGATATATAGAACAGTTACCTCACCCAAAAAAATCTCTCCTGCCGTTCCTTTGTGTCGACTTATTCCCTACTCCCCAGGTCCTGGCAACCACTGATCTGTTTTCTGTCCTTATAGTTTTGCTGTTTTTTTAGAATATCATATAAACAGAATTATACAATATATAGCCTTTTGTGTCTGGTTCTTTCATGTAACACAGTTTATTAGAGATTTGCCCATGCTATTAGATGTATCCATAGTTTATTATTTTTTTAAAAAATTCTGAGTTGTAACCTATCTATTGTATAGGCCACAGTATGTTACTGGTATATTAGGGATTCACTGTTGCTAGATTTTAGCAATTACAAGTAAAATTGACATAAACAGTTGCAGATAATTCTTTGTGTGAACTTAAGTTTTCATGTCTCTTCTATAAATACCCAGGAGCAGGACTTAATGGGTCATATAGTAAGGGTACAAATATATATAAAGAAGTTATAAGAAATTGCCAAATATTTAAAGATAATTTGCCATTTCTTCATTCATCTGAACATTTCAAAAGATGTAAGCAGGATCCCTAATACTGTCCATTAAGGCCAAAAACATTATGGGGAGCAACATGCCAGTGACATGAGTATAAAATGGGTCAGACAATTCATGGTCTCAGTCCAGGGAACGTAGGAGAAATGCATCCATGTACTACCACCATTTCCAGGGCTTTTCAACTGGCCTTTGTCATGGAATGATGGCCTAAAAAAGTTAACTTACCTCTCCTGGATGACTCTGTCCCCAGGTTGTGAATAAGTCATTTTGGCTCATGGGAGGAATCCAAGGCTATTATTAACACTCATTTCCAGGAGGAGATGGTGAGGCCTGGGGAGTTGAAGAATGCCCCAGAATATAGATGTTCTAGTGCCTAATTCCTGCTGTGACAGTGACTCACTGGGTGATTCTGGTACACCTTGATGTTCCAGACTCAGTTTCCTAAAGTCTGAGATAGGACTGCCCTGTTGACTCAACTCATTGCTTGGGGGGAAGGAGATTACAAATAGGAAGAGTGTCACAGAGGGATATTGAAGCTACTAGTCTCACGGCATCATGGGCCTGGGCACCCTTTGTCTTCAGAACGATAAAGGCCATTGTTATACCATTCCCTAGATGGAGACTTTCTCATAAAGAGAGGTCATGTGACTGGCCCTTATGAGAAACAGTGAGTCAGAGGAGTTTAAAGAGTTCTCAGGACTCCTCACAATCTTTCTGAAGGTATCCACTGACTCACTAAATCCCTTCCTTCTAGAACAATTTTACAATTTAAAAATACTGTTGAGCATTGGGACGCCTGGGTGGCTCAGTTGGTTGGACGACTGCCTTCGGTTCAGGTCATGATCCTGGAGTCCCGGGATCAAGTCCCACATCGGGCTCCCAGCTCCATGGGGAGTCTGCTTCTCTCTCTGACCTTCTCCTCGTTCATACTCTCTCTCACTGTCTCTCTCTCAAGTAAATAAATAAAATCTTAAAAAAAAAAAAATACTGTTGAGCATTTAACTTAGCCCTTCTCAAAGATGTGAATAGGTAAAGTCAACTCCAAACTGGCCATCTTTCAGTTAGGTGTCTCTTTCCTCACAATCAGAATTAAGAAACCGGTCCAGGAAAGCTATCTATCTACAATTTCCTCATTCTTTTTCACCATTTCTGTGCACATTCACCTGACATCCCATGGATAACAGCTGCATTTCTATCATAGGACTGCCCTTGGGCTGCCAGAACCCACTTGGCCCTACACACTGTCAACGATGTGCGTATGACTTCACGTTTTGCCAAGGGCCACCCTAACCAAGGAATGATGAGTATTTGGGTCTTTTGGCTGGAAAATATTAACTTAATGTCTTGTGCCATTTTTCCCCTTGGACGTAAGCTTCAGTCACCTTTATGGAAAGTACCTTAACAATACATCCTTTACTGCCTGCCTGTTTGCCTCCCCATGTCAGTCTCTCTCCTGTCACCTCAGCTCAGTTCCTTGTTCTGTCCAAATAAACTACTTGTCCTCAAATCCTTGCCTTAGGTCTAGTTCTGGGGGAATCCAAACTAACACCGTTATCAACATTTGATATTTACATACATACAAGTATTATTTTTCTGAGGAAAGAATCCATAGTCTTACTCAGATTCTAAAGGGAGACTTGAGACTCCTCTCAAATGATTAAGAACATGTTTAACACACTCTTTTACTTCTTTGAAAATCTTCTCCCTTCCTCCTTACAGTTAATTCCTCCCACAAGCCTATCACTATACTTTCTTACAGTTAAAACCAATCTATAGGAATGAATTTTAAATTTATGCACTTTCACTGATAACAACTAAGGGCAAATAATTCCGAGGCACATTTTTGACTTGAAGTGGCAATGGAAGCACAAAAGAGAAGAGACAGATTCTATCTATAAGGAATCCAAGTCATTCCAAATATTTTAGGGGGAAATTTTAATCAAAGTAGTAAGGGAAACGCGTCACGTCAATTATTAAGCATTCCACTAATAAAACATTGCTGAATGTTTTCATCTTGTAGATGAGGCTCTGACAATTGAACTTCTATGTGAACACATAGCCTCATATGCACACCAAAGACAATTATAAACCTAATAAGCATATAGGACAGACACAATTGCTTTTAACTATCTATAAAAGTAAAGGTGTGTACCTTTCTAGAAAAGGTTAGCAGCTGGGGGATATCGTTCAAATATTTTTACTTGCTGACTTATGACCTGTGATTCTCTTAGTGGTTGTTTGTCCTCAAGTTATTTCTAATGTACTGACCACACACACACACACACACACACACACACAATCCTTTTGAATCAAATGCACAATGTTCTTTCATATCCAGTATCAACATCAAGGAGTGTCAAACACAACAGCTGACAGTCTGAGGCTTACTTTCTGCTTTCAAGGATCTGCCAAAATGTACAAAATGAAACACTATGAATCACAGCAAGGCTCTTTGTCAGTTTACCTGATCTGAAATTCAACACTATCATAATTTCTAAAATTCTCCCTTACTTGCCTTAGGAAAGGGGGGAAAAAGTGATTTTCCTCAGCAAAGGACTACCATCTGCTTGACAAAGTTCATGTTTGAGCTTTACGTGTCTACCCCCAGTCCACACACACAGATCAATCCCACTTGTGTGACATGGGAAAGAAACAGAACCTTGCAACTTCCTAAAGAAAAGGTTTGAATGTGGCCATTGCAATGTGACTATTGCCAGACTGAACTACTGGCTTGTGAATAAAATCCCGTCACTGCAAATTAGCAGGAGATGTGTGCACCCATCATTTCCATCACCTGTAAAGGGAGAAATGTCTATAACTATTCATGACCACTTCCTACAAGCACAACTGACAGGAATCCTCTGGGAAGCTAAATAAAAGTGTATGTTAAATTGAATGGGTTAGAATTGCTCATTTGCTCCCTAGTGGCTACATGGATGCATAAAAGGATACATCCATTCTCAGAGGTGCCTGTTGGGCTTTACAAACATGGGAAATTCACTTGGATATAATTTTAGATATAAAATAAAGCTTGGTAAAATTCCCCAGCTAACTAAATAGGATTTTGTGCCAACTTGGGTGCAGTTCTTATGATTCTATTGAATAAAAAGCTGAAGTAAATTGTAAGGCTTGGGATTTCATAAAAATCCAGAGCTTTTTTAAAAAAAAAAATTTCATTTTTGGGGCATCTGGGTGGCTTAGTGGGTTAAGCCACTGCTTTCAGCTCAGGTCATGATCCCAGGGTCCTCGGATCGAGCCCCGCATTGGGCTCTCTGCTCAGCAGTGAGCCTGCTTCCACCTCTCTCTCTGTCTGCCTCTCTGCCTAGTTGTGATCTCTGCCTGTCAAATAAATAAATAAAATCTTTAAAAAAATTTTTTCATTTCATTTGATTGACTTCATTGATTCATAAAATGACCCCTTCTCTCTCTCTTTCCTCCCTCATTCCTCTCTCTTCCCTTTCTCTTATACTATCTCTACTTTAAAAAAAAAAAAAAAGATTTTTATTTATTTATTTGACAGAGAGAGAGAGAGAGATCACAAGTAGGCAGAGAGGAAGACGGAGTGGGGGGGGCAAGCAGAGCAGGCTCCCCGCTGAGCAGAGAGCGGAATGCAGGGCTTGATCCCAGGATCCTGAGATCATGACCCGAACTGAGGGCAGAGGCTTAACCCACCGAGCCACCCAGGTGCCCCATATCTCTACTTTTTATTAGAGCACAAACGGGACACAGAAAAAGTATGACAGCTTGACTAATTTTCCCATGTTAAACACAACTGTATAACCAGATCCCAGGTTAAGAACAAAACAATTACTGGCACCCAAGAAGACTCCTTTTGTCCCCTTCTGGCCACTATACTGACCTCCGCTAATGGTAACTGCTCTCGAGACTTCTAACTCCATAGATTCATTTTGCCAGTTGTTAAGCTCTACATAACTGGAGTTATACACATGTCCTCTTGTGTCTGGCTTCTTGCTGCTTCTCAGTGTTTACAATATTCACCGTGGCATTCAGGTATGATATACAAATTCTGGTCCTTTAATTCTTGTTGCTGAGCAGTATTCCTTGGTATGCATATACCACAATTCATGCTAACTTTACTATTTCAAATCTTCTTGACCAAGTCTTTTGATGATCCTAAACACCGATTTCTTTAGTGTATATAGTCCAGGAGTATAACTGCTGAGTCATCCGGCTTGTTCAGCCTGAGCAAATACGGCCAGTCCTCTAAAGAGCTTGTACACTGGTGTTTTTCATCTTTACACATCAGCTGTTCTGGCACGTGCATTCTTTAATTTTTAGCAAGTTTTTGTTTCTGAGAGTATAGCATGTTCCAAAGCATGTCCTAAGCACTGGGAAAGGCACAAAGAGCCACACCTTGATCTTAGAAATTTGCCCTTAAAGAGAGACAGAGAAAGAAAACAACAAATGCAGTTCACAGCAGTCAGAGATAGAATAGAGGTACTATCAAAAGTAGTGGATGCATCAAGGGAAGCACAAACAGTTCCTGAGAGGAGGTGAAAAAGGATATGTAAGCTGGTGCTAGAGGGATGAGTAGGACCCAGCAGTAAAGATGAATAAGCAAGAAATTAAACATAAGCAAGAAATGAATAAGAATCAACGTGTGTTTAGTGACCAGCAAAAGGCTGTGAGTAGCTGTGGGAAAGGAGCTACTAATGCTGGGGAATGGTAGGAAAAGTGTGCACGGGAGAAGGGCCTGACTGCTACATTAGGGGGCTAAGAATAATGGTCCTCATGAAGTCACAGAGATCTCTTTTTAAAGACGTAACATAATCAGATTTTTTAAATAAAATACTGTCAACCGTACTGAGTCTGTAAGGATAGGAAAAGATGCTGGCGGCATTTATAACAAACTTGCTCTAAGACTAACAGTGAGATCTCTGCTATCAGTGACTGGCAGGGTTCAAATTCTGCTCCCAGCATTTACAGAGTGTGTGATGCCAGGCAATTCAGCTTTGGTTTTAACAAGTACATCGTAGTTGTTCCAACACCTCCTACCTTCTGGAGCAGTTGTGAGGGAGATTAGCCAAGCAAAGGCCTCAGCTGCCGCCTGACAAAACATAAGTGCTCGAAAGGTGTTAACTACTGGGTTAAATAATGAGATAAAAAAGAGTCAGCTTGATGACTTCTGCCTTTCCTGTGGAACATCATAGGCATCTGGAAAGGCAATGTGGAAGGGTAAGGAAATTGACCCATTTCAATTTCAATTGACCTATTCTCATTATGCAAGCATGTATTCAACAAATAGGTATCATGGGCATTTTACGCACAACATGAAAGATAATAAAGTTGATATATTTGAAAACATTCTGACTACACATTCCTGTATCCACCAAATAGGCATGAAGACTCCTGAGAAGGCAAGCCCTTCCCTGGAGACTCTACATTCTAAAAGAAACAGAACTGCTTCTGCCTCCAGGAGACATGATTACCCACCCAGTGTGACTAGTGCTCTAACCTGAAGAAGAGTAGGGGAAGCACTACATCCTTTCTGGGATGTCCAAGAGGCATGCTGCTGCTGCTGCTGACATGTAAACGAGAGTTTTGAAGGCAAGGTGGATGAAGTATGCATATGTGCGGGCATAGCAGGGGGTAAGGGATGACACCATAAGCAGAGAGAACAGAATTTATTAGAAGTAGGGATGGAGTGCCTCGGTGGCTCTGGGTTAAAGCCTCTGTCTTCAGCTTGGGTCGTGATCCCAGGGTCCTGGGATCGAGACCTGCATCAGGCTCTCTGCTCAGCAGGGAGAATGCTTCCCTTCCTCTCTCTCTGCCTACCTGTGATCTCTGTCTGTCAAATAAATAAATAAAATCTTTAAAAAAAAAGAATTAGGGATAAAAAGAGGTTATTTGAGGTCACTCGTTCTGGCTACATTGTGCAAATGATACGATAGTAATAATTCACTTGCTTTTATTCAATAGATCTTTTTTGAGTGATGACTTTGCGCCAGGATGTGTTTCAAGTACCAAAGATATAGCTATTTATATCAGATATCCCTGCCATCTTGAAGTTTATATTCTGCTTGTTGAAGGAGAGAACAAATATGTAAATAAATAAAATGACAATATAAATTCTGGAAAGGAAATAGAACAGGTGATATGGTCATGTGGATGGTTTAGATAGGAGGGATGGGGACAAAAATATCATCACCAAAGAGGTGACCTTGGAGCTATGAATTTAAAAGAACAGGGGAAAGACTATCTCAAAGAAAAACAAATTATAAGCCCAAGACCTTAAGGTAGGATTGAGCTGGATGGACTGGGTACATGTGAGAGAGACAGGTAAGGGCCATGTCACATAGAATCTGAGAGGCTAACACCAGGTGCAGATTTTATTTCCCAACATATGGGTAGCCACTGGGTGGAAAAGATGTGGGAAAGTTAAGCAGAGAAGTAGTAGGGCCAAAAAGCACCTCTGTATGGCAAATAAGACTGAAGCAGGGCAACAAAGCTAACAAGAAGTCTGTCCACTAGTCCGAAGAGCCTTTCAAGGTAAAGACCACAGTCTCCCTTCTACATCAAAGCCTAGACATGAGTTAAATCTATAAAGCCTCTAATTCCCTTAGTCACAGGAGAGGGTGACCCATTTTTAAGTTGGATGGTACCAGACCTTTCTGAAAACCCCCTAAGAATGTGGTGGTTTGCCAATCCCCAAACAAAGATATATCCAATCAAAAATCCCCACTGCTACTTCCCCCTCAGCCTCTAGAGTGAGAGCTGATGGTTCTATTTTCTTTTTAAAATCAATCCAAAATAAATAAAAGAATGTAAAATACTAATCAAAAGTAAATAAAGGGAAAGAATAAAAGGAACCAGGCACCACTACTGATTTTTATTGCCTTGGCTGTCGGGCCACCAAGGGAATTTTAGAAGAAATTCCCCCCTTTAACCTCCAGGAAATGATGACTTTGTTTAAGCAAAGTAGCCTCCCTTCCCCATGGCTCTAGGTGGTCCACTACGACTAGGGGGCTGGCTTGTTTTCATCTTGTTAGAAGAGTGTCAGAATGTACGATGCCCTTCCTTCCTCCCTGACTTCTCAGTAGGAAAGAGACACTCACATTAATTCTCCATATTTCAGGCACTGGGAAATGGGCATAGTGGTATGACTTAGAGAGAAGGATTAGCTTAGAAAACAGGTAATTCATCCTGGCTGCCGCTTGCATTTACCCACAGGTGGTTGAAATGATTTATTTTAGCAGAATCTCCCAACTGTCCAGGAGAGAAAATTTCAGAGGGACTACCAGAAAGTGGGAGTCTTTTGGAAAAAAGATCTTACTTCTCTGGATTTTTGATTGTGGACTTTTGGCCATACAGAGGAAGTAAGTAATTCCTAATGAGAAATGAGGACCAACCAGAGTTTTGCTCTTAAAACACACATGTGTCCTCCTGATTTGCTTGTTTCCAATACTCGGTACAGAGTTGAAATCCAGCATATTGAATTGGTTGCCAACTATGGATATGCTATCTAGCAATACCAGGCTGCCTATACCTTGTCCCCAAAGTTTGCAGCTTAATTCTGGAAACCCACCATTCACTCACTACTACTCACTGAGGCTTGCAAACAAGTTTAAGTACTAGATTGAACAAAAGACAATTATACTTGGGGGGGGGAGTGGGAAACAACACAATAAATTCCAGAGCCAAAGATATCTAGAGTTGTCGAGTATCTTCATTGCTCCTCTCACCACTGACGTAGCTTAATAGTGTTCTCGTGTATTCCCAAGAAACACAGCTACGGAAACATCTATCATAGTCTCCAAACACAAGCCCCTTTGAACATGAATGTTGATGCAGTTAAGGTTATGCTTCTTCTCTGTGATGTTCCTACCCAGAAAGATGATTCTTTTTACCGATCTTCCAAAACCTCAGGTCACAGCTTCTACCGAAAGTAATTACAGATTCGTTTCTGTCTCAAACATTTTATCACCTTTTTGTTTTATGCAAGTGAAGCATTTGGAACTATGAGACATAATAGTGCTTGGTAATTGTATCTGCAATCATTAAATTAGTTAATTCCTAGAGGAATAAATTCCATACTCATTGCTCAAAAGCAAAATTCCTTTATTTATTTTAAATTTCAGTTGTGATTATACTACATTATAAATTTAATTTTGTGCTAAGAGCATGCTTATCCAAATCATTTATAAAGTAACATCAAGATGGAGTTAGATGTCAGAGTAAAACTTCTATTTTTTTTTCTCTGCTTCCCAATTACCTTTAATGTATGCCTTTTTTTTTTTTTTTTTAGGAATTCTGCATTTGTACTCCAATATTCTTTCAGATTTCTTCAGTCTTGTCTTTAGAGATAATAGATCATCACACTAAATATAACTTAATTAAACAGATAAGCACCCAGAAATGTACTTCATCCAGAATCTACATTAAGTTTGTTATGAGAATAGCTCAGAAACTTATTAGCTCTGTAGGCCCTAGCAACTGCTTAATAATATCTATTATTATTGTTACCAACCATTAGATGAAACCCCTCCTCTTCATACTCTGCCCCTTCCATTTCTCTCCCCTACCTCTGCCTTCCCAGGAAAACCACCATCTAGAAAAACCAAGTCCTTCTTGTGAAGTTTTCCCTGTTGGCTTTGGCTACCAAATGACGACAGATAACCATATAAGACTGGTGCACTCCTTAGGGTTTTTTGTTTGTTTATTTTAGGTAAGGAAGAAACACACATTCTTTATTTTTTTCTCTGAGAATATATGTTTGATATAGTCTATAAAACCTTAAAAATTACTGTGTATTTTTTAAATCTTCTCCAATTGAGGGGCACATGGATGGTTCCGTCGGTTAAGTGTCTGCCTTCAGTTCAGGTCATGATCTCAGGTCCGGGAATCGACCCCCACATCGGGATCCTGCTCACTGGGGAGTCTGCCTCTCCCTCTCCCTCTGCCTCCCCCATTTCATGCTCTCCCTTGCTCTTTTTCAAATAAATAAATAAAATCTTTTAAAAAAGTTTCTCCAACTGAGATTATTAACTTGATGTCCTATAATAAATACTAATGATAAATTTGATGATAATATATGTACTTTTTAAATGTATTTATTTATATGTGTTTCTTTATTTATGCATTTATATGCTTTAACTATCCTTAGAGTCGAATAAATGATTTCCAGCCTAGAGAAAGTGTTTACAGTTGAGACCTTGTAAAATGCTGACTTTGCTCATGGTTTTATTTTTTGTAAAGATTTTATTTATTTATTTGAGAGAGTCAGTGAGAGAGAGCACAAGCAGGGTGAAGGCCACCCCGGCGCCCTGCTCATGGGTTTAAATCAAGTTATTTATGCTCTTACATAGGAAGTCTCCATGTCGAGTGCTTTTAAGTATTGACTAAATCATTCTATTCTTCATTCCTGGAAAGTCTTGCCTTCATTCATGTAATCTTAAGCATTTACATCAGGAAAAAGCAAGCTCAGTTTAACTTAATTCAAGCCTTCCATTGTATAATTGAGAAAACTGAGAAGTGGGGAAGATAAATGACTTCCTTATAGACTTCATTAGTCATTCATCCTATAGATCATAAATAAGGATTTAAGGTAATTTACAGATGTAAGACAAGAGAGTTGAAAATAAACACAACAGGATGTAAACAATAGTTGAATTTGGTCACTGATACGGTTCTGGGTATCCACGTTGGCAAAAACCGAATGTAATCTTCACAAAATCCAAGATGCCTCTGATCTACCATCAAATTTTGCATAGATGAAAGGCAGAGTTCCAACAGAAGGCTAAGACCAATTCTTAAATCTACTACATTCTTACTTAGAATGCAAACAACTGATCCCCAACCAGATTTCTGTCCCACCACACCCCCCAAATTAATTTTTAATTGTATATGAGAAAGATTACTTAAAATGGAACACTCCTCCCATTTCTTATGATTTCTCTTTCGTTGGAAATGATTGCTCTGTTACTCATTTGCCTTTCATGAGACTCTTGCCTGTCTGGTTAGCAAACACCAGATTCCCAGCACTAAAAGGGCAAGGAACAATTTTGCATCTACTTAGCTTCCATGGTAATAGCAGAGTTTTCCACAAAGAGTAACTGTCAAAATGCTGAACATGGAGGAGGAGAAGAATGACGAGAGGGAATAGAAAATATCACTGTAGGGGCACCTGGGTGGCTCAGTTGGTTGAGTGTCTGATTTGATTTCAGTCTAGGTCTGATCTCAGGGTCCTAGGATCAGGATCCTAGCCTGGAGTCTGCTTGAGGATTCTCTCTCCCTTTCCCTCTGCTTCCCTCCCTGCTCCCATGCACACACATATTCTCTTTCTCTCTAAAATAAGTAAGGTTAAAAAAAAAAGAAAGAAAAGAAAATATCATTATGTTCATATCATATCACTGTTAATATCATGAGTTTGTGGACCATTTGGCTAATTTGTATTTCATCTGTAATGTTTCATGCCATCAAGGCATGTGAATATAAAAAACGCTGGTTTCGGGGAGCCTCAGTGGCTCAGTGGGTTAAGCCTCTGCCTTCAGCTCAGGTCATGATCCCAGGGTTCTGGGCTTCAGACCCAAATCGGGCTCTCTGCTCAGCAGGGAGCCTGCTTCCCCCTCTCTCTCTGCCTCTCTGCCTACTTGTGGTCTCTGTCAAATAAACAAATAAAATCTTTTTTTAAAAAAATGCTTGGGGCGCCTGGGTGGCTCAGTGGGTTAAGCCGCTGCCTTCGGCTCAGGTCATGATCTCAGGATCCTGGGATCGAGTCCCGCATCGGGATCTCTGCTCAGCAGGGAGCCTGCTTCCCTCTCTCTCTCTCTGCCTGCCTGTTTACTGTGAACTCTCTCTGTCAAATAAATAAAATTAAAAAAAAAAATGCTTGTTTCAAATGTCAAAATATGAATAGAAAATATTTATTTTCAAGGGCAACTTCTAAGGGAATCAATTTTTTATTCTGTTTTGTTACTTGAAACAAAACATTTTAACACTTATTGAGCACTTACTCTATGCCAGGTCCTATTCTGAGTGCCATGCATCTATATGGACTCAGCCGGTGGCCACTTACAAGGCATTATCCAATGCCCACATTTGATCTGCCGCAAAACTGCCTGATTTAATGAAGTTTTGCCATCTTGCAACTTTCTCTCTGATGCTTCAAACTATTCTCCACATTTTTCCTTTTCTAACTACTTCCTGAAACATTTCTGACATGACATTGCCTATTTTTTAATATTGCTTTTTATTTTAATTCTGGTATAGTTAACAGAACAGTATTATATTAGTGTCAGGTGTACAATATAGTGATTCTACACTTCTATACATTTCTCAGTGCATATGATGATATGGGTACTCTTTAATACCCATCATCTATTTCACCGATCCCCGATATCACCTCCCCTCTGGTAACCATCATTTTGTTCTCTAGAGTTAAGTGTTTATTTCTTGGTTTAGCTCTCTCTTTTGTTTCCTTTGTTCATTTGCTTTGTCTCTTAAATTCCACTTGAGTGAAATTATATGGCATTTTTCCTCCTCTGACTTATTTCGCTTAGCATTATACTCTCTAGCTCCATCCATGTTGTTGAAATGGCAAGACTTTATTCTTTTTTTTAGGCCACATCTTATTTATCCTTTAATCTCTCAATGGACACTTGGGCTGCTTCCATAATTTGGTTACTGTAGATGCTGCTTCAATAAACATAGGGGTACATGTATCCCTCTGAATTAGTGTTTTCGTATTCTGGGAGTTAATACCCAGTAGTGCCATTATTGGATGATAATGTAGTTCTATTTTTAACTTTCTGAGGAACCTTTATGCTGTTTTCCAGAGTAGCTGCCCCAGTTTACATTCCCACCAACAGTGCACAAGGGCTCCTTTTTCTCCACATCCTCACCAACACTTGTTTCTTGTGTTTTTGATTTTTGCCTTTCAGACAGGTATGAGGTGGTATCTCATTAGAGCTTTTCTTTTATTATTTAAAGACTTATGTATTTTTTTATTATGTTCAATCAGCCAACATATGGTACATCATTAGTTTTTGATGTAATGTTCAACAATTCATTATATTAGAGTTTTGATTTGTATTTTCCTAATGACAAGTGCTATTGAACGTATTTTCACCTGTCTGTTGGCCATCTGAGATCTTCTTTGGAGAAATGTCTATTTATGTCTTCTGCCCATTTTTAAATTGGATTATCTGGTACTCGGGTGTTGAGTTGTATCAGTTCTTTATATATTTTGGATGTTAACCCTTTATTGGATATGTCATCTGCAAATATCTCCACACATTTAGTAGGCTTCCTTTTAGTTCTGTTGATTGTTTTCTTTGCTGTGCAGAAGCTTTTTACTTTCAGATAGTCCCAATAGTTTTTTGCTTTTATTTCCCTTGCCACACGAGAGTATCTAGAAAAATACTGCTATGGCCAATGTCAGAGAAATTATTGCCTGTATCTCTTCTAGGGTTTTTATGGTTTCAGGTCTCACATTTAGGTGTTTAATCCATCTTGAATTTATTTTTGTGTATGATGTAAGAAAGTGGTCCAGTTTCATTATTTTGCATATGGTTGCCCAGTTTTCCCAACACCATTTTTTGATGATATTGTCTTTTTCCCATTGTATATTTATTCTTCCTTTGTCAAGGATTAATTGACCTTATAATTGTGGGCTTATGTTTGAGTTTTCTATTTTGTTTTATTGATCGATGTGTCTTTTTTCCTGCCAGTACCATACTGTTTTGATTACTGCAGCTTTGTAATATAACTTGAAGTCTGGAATTGTGATACCTCCAAGTTCTTTCTTTTTCAAGATTGTGTTGCTTATTCAGGGTCTTTTGTGGTTCCATACAAATTTTAGGAGTGTTTGTTCTAGCTCCGTGAAAAACGTTGTTGGTATTTCGATAGGAAGACATTGCCCATTTTTAAAAAGATTTTATTTATTTATTTGACACAGAGAAAGAGGGAGAGAGAGAGCATAAGTAAAAGGAGCATCAGAGTCAGAGGGGAAGGGAGAGGCAGAATCTCTGCTGAGCAGGGAGCCTCATAGAGGGTTCAATCCCAGGAACCCTGAGATCATGACCTGAGCCAAAAGTAGGAGCTTAACAGAATGGGCATCCAGTGTCGCTGATGTTGCTCATTTCTAAGCAGTTCTGAGTGAATTCTGATGAGAAAATTTAGCAACTATATTGACGATTATGGAGCCACATCTGTAGTAATGGTTTGATACCTGGAATCCTCTCTATAAATGGCAATTAAGATGATGCCCCACTGAAATGAATGCCAATATTTCTGTTCTCTTGGAATTTAGAAAGGAATGAAAAGTTCATTAACAGAAAATGTGTTGCAATGATAATCTACAATTGCATAGTTTGACCCACACTTTTAGTCATTGACACATACTCAGTACAACACAATGATCTAGCCCTGGCTATGTAAATAGCAGTCCAACTTCCTAAGGCAAATGAATACCTCTTCAAAAATCATTGCAGTGTAAATGTTTACTACCTACCAGGAAGGATCCTATAAATACAGTTTACTATCTTGGGAAAATTTTTTAAAAATTAAGATTCATGATATTGTAGAGCAAATTACCTATAGCAGGAAATGAAATATAATTCAGGTTTTCCAGGCTTACACATCTATACACATATACATTGTACATATACATATTTCATATTGTATCAATTATTTATTGTCACAATAATGTTACATAACAAGTCACATTCAAACTCATTAAAACATGTCTGCAGGCTGGATGGAGAGTTTGCTGATCTACACTGCACTTGGCTGGGTAGTTCTTCTGGTCCTCACTGGCTTAGGTAGTATATCTCTGCACCTCATGACTTGTCCTCCTCCTGGAAACTATGGGCTGGCTTAGCATGTTCTTCCCATGAAGATGGCAGAGGGGAAAGAGTAAAAAGCCCTAATTATGTCATAACTGCCACCAAACCCAGAGCACAGCACATCTCAAGAGTGGAGACTTACATACATCCCACAATAGAAGGATATTGCCTAAGTGGTGAAGAGCTTGGATACAGAAAGGGATAGAGGATTGGGACTGACAATACAATTTTTATGAATATATATGCTTATATATACAGGTATCACCTCACTTCCTTCCAAAGACAACATCTATATATCGTCTAAAGATGATTTGAAAGCCCACTTTTTTTTCTCTATGATAAATATGCTAGTTTTCAAGGTGATAATAATATTAACAACAGCCATTCTGTATTAGAAGTTTACCATGTACTAGACACCATGCAAAGAATTTTTCATTTGTCACCTAATTTAATTTTTACACCTTGAAAATGTTAGTTCTCATAACAGTGAAATGTAGATGATAATTATTTGAATCTCAATTTGAAGATCAGAAACTGAGGCTTAAGCAGTAACCTAGCCAATGTGTGGAGGTCTAGATTCAAATTCACTTATATATGATTTCAAAGCATGTGCTGGTATTTCTATGTATATTACCTCTTATTATACTTAAAGCCCTATGCTTGGCCCCTTGGCACCTTTCCAACACCAACCATCACTTCTTCCCTTCTGGCCAAGTGACTTCTAAACAGGTCTCATATTACATTGGATCCTTTGTCCAAAAGATACTTCAAGTCTTATCTCTTTACTTCTGGTACATCTTAGCTGTGATTTCTACCTGTCCTTAAGACATCTCATTGTATTATCATTTGAATTTAATGAATTCTAAGAGCTGACAAGCTCTTTGAGAAAAGAAGAGCAATCTTCATTTTTCTTCCCAGCACTTACACTGCAATCTATAATTTTTATTTTTATTTTTCAAAGATAGATTTATTTATTTATTTGACAAAGAGAGAGCACAGAAGCAGGGGGAGCAGCAGAGGGAGAAGGAGGAGCAGACTCTCTGCTAAGCAGGAATCCTGATGCGAGACTTGATCCCAGGACTCTGTGATCATGACCTGAGCCAAAGGCAGATGCTTAGCCCACTGAGGGTTACAGGAATGCCTGGGTGGCATTCCTGTAATTTTTAAATAAACAGATTAACAGAAGTCAATTTCCTTCTTCAGAATCTGGGCTGAATACCAAATAGTTCATGGAGGAGAGACCTATATTCATAAGGTAATTTCCTCATTCACACAAGATCTTTTCAGAATGGGAAGACAACTACCAGAAAACTCCTTTGAAGAAGAAATTTCTTGCATAGAAAGGGTGGCTTATAACCAAGGAAGTGAGAAAAAGGGAAATAACTAGAAGCAAAAACAAGGGTGAATAAAAAGGTGGATAGTATGTATCTCTAGGGGAAGAAGAAAGTGAAGAAAGAAGAGAGTGAAAAGTATAGGCAAAAGAAGGAAGAGAAAGAGGAGGAGAAAGAAAAAAAAACCCAACCAAGTAGGGAATAGGAAAATAGATAACAGTCCCAGCAATATGGAAATAGGATGTTGAAAATCAATCATCTAGAGCTGACCCATAGAGGGCAAAAATGCGCAAAAGTATTACTTCAGTGTTCGGGTAAATTTTCTAATTAGTGCCACAAATGTTATAGGTGTTATTAAAATCCTGATTGCAGTGAAGATTTGCCCAAATCTGACTTCTGGCTAAGCATAAATAGCTTTTGGTTGATATGTTTCATTCTTTAAACATATTTTATTCTTTTTTTTTTTAAAGATTTTATTTATTTATTTGTCAGAGAGAGAGGAGCTTGAGTGAGCACAGGCAGAGAGAGTGGCAGGCAGAGGCAGAGAGGGAAGCAGGCTTCCCGCCAAGCAAGGAGCCCGATGAGGAACTTGATTCCAGGATGCTGGGATCATGCCCCGAGCTGTAGGCAGCTGCTTTACCAACTGAGCCACCCAGGCATCCCCAAAACATATTTTATTCTTAATCCGACTGAAAGAAGAAAGAACACCTCTTCTTTTCCAGGATTCTCTGCCGTCAGGAAGGATTCATGGGTTTGGAAAGATCATCAAACACTCTAGCATCATGCTAACGTGCAGTGTCTAGAGGCAGGATGCGTCCAAGCAGTCCATGAGACGCCTCCTGTGAAATTTAACGTATCTCGAGGATGGAGAGCATTCTCTGGTCTCTGGTTGGAATTTCACTCTCCAAGAGCAATAGTCTCCTTCCTTCCTTGGCTATTTCGATCTTCATATGCTTCTGGGCAGGAGCATTTCCCTTGGAATCTTCCAGAGTTTTCATAGTCTTCCTGAATGTGATCTAAGGCGATCACTGGGAGGTAAGATATCCAGAAGACCATTTGATTTACTTAACCAGTGTACCCAAGCCCAAAGGCATTGCTCTGGCTCTTGCTGAAATTTTAGCAGGGTCATCTACTTCTCTACTATAACAAGGTGCCAATACAAAGATAGTATTCCATGTGAGGCCTCACCACGTAAAAGAGAAAATGCTCCTTTTGTAGAGTATGAAATGGATATTTTCCTCCTGCTGCTGAAAGCAAACCAAACTCCTTTCCACTCAAATATCATGTTGCAAACGCCTATGAAATTTGCCCTCTGTCATGTCCCTCTAGATCTTTTCTTGGTTTCGTTAATTTCTAGGTTCTGAACTCCCCTGGAATATCTGTGTTTCTCATTAATTTTCACAGATGTATTTCCCTTTCTCTAAGTGGAATCTTGGCATTCTGCATTCGGTCTAGATTTCTAACCTACAGTACTTATATGTATGTTTCTGTGGTCTTGGAGGACATTCTCCTTCGCCTCATTTCATCACTCTTAGGTAATGAACTTGGTCAAATGAGGGAGAGTGAAGTTGAGCTCAGTCAGCAGCATATGTATGTTCCTTGCTCACTGGCTTGGCTTCCTACCATTGATCACATCCTGAGTCATTTGTAGATGAACCAGCCTTTCCCCTGAAAGGTTACATCAGTGGTAATCCCTTGAAGCACTCATGCTAATGGGCTCTGGTTTTGAATTCTGGCATACCAGAAATAACATATTTATTGAACACACTCAGCTCAGCTATTTCATTCAGGTGTCATAGGGTACAATATTCTGCCAACCAGAGTTGAAAAGCAGACATTACATTCCTTTCACAGCTTCAGCCTGGAAGAGACAAATTTTTCCATCCCCTCATAAACCCATGAAATGTCCCACTCTGTGGGTCTACTATAACCTCTCTTAGGACAAATTGGCTAAATGGAATTTCCTAAATGGTTCCACAAGTTGTTTAAGGATTGCATGCAAAAAGGGTTCCGTGGGCAAATAAGATGGGGAAAAATTTCCTACTATGTCTCCGTCTTGGAGAATGTATACGTACATATTAAAGTTTCCAAGAAGATAGGAAATAGAGAAAACTCTTTACTTTCTTTAAGCCAAGGTTTTCTGAACTTCTTTGACAATAACTCATTTTAATTCAATACCTATCACTAAGATCACAAATAAATGAGTCTTTAGGCTTTCCTGTCTGCCTGATCACTAATGAGGATTTTGCATTTTCCCACTGTGTTTCTTCCATTTCTCTACTCTCTGCAGTTGCCCAATGTACTCTTTGGGGCTTCTTTAATGTAGGAACAAGAAGAAAGGTACAAGAATAGAAAGGTAAGAAGCTCAAAGGGTAGAGCTTTCTATAAGACCACATTTTGCAAAGATGACTGCTCTTTGCACATGCTCTTCTTATACTGTGATTTCCAATGACAGATGGGTTTTATGTTCCCTTCCCCTGAATCTGAGCAGGCTCTATTACCGTGATGACTGATAGACATTGATGAAGGATTGGGAATAGGTTCTCTGAAGCTAGATCATCAAATCAATACAGCTTTCACCTGGCGCCCTCTCAGCATGCCTATCGGCCTCCATGCTGTGAAGAAGTCCAGGCCACGTAGAAAGGCTACATGTGGGTTTTCTGGCCAACAGCATTCGCTAAGAGCATTAGCAACTGCCAGGCAAGTAATGGAAAAGCCATCAGATGATTCCAAGTCCCATCTTTTAAGCTTCCCTATTTCACAGCAAGTGGAACTAAGTGGAGCTCCCAGGAAGCCCTGCCCCAATGATAGAATCTTGAGCAAAATAAGTGTTGTACTGTTTTAAGCAACTACATTTTAGGGTCATTTGTTATGCAGCCATAGTCACTGGAACAAGCTGGGGAAAGCCTTGGAGCAGAGGAAATGGGCTAACGTGATTTAGCTTGGTTTTAGAGATACATCATGATGGTGACAATGATCAAACACAAATGACTGCTAACAAGAGAGCAGTTCTTTTCTAGAATTTGGTGCCTACACACAGGACTTGCAATGCTGGGTTTCTTTTCTATTATCAAGAACAATCATTCAAACACTTAGCATATCTCCTCTTGGAATATTTTACTTATTGCTTTCCCTAATTCTAGGAGGACCATGGACTGAACCTCCAAGTTCTTACATGGCTGTCTCCCTGTTCTTTCTTGCTTGCTTGCTTTATTCACCACTGGATTTTCAATAGTTGGAGTATGTATATGTTAAATGAATGGGTAATAATGCAGGGTAATTAGACATTCTCTGTCCTTGAAGCCAGAAAAAAAACTGGCTTCTGGGGCTGGCCTGATAACATGAGGTACGTAAGCAAGGCCTCTATGCTCCATGTCTCATACATAGGGCAGGCACTACACAGATGACCTTCAAAGCCTTCCCCTCAACTTGCACCACTTTTAATGGTTCAAGTTCTTGAAAATCTTACGTGGCCTGAGATTCAACTTTAACAAATCCTTATACTATATTAACCTGGTTTTTCACCACAGAAATTACATTCAATCATTGTAAGATCTAGGTTATAGTTTCATCTGATAAAGCCATTTGTTTTTGGAACATTTGGTCTTGCAGACACACCTTTGTTCCCAGTCTAGTCTATCTGTTCCAGACATGTCCAAACAGACAAACTGGGGTAAACAGGACTATACTCCATTCATGGTACTTTGTAACTCCTCTTGTCTCCCAAGAAAAGGCTTAGAAGTACAATAATGTAGTTTATTGTCCAAACTGGGACACTTTTGAGGGTAAAATGGGGTTCTGTTAATAATTACATCTAGGAAAATAGGCCCAAAACAGGATTGCCCCAGACAAAAGTGGATGTTCGTCATTCTTTATTTTCTAAAGCCCAGATAATTTAAGGAAACAAAGCAATATATAGCTGTTAATTAAATTTTCAGAATTGATAAAGATCCACCAGTATTTTGGCTTCTAACATGCATTTTATGAGCAACATTTTTAGTGTCTTCATTTTACCTCTTTTCTCTATTTTTCACAATGCCTTTTTTAAAAAGATTTTTTTAAAATTTATTTGAGAGAGAGAGAGCACCCACACAGGTGGCAGGTAGGGGAGAGGAGCAGAGGGAGAAAGAAAAGCAGACTTCCTACTTAGTAGGGAGCCTGACACAGGGCTGATCCCAGGACCCGGAGATCATGACCTGGGTGGAAGGCAGATGCTTTTAGAATGAGCCACTCAGGCATCCCTCACAATGCCCTTTTGATATAAGTTATAATGATCAGAGACTGGGTAGGAAACAGAATTTCTCTGGAAGGTGCTTAACTGAAGAGAAATTAATATGTGACTGTGCACAAAGATCTGGGGAAGGTGTTTTTTTTTTCTTTTCACTTTATGCGTGTGTGTGTATATATATACATAATTTATATAAAAACGTGTGTATATAATATACATTATATACTATATATATTTATATATATTACATACTATATATATACACACACACATCTTATTATATAAACATATGTATGTGTAGATATAGTCCTTTAATTAATATGTTTTAACTAATACACCTTACTTTTTAGAGCAATTTTAGGTTTAGAGAAAAATTGAGCTGAAAATATAAAGAATTCTCATCTACCTCCTCTGCCCGACATAGTTTCCCCAGTAACATCTTGCATTAGTGTGGTCCATGTACTGATGAATCAGTACTGATACATCATTATTAGTTAAAATTCAAAGTTAACATTAAGGCTCACCCTTTGTGTTTTACCTTCTGTGGGTTTGACGAGTACATAATGACATGTATCTACCACTGCAGTAT
Organism: Mustela lutreola; assembly: GCF_030435805.1. Taxonomy (NCBI): domain Eukaryota; kingdom Metazoa; phylum Chordata; class Mammalia; order Carnivora; family Mustelidae; genus Mustela; species Mustela lutreola. The sequence continues at coordinate 32,253,185 of NC_081298.1, read as the reverse complement.
CATAAAGAATAGTTCACTGCTTTAAAAATCACCTGTGCTCCACCTACAATCCCTTCCTCTCTCCCTCCTACCTTTGGCAACCACTGATCTATCCTTACTGGTATAGCTTTGTCTTTTCTAGAATGTCATGTCATTGGAATCACAGTATATGCAGCCTTATCAGACAGGCTTCTTTCATTTAGCTAATATGTATTTGAGTTTCCTTCATGTCTTTCCATGGGAGCCAAATGCGGGACTCCATCCTGGGACTCCAGGATCATGACCTGAGCTGAAGGCAGATGCTTAACCAACTGAGCCAACCAGGTGCCCAGATGTGGGTGGTCTTAATGGAAGCAACGAAAGGTGTTGAGGAACTCTGAGACTAGCAATAGCCACAAGCTGTTACCACCCCTAGACCTGAAGTTACAGAAAGTTGGGTTGGCAGAGCCCATGCAGAACTGAAACCATGAGGGAGCCATAATCATGGAGTCCTGGAGCAATGGCCGAGAAAGTTGGTGACAAGGCCGGGCGGAGGCAGGGTAACAAGTATCCTGATCCCGTTCTCCTCCCTATTAGCTGTTCTCCTGCCAGAGCCTCTTTTTATCTATTTATTATGGTCAAGATGGTACAGAAGCAAATAATGTTATAAGCAGTGTTTTTAAGAAGTCTTTAAATGGTGCATCACTATTTTTCTATAGAGCATGTTATCGAGTCATTTCTAAAATGTTTTGGAACATAGACTCTTAGGCATCTGAGTGGCTCAGTCGGGGAGTCAGCTTCTCCCTCTCCTTCTGTCTCCTGGCTTGTGCTCTCTCTCTCTGTCAAATAAATAAATAAAATCTTAAAAAAATATATAAAATCTGGAGTTGAAGTCATCAGTGGCTTAGAGAGGCAGTATATCTCTCTGGGACTTCCTTTCCTGCCTGCTCACCCTGGAGGACATTTTCCTACCGATCCCAGGCAGGTGGGTGTCCACACTACTTCAGATCTTTAGGGATGGGGGAGTCTTGCCCTTGTCTCAGTTATAGTGCTTAATAATTCTGCCTTTGCATGATCATTTCCAGGTGAGAGTCTGTTAAAACCCAATGTCTGTTCTCTGAATCTAAACAACAGTGTTACAGCCAACAGCACTGCTGGCTGTGTCTCAATAGCTTCTCTTATCTTGAAACTGCCTTTTGTTCAACAAACTTTCTTATGAATGTGAGGAAAACATCATTTTTTGCCTTTGTCTTTACAGAAGTCCTCCAGAGCATAGGTATGGGGAAGGAGAGTAGGGAGGTGGGGGTACTTCTTTCCCTAGTTTAGAGTTTCTCAATGTTAGCACTATTAACATTTGGGGTTGGATAATCCTTTGTTGTCAAGAGTTGTCCTAATCATTGCAGGATGTTTAACAGCATTCCTGGCCTCTACCCACTAGATACCCGCAGCATCCTCCTATGTATGGCAATCAAAAATCTCTCTGGACATTGCCAAGTATCCTCCCCCCCCCCATCCCACCCCACCGGGCAAAATTTCCCCCAGTTGAAAACTGCTGTCTTAGCCTAAGAGAGACACTAACTTCTGCATGCCTTGTAGCCATGGTAACTAAAGGGCACCCTCCATTACCTGACACAGACATGGTTCTGTTCTTTGTAACCAAAAGCCTTAATAAACTGGATCCCAACTTGTTATTACAAAAACATCACTTTCTGAAAAATTCTCCTGTGGGGAAGAGATGTGTTTTCTGACCCAAACCATCTTCCTTATTTTACTCCCCTTCTACTCGGACTCACATAAACCCTGGTTTGATCCTAGCCCTCCTTAGCAGATCTCAGCATCCCTTTGTGGCCACAACCATCAATGATAGGTAACAACTGTTGCGGAATTGACAATGGCAGTTGGGGAAAAAAAAAAAAAAGCAGAAGTACTGATTTGTGCCTCCATCCCATCATAAGCCATCAAAGACCGATCCCTCATAATTTACTATATTTACCTAATGGTCCTTGTCTACGCAGTGCTCTCATTTATATTTAGAACACAGCAGCTTTTCTCTTTTCAGCCTTTATCTTCCTTCAAGTGTCCGAGAGGGGACTAATCCTCAAACTACCCAACCTCCTTTTACATCAGAGGCAGCTGTATTTATTTATTTATATAATATTCTGCCTCATTCCAAAAAAGGTTTGGAGGGGAATGAAGACATTGAATGGCATGGGTCACTGAGAGAGCAACTGGGAACGACATTCCCCAAATCAACACTGTTTTCTGAAACAATGTCAAGCCCTTCCAAGGATGGGAAAATAACGAAGTCACATACCGTGAAAGTCAAGGATTCTCTCTAAGGGAATAAGTGTCCTCGAGCTACTGTCCTCCCAGTACATTTGTGAGCTTAACAGTTTGGAATGTCAACAAGAAGAGTGACTGGGGGCAGGGGCCTGCAAGAGGCTTCATGGCTCCCTCATTGATCAATGAGAGGAGAGGAGTCCGAGCTGGAAGCTGTTTGGAAAGAGTAAGCAGACTAACCACTTTGAATCAACACACAAGAGAGATTTATCTTCCCCAGACACGGACAAATTACAACCCAGAATCCTGAGCAAGCAGATCTCCTAAATATAATACTCTCCAGAAGAGGAAGCTGGAAACCTGCTCAATGAATGGTGAGACCCTGCGTTGTTTGTCTTTCGATCTCCCTCTAGCCACCTTCCAAACGTTCAGATGTTCAGTTCAGCCAGGGAGACGTAACCGGTCACTTTATTTACAATAGTCTTCAAGACTAAATCTGGGCTTGAATTTGTCTATGCTGACTCACAGTTTAAAAAAAAAAAGAAGAAGAAGAAGAAGAAAAGAAAAGATATGGAAAGAAAGGAGTGAAGGAACAGTATGTAATCGGTCTAGCTGGGGTTAGTCTGCCATGGTCTTTCAAAAGAGAAAGGAGAATTTTGGAAACCAGCTGCTTTTTGGTGGAAGTTCAATCCTCAGGGAGTTTTGACTCATCAGACCATCTTAGACATCAGAAACCCTTGCCACAGGTTCCCCAGGATACCCTCAGTTATTAACACGCTTCAGAAAGATCTAAAAGTAGAGACTTAGGAAATCATAGGCACCCACTCTGCAGACTCTGCGGTCACTTCAGCTGGGACAGAGAGGCCTACGAGCAGCCTATGTTTCAATGACCCGAGTACCTCGGCCAGAAACAAGACTGGAGGCATTGACATAACCCTGACAGACCAAAGAGATAATGAGCATGTTGGTTTGGCTAGTCTAGAGCAGCACCGTGCGAGAGAAATACAATGCAAGCCACGTATGAAATTTCACATTGTCTAGTAACCACATTTTTTAGAAAGTAAAATGAAATGAGGACAGTGAATTTTAATATTTTACTTAACCCAATACATCTAAAATATTATCACATGTCAACATGTAATCAAAATAGAAATACTTAATAGTTTACATTCTTTTACTCATACCCAGACTTGGGAATATGGTGTATATCTTATGCCATAATTGCTTACCACACATGGGTTTACTGACATATTGGTCTAAAGGAACCACATACAAATTCTGATCTCTCAGTACCCTAGGTTATCAGGCTATGCCATGGTAAATCAATGGAGTAACTCCAGCAACATCACCTGGAAACCACGTGTGGTTACACACAGCAACAGGAGGAGAACTGGATCCCACCTCTGCGGGCAGCTAGTTGTGTGACTTTGGACAAGTCACTGCATTCCTCTTTCCTTGCGTGTCAACTGAGGCAGCGATGCTAGCTGATCTCCCAAGTACACATGAAGTCTCAGACTTCCAAGGTCTTTAGGATTGTGAAAGACACTGGTGATGGTTCTAAAAATATTTTCACTATTTTTTTGGTCCTTGTCCCCACAAGAGGTAGAGCCTAATTCCCACCCCTTCAATATGAGCTAGACTTAGTGACCTGTTTCTAGTGAACAGAATATGCCAGAAGTTATGATGTCACTTCTGATATCAGGTTATAAAAAGATTGAGACTTTTGTGTTGGAGTCTCTCTCTCTCTCTCATTACTTGCTCTAGAGCAAGAGAGGTGCCATGCCATGAAGATATTCAGACAGCCTGTGGGGCGACTCAAGTTGCAAGGAACAGAGGACTGCTAGCATCCATGTGAGTGAGCTTGGAAACACATGATGTTCCAGCCAAGCCCTGAGATGACTGCAACCGAAAGGACAGACTGACTGACCTCATGACAGAGCAAAACCCATAACCACCCAGTTAAGTTATTCCTGGATTTCCAACCTACAAAAATTGAGACAAAGAAAAATATGTATTATTTTAAGCTGCTCAGTTTGGAGAGATCTGTTGCACAGACACAGCTAGGTAACACAAAACTCCTAGAATATGAAAGACATGCTGAATGAGCTAAAAACCAGACTGAGTGCCAGGAGGAGAGCAAAAAAGTCATCCTTTCCATCATGCATGAGCAATTCCAGGAAGCAGCAGTGGAACGCAGAACCACCTATTGTAATAAGTAACAATAACTGAGCAGTGGAACGCAGAACCACCTATTGTAATAAGTAACAATAGCTGAGCACTTTTGTGTATCAGGCACCATTCCAAGCACTTTTTATGTCTTATTTAATCCTCGCAATAACTTATGAGATGTGCAGTACTAATACTTCCATTTCACAGATAAGAAACAAGCATAGAACGGTTAAGCAATTTGCCCAGGATTATCCAGTTTGTAAAAGGCAAAACTATGGTTTGATCGCGGATTGTTTCTACCTCTCTGCTATTGTTTCTACCTCTCATGCATGCCTCATACATGAAATTAGGTGCATTTCTCCCCCAGGTGCAGCTGACAAAGAGATGCACAGATACACAGTGAAAAGCCCTGAAATAATGACTTCCCCTGGGCAACAGGGTGTGGGTCCCAGGGCTCAACACCTACAGTCTGGTTATTTATGTGTAGGGATCCTGGTGGCAGCCACAGTGATAGCAACTTCTAGGGCATTCTGAGATGGCAAGACTGACTCCTAAGGCATTGGCCCAATTTTTCTTTAAAAAGAAGACCTTTTAATATTAGAAATGTCAGTGTAGCAATTAGTTATGGAGGATCGATACTGCCTGAATTTGGAGGACTTATTATTTGGGGGATCGGGTTTTCAGGTAGCAATAATGGGGACCTGAGATGCTGTAAGGGCACAATAAGCAAGGGATAGTGAACAGAGCTGTTCTTTTAACTGGAAATGGAAAAGGGATGTTTTAAGCAAAGCAGATGACCCTGAGGTTCAAGGTTAGTGAGGATTTCCTGCCAGGGAAGCCTGTGAAATTTGAGCCTGTGGAGTTTCCTTCCCCAAAATTTCCCCTGTAAGGTTTTCAGACTATAACACTGAAAGAAGGGAGGGGCAAGCTCCACCAGAGTTAGAAACATGACAGGGCAGAGCTGATTTGGAGCCCTTTAACTCTGTCATATGCGAGCTTCATAAACTCAGTTAGATGACTGCCAGGCCTACCCTCTAAATTTCTCGACTGTAAAATGAGGATTTATAGCAATATCTATATGTTATGAATGCTATTAATGATGGATACCTCAAGTTGACCTAAGTCAATTTGATCTTTCACAATTACTACTTCCTTTTTTAGTAGTATAGTTAGCTTTAATAATTAGAGATAAGGGAGCCCATCGCCCCTTAATAACCACACCAGTTACTATGGAACAAGAAAAGCAATTCTAAGGGAGAAATTTGTCCCAAGTACAGCTATTTATTTGCAAGTGGGTACCAAGTGCTAGAAATTCTTCACTTCTTTCTTTGTTCTGCTAAATATTTCTATAGATCCTTACCCAGAAAATTCACTTAAAATGGATGAAAAAATATTCCAGTAGCAGAACTCACCCCAAGTCAGGCAAGCAAGACCGCTAGAGTCAGGACCATTCTGTATTCCTAAGCTGCAGGTGCTGTTCAAAAGTTTGCAGACTCTTGGACTCACCTACTCAGTTCATGCAAAGAGGAGAGCCCTGTATAGTAAACCCAAGCAAGCCACAAATGGCTGGAACACAATGGAACCCCAATTCCACTAGTGAAAAACTGCTTCTGATAACCAATACACTAATTTACCAGGGTACTGGTGTTTGCCAAAAATAAAGGGAGTTTTAGGGCTTACAGAGTTTTTGAAGGACAGAGGTGTGATAGTAAAATGTATCTCAAAATGATTGTGTTTGCAGATTTTCACTGAATAAATATTGCAATCATATTGATTTTAAGTCATTAACATGACATCCCTGAATGCAGAGCTAGAAAGAGATGGATATAACCAGCTGTCATGAGTTGGTCCAAGCCCAGCTCCTGGACACCACTGAGGGTGGTCTATGCCTTCAGTTTTCCAAATGCTGACTATCCTAAGCAACATTTGATGTTAACAAATGGCTCTGTGTTTGATATCTAATGTTGCATAAAGAATTACAACAAAACTTAGCTGCTCAAGACAACACACATTTATTACTTGTTTCTGTGGCTCAGGAATCTTGGTATGATTTAGCTGGTATTCCTTTGTTTCACCGTCTCTTAGAAGGCTATGATCAATGTACTAGGACCATTCACAGTCTCACTGGAAGGCTAGACTGGGGAGGAATCCACATCTAAGCTCAGTCTAGAAGGTGCGGGCCTCAGTCTTTGCTGGCAACTAGAGGCTGCCCCCAGTTTCTTGCCTGTGGATTTCTCCTGCTGACTAAAGTCATACTATTTTGTAACACAGATGTCACATTGTCCATGAGGAAAGTATTTCAAATTAGATTATAAGCAATATGAATGAAGGCAATGCAAGTTAATTAATAAGCTCAGTAAATGTTCAACAACTCTCATCTCTTTCTTGTCTCTATGGAATGCATATACTGGAAAGGCACAGTTATAGACTGGAACCTGTAAGAGCTCCAATTTGGCCAATTAAATGCTGAAAACATCTGAAGTTCTTTAAAACACTTGCCCTCTTCTTTTCACCACAAACTCACTCTTCCCTATTGCCTTACGTATAGCAGATCTACACTATTACATTGCCAGTCCGGTCCCTGCAAGATTTGTAGCAAGGACCCCTTGACACTGACAACTGTAATCTGCAGATAAACCTCATTTAAACACAATTTTTAATCTCCTCCCTTCCAAAAAGCCTATGTATCACTCAACAAATACTTCTCCAGTGTTTCTCTTGTTCAAATGAGAACTAGGCAAGTCATAAGACACACAGTGGAATAAAATAAAGCCCCTGAACCTGGCCAAATGAGCTATGTCTCATTTGATTTTTCATTTCAAACTCTGGTGTTCCAAAGATAGTCAGTCTAGTGGGAGAAGCAATACCAAAGGGTGGGAAAATTCAGGAAACAAAGCTTCACTCATTCTGTGAAGAAAGGAGTCCTCCTCTGGAAGCTACATAGAGTGACTCAGGAAGACCCTCAATGCATAGTCAGGCATCATCAATTAGAACAGTGGTTCCCAACTCGTGGTCCCAAACCATGAGCTTAACTACACTTGGAAACTGCTAGAAATGCAAGCTCTTGCGATCTACTCCAGACCTTCTGAATCAGTAATTCTAGGGGTGAGGCCCAGCAACGTGTGTATTATCAAGCTTGCCAAGTGATTCTGATGGTTCCTTTAGTTTGAGAATGCTGCAACAGAGCATGTCAGAGCTGAAAGGCATTTGAGGGATCCCATGCTTAAGCTCCCACTACAGAGATGAGGACACTGAGGTCGCAAAAAGTGACATGGCTGGTTGATTTCACCTAGCTAATGAGCAGTTGCCTCCCTCAACCACGGGCATTCTGAGTACTATGATTTCAAGCAGGCTGGGGCTGGGCTCCCTGTCAGCCCTGGGCTCCCGCCTAAACCCATTCCTTGGCTCCAAATGTACCAAGCACCTCTGTCCAGTCATGCACGGCACGTCCTGCCAGGTCTGCAGGTGTGGTCCATGTACTCAGAGGTGTGCCACTGGAAGAGTTAAACAATTACCAACACTTGCTGGCCTTCCTGTTCTTTAATGCCACATACTTGCCCCACTACCTGCAAAGGTAAGCTCAGACAGAGGCTGCGATCGCACACCTCCCTGGATACCTGCCAGTGTTGAGGGATCTGGGATTGAGCTACTGGGATGCCACCTTGTTTATACAATTAATGTTGGACAAGGAAAGTGAACCTTCCTAACATACCTAGAACACAGGATCATGGTGATGGGCACAGAATATTTGAGGTATAACATTCTGAATCAGGTTATGGGATGACCAGACCTTGCAAGGCACATTATGTGAGTTGGGGAACAGGTTGTAAATAAAGTAACAAGGAGTGGCATTTAACAATGCAAAAGGTCCCTTATTAAGTGATAAGAAGGACTGAGATTTTTAGTTGCATCCTTCCATATACATGGTGGCTGGGAAGAAAGTGATGAGGAGGCCCTCTAGAATTTTTCCAAGGTCACTGTTTCTACAAATGGGATTAGAAAACAATAATATAACTATAAAGCACATGTCCTTATCGGGGCTACTGGATATTTCTTAAGTTATTTTTCAATCTTCAAGTCAATTTCCCAACATATTTGGAAAGGGATGATCATTAGGGATAGAGGGAAGCAAAGGACAGAGAGTAGAAAGGAATGGGTCATTCTGGGTGCAGAGCTACATGTGATTCACAGGCAACTGAAGAATTTAGGCAACATCACATAGGAATGACCTCTGAATTCACAAGTACCAATTACAATGTGAAAGTGTGTTTTGAACAGTACTTCTCAAGTACTACTCCCTTCTCAAGGGAGCAAGAGGGAGTTCATGTTTCTGAACCTCAGAAGCATTTTTAAAAATGCCATATATTCCTCCTCTGGATATAGAATAAACCTCCTGGAGGTGAGACTGGGAGGGTCCATTTTCCAGGTTATTCTCATTTACAGTACCACCTAGATTCAGCCCTCCCCCCGTGCAATGCCTCTCCAGCTCCAACAAGGATACATGAAATGTGAATACATAGTTCATAGAAATTCTAAAAATCTACACTATATGCTGTTCCTGAAAGAGAGGAGCCAAATCTTAATCATCTCTGAATTTTTATACCTTAGATCAGAGGTCTAAAACGAGTGGCCCCCTGTTCTGTCTAGCCTATAGACTTGCTTTATTTGATGTTGTCTAAACAGTGCTTAACTTATTTTTAAAATTAAGGTTTTTTAAAAAAAATAAATAAAATATTTTATTAGCTACTGCAGCAGATCATATTTTTCAAATATGTTTGCAACACTATCTCCTGGCCCATGTGTTCTTCTAGAATGTGACCTTGTCACTACTCCATCAAGAGGTAAAGCCTTGAACCTGGTGAGCTTGTGACTACTTTGACTGATACAGTATGGCTGAAGTGAGACTGCATGACTTCTAAGACTGGGTTATAAAAGGGCACGGAGCTTTCTTTTTGTCTGTGGGGACACTGGCACTCTAAACCCTAAGCTGACATGGAGTAAGTCCCACTATCCTGAGGCTGTCATGATGGGAGGAAGTCGGGCCACATGGGGAAGCCACAGGTAGTTGTTCCAACTGGCAATCCTAGCCATCAGGTCTTCCCAACCCAGGAACTAGACATGTAAGTAAATGGGCCTTTGGAGATTCCAGTGCCTGGTTTTCCAGTCCTCTCAGCTGAGGCATCAGAGATGGTGGAGCCAAAATGAGACTTCATCACTTTGCCTGTAAATACTAGAAGAGTCCATGAGAACAACAAAGTGCTTTTTTTGTTAAGTAGGTAAGTCTTAAGTTAATTCCTTATGCAGAAATAGCAACGAGAACAGATGCCAACATTTATTCGCAGAGCTTTCCCACAACATTTCAGCGTTTCTTGAAGAAGTGGGAGAATACGATAGATAGGACCCCCTGCCTCCCCAAAGCAAGAAGCCAGGTAGCAGGCCCAGGAGCCAGTAGATGGGACACACAGTCAAGGGACATGTACTCTCCAGTTTTGAACAGCTGTCATCCCTGACACCACGAACCAAGGTTTGATGGCATGGATTTTTAAACCCAGCCTCTTGTTTTTCTTACACAGAACTGTATGCTTCAAAGTGGGTAAACAGAAGACAGAGAGGGCCTCAATCTTTTATATCAGCACCTTCTTGCCTGGTTCCTGTGTGTGCTTTGAGTGCACAACCCTTGCCCTAGAATATAATAGGCACACAATAAATATTTGTTGAATTTCGAAATTAACCCATTCTTCTTCTTGTGATTTTCTATTTATTTCTGGATTCTGCTGATAAACAGTCTGTCTCATAGGATTTAATGGCATTTCAGGAACCCTGTCTCTTCCCTTCCTCCCCTCCTTCCTTTCTTCCTTCCACACTTTTGCAGCTGCCTCCCTGTTCGTATCTCACACCACTGCACCCTGGCTGGCCATTCATCTCCCGTTCACAATAGAGAATAATAAAAATAATAGTTTTCAAATTGGAAAAGGCTTGTTCCTTAGCAGAAGTGCCATTTTTGTTCATGGAGACGTGCCTCAGAAGAATAGAGAGAGTTCCTTAAAATATAGAAAACAAGGTCCCAGCTTGTACTCAGCAACCAGACTGAGAGCACCGGGGCAGCAACCTGGACATCAACAAGTGTTGCACGTGACTCTTGTGCACAGTACAGTTTTAGAAATACATCCAGCTATTTCTAAGATGCTGAAAGAGAAGGTAACTTCGGCCATCAAACCCTAGGGTGGCAGAGGCAGATCTGGTACGACCAGGATGATGGGCCCAGAGGGCTGCTTGAAGGTCAGAGAGCATGCGGGGTTTGCACCGATGTCCACGGTGAAAAGGAGGTGGCAGGACAATGGGAAGTTAGGTCAGGACCTCCAATAGCACACAAAGAGGTCAGCTGAGCAAAGCAGGCTTAGGCAAGACTCCACATCACTGGGTTTATGAACCTGGACAGGGAGAACATTTTTGTTTGTACTAATCTCTAAATGAAACGTAGCCCTTCCTTTAATTCTGTGTATAGGCAACAAACCAATGTAGCATTAGCAGGACCCATGACTTTATACTAAAAGAAGTCAGAGAGATCTTACAGCGCCATTTTTACTCATCACTGCTTCGAAACTATGATTGTTCTTAGGTCCCTTTCTCAATCCTGCAATTTAACAGACTATTACAGAAACACATCTATTAAAGGATTACAAATTAAAGGAAAAAAATGGATATAAAATTGGTTTCCTTTGTAATCCCAGATATTATACTCTATGGATTTAAAACATTCCTCAGGAAAAAGTCCATGGGCTTTGCCAGATTGTCAAACATCCATGTACCTGAAGGCCTGGACTAAAGAAACTATGGAGAAGCCAGCATGGTCCTTACAAGTCTATCAGAAAGATCCAGGCTGTGCCTCTTCCAGAGCCAAGAGGGACCTACGGACTGTGACAGGGAGAGAAACACCCTCCAGGTGCACTGAGCATCTAAGCCATTCCTCCTTGGTATACCTTTGGTATAGACCACAGCCTGTACCCTGTGGCCACTGATCTGTGGGACAGAAATCATGGTGCCAGGCCTAAACTGGGACATGCAAACCTGAGGATCCACCTTCTCCTGGAGGCCAGCCCGACTGTCCAGTCTCTCACTTGCATATCTTCAGGCCTGCAACCGCCTCTGCTCATTTAGCCAGCCATCCTTCTTAGGCAGTGCTAGAAGCACCACCTTTCCACCTGCTGGAATGAGACAGTCATACTTGCTCACCAGCAAAAGACAAATTCCTTCATAGAGGTCCTGAGAAGGGCATGCACACCTTTATTAAAAAGAGCGATCCTCCATTCCAAGCTGATGGGTTAGTACCATGCAAAGCCCTTCACTCATCTTTACAAAAAAACTAGGGAACTGGGGGTTCTTCCAATGTCCAGGTTAATACCTCTGCTTTCCAGATGAAGAAAAAGAGGCTTGGCAAGGTCAGCCACTGTATAATAATAATATCTGTTACTATTACCTATTAATACTGTTATTAATACTTAATTATGGGCTATGAGTATTAATATGGATTCTAATCTTTTTTTTTTTTTTTTTTTAAAGATTTATTTATTTATTTGACAGAGAGAGATCACAAGCAGGCAGAGAGGCAGGCAGAGAGAGAGGAGGAAGCAGGCTCCCTGCCGAGCAGAGAGCCCGATGCGGGACTCGATCCCAGGACCCTGAGATCATGACCTGAGCCGAAGGCAGCGGCTTAACCCACTGAGCCACCCAGGCGCCCATGGATTCTAATCTTAACTTCCAAACTGTATCATATAGTATTAGTCAATCATAATTAATGACAGATAATATTCAGAACAGCTAAGAGTAATAATAATAATAATAATGATATTGCCATCTTGCCATGTACTAGACCACGGATTGCACACTGTACTCTCATTTCCTCGTATAATCTTTACACAACCTTCTATTATTATGGTTGTTTTGTAGGTGGAGAAATCAGGAATTGAAGGAGGTGTCCAAAGTCCCACAGAGAAACTAGCGATTTCCTTAGATTTGAATGCAGGCTGACATTTCTGACAAAAAGTTCAAGTTCTCTTCCTTGTGTGAGGGGCTTCTGGTCCTCACTGTACCGCTTACATCAGACATACAGATTCTCCGTTAATTGGTATTACAGAAACTTCGTGGTCTCAACATCTCAGAAGTGCGGAGCCACTGGAGAAGTTTCTTGCAGACCTCCCTTTACTGTCCCTCAGGTCTTCTGCAACTTGAGTCAGCGCTAAGCAAAAGCCACAAAGAGAGTCCCAGGAGGTGTGGTGTGACCAGAAATAAACACAGGCAGGGAACATTTGAACCAAAACGCAATGAAACTTGACAACCAGGACATGCCAGGACATGCCAGCACATGGCTCATAAAGGTTGCAACTCTTATTGTGAACATTCACAGTCACTTGGTTAAAACAATACTGCTAATAATACCACCTGCTGGCACTAATGGGGGTTCTCTGGTATTAGGGTACAGCACTGTGCAAGCACTGCAGGGAAAGGGCTATGAACCACAGCAGATGGACATTTTGTTGCCCTTCAAGGGAGGAGATGCAGGGTAGAGTTAAGGGGTGGAATTTCCCTGGCTCATTCCATGACGCCAAGACCAAGGTTAGAAATGAACTGAACCACCTTGTAAAAAGCATTATATATAAAGTCATCTGTTTACTTCAGCCGCTGCTGTCACAAGCCCCATGTTCCTATCAAGGGTTGAAAGCAAACACTGTAAGCGGCTAAAAGAACAACATCGTTTCTGATTCTCTCCTAAGACCTGATTCACTCACAAAATGGGCTTATGAACTTAAAATTATGGGAGAGGAGGAGGGAAGGGAAAGACAAGAACCCTTTTATTTAGCATCTTATTCACAATGAAAATTGGCACAGAAGCCAACCACATACATTAACATAGCTTGGGCAAGTTTAAAGCTTATGAATACATTTCTGTGGAAAAATGTGAATATGGAAAATCCCCTCTTATTTTGCCCTTTCCAAAAAAGCCATGAGTTCTGGGCTCAGTGTGTATCCGTAACCTCACTTAGACACTGGGAAACGCCAAGTGGGACTAAACTGGAGGGGGTTGGGGAGAAGAGGGTGGGATTATGGACATTGGGGAGGGTATGTGATTTGGTGAGTGCTGTGAAGTGTGTAAACCTGGTGATTCACAGACCTGGGGATAAAAATATATGTATATAAAAAATATATGTTTATAAACTGGGGGAGTCTGGGGTCTGGAGGGAGCTGAGGATCTGCTACCTTGGAACCAGAGGAGAGGAAGAGAGGAGGCTTACAATTCACTCACCAGTAAGGTTTCATCATAAACTGCAGAGGGGGAGCACAAGTAGAACAGGCTGAGGTTCTCCACGTCCCTCTGGTGATGCGGGTGTCTGTTGAAGGAGATTCATTATTATTAGAAGGGGCGAGATCTCTTTCCAATCTAACTCAAAATACACCAATTAAAAAGGGGAGTTAAAAAAAAAAAAAACTGTACAAAGCAATAACCAGGAGTCTGAGCTAGTGATCTTGTCATTGAGTTTTATTCACACAGGTTTTCCTGGGGGACCCTTTAAGTATTTAGAAACACAAAGTAATTCGTCTTCCTGAAGACTGACTTGAGGGTGGAGGCTTCTGTCACCATTTCCTTTTGTTTTAGGTATTTTGCAGGCACTAGCAGATGTTTTCCCTGACAGTTTCCTTGGAGAATAAGGGAGGTAACTATTCATTCACAGACAGGGGAAAACAGACTAGAGATAAAGAGGCTAAGGAAATTGTCCACAACTGCAGCGTACCATCTAGCAGCATATCTGCCTGCCATCCATCCATCCATCCATCCATCCAATGGATATTTATTGGCAGCCCAAAGGGCACTCCCCTCTACACATGCAAAGGTCTATAGAAGCCTTGGGGAAATGCAATTCCTAAAACTCATCTTCACTGATGAGCCTAGAGAGCTAGAGCAGTGTTGGTCCTGGTGGAGGAGACAGCATGCAAAGGCTGTAAAGTGGGAAAGAGAAGATTTAAGAATCAAGTAGAATTCTGACTTAAATGTGTACCCAACCACTTTGCTAGAAATGGTCAAATAAGAAAACCTAATGACTAGGAACATAACCGTGGACACATTTCTATGAAGTATTCAGCAAGTATTTATTGAGTACCTACTATGTGGTAAACTCTGGACTAGGCCCTGGGAACAGGGCTTCTAGCACTCTCAGTCCAGCTGTGAAGATAGACAGGAAACAACATACCCCCCATGTGACAAGTGTTGCAGGCTTCATGAGAGCTGAGGACAGAGCACATGACTGGTCTGCAGGCTCAGAAAAAAAGCAGCATATACTAAGGCCTTGCTGTGGGAACCAGGTTCTGAGGAAATGTCCCAAGGCCAGTGTGGGTGTGGGTGGTGTGGCTGGTGTGGGTGGTCATTTAAGGCCTTCTAGGCTATGCTGAAAGCAATGTAAAGTCATTTAGGGTTTAAGACAGGGAAGATACTATCATGCTTGCTTTTTAAACTATGCTTCTGGCTTCTGAGAATGGAATGGCCCCTGGTGGCAAATGGTAGAAGCAGGAAGACCACTAAGGCAGAAATTCAGGCAAGATGACAGTAGCACATGAATTAGGACCTTTCAGGTAGAGATGGAAAAAATGAGAGGTAGGCTTAGAACATACAGAGGAAAAAGCACTGCAGGAGAGGAAATCAGAACCTCTCCTTGGAAAGCAAAGGAATGGGAGAGGAAGGAAATGCCTCCGCCCAGAGTGGTTATTGGAGACATCGTGGATATTACAGGAGTCAAGGAGGAACAGAGGAAGGCCCTCCAAGATCTGGCAGGTCCATGCCAGCAGACAAGTGGTGGTTGTGAGGAGACTTCTAGAGACCAGCTCCTCACCCAGCTTAGCTATAAGGAGAGAAGAGCTGAAATGAACTAACTTCCAGAATGTCAGATACATCTCTACTCATTCTCCTCTTTCATAAGAAAGGCTACATTTTTCTATTTTTTTTTTCTGTGCTGTGACATTTCCAGGCCTAAAATCCAAAAACAGAAGAAGGAAATGGCAAGTTTTTGATATTTGATATTACAGTTTCCCAGATACATTTAGTATAAAATTCAACAATGGTAGAAATGAATCAATATTAAATATTAAATTTCAAAAATAATATTAAAATATTAAAACTGGGGGGCACCTGGGTGGCTCAGTGGGTTGAAGTCTCTGCCTTCAGCTCAGGTCATGATCCCGGGTCCTGGGATCGAGCCCCGCATCGGGCTCTCTGCTCAGCGGGGAGCCTGCTTCCCTTCCCCTCTCTCTGCCTGTCTCTCTGCCTACTTGTGATCTCTGTCAAATAAATAAATAAAATCTTTAAAAAAAATAAAATAAAATATTAAAACTAGTTTTAGCCTAATTTTTGGAAATTGCAAAATAAGAGACTGGTAGCCTGAGTTCTTTGTTCCTTTAGCCCAAACTGCATATCAGTAAGTACCTTCTCAGAGATCAAGCTTTCCTTTGCATGCAATTGGGCATATGTGACAGCCACCCCTGCCCACACTTGAGGTGTCACTCTCTGCCTGCAGGTCACGTAGCACTGCGTTGATAGCCATAGGTCAGCAATTACCTTGGACTTTTTGTTAATAAGCTTTATAAATTACTAATCAGAGTCCTTTAAATGATTAGGAAGCTGGGCCTGGATATCCTATCATACAAATTTGTCATAAGATACTCAACTTAGTATTTTAATTTGGCAAGTGTTTTTTTTTTTTTTTTTTAAGTAGAGCAAGTATCATTTTGTCAATCTGTTATTCAGAGGACAACTTTGGAACATCACTTCTAATAGCAAAATGGACCAAGAACCATAAGAGTAAATAATGATAATAATATGTTTATATATCTCATAAATACTTCCAAATATCCTAGGTTGCTTTTGTGTGTGGGGGGGAGGAGGTGGTTATGGAATGAAGGTAGGTATGCAGAGAATAGAAGGTGGTTCTTGTTATTTTTCAAAACCAGTTCATCTTTTCTAATGAGTCATATCTCTGTGTCTAAGCCAAGTTCTTCCATGTCCCCACTGGCCTCAGCTTTGGGAATCCTGGGTGTGACTCATGGGTCATGATCCTGAAGACAGAGTCCTATATTTCTCCAAAAACAATTTAGGCCCCTCCGCCTGTGATGCAATGATACAACTCCATATAAATCAGGAGGCGCGTTTATGGGTTGACTAATATGTTAACATCCTGTGATCCAGAAATGGAATTGCCTAAACCTTTTTAGGCTGGGTCATATAAATTGTGTCTCAGGTAGTGTTCTGGAGTTTTCAATGTATTCCAAGATGATGTGGCACATTAGGACATGATTAGGACAACAAATGATGATTAATATGCATGACTCTGTGCAACTCTTAATAATTTTTTGTTAGAAAGAGATCAGTTCTTTTGTGTTTACTTTGGTTCTTAATTTTATGCCATCATTCTTAGAACAGCAAAACTAGAACCGCAAAGACTACTCCTAGTCCCCAGGATAGGAATAAGAAATCATAATACTGACCTTCATGACTTATAAACACAATACCATTCAGCCTTATTTGAGGAACTGAATGAATTCAATTTCTAATTATACCTTTATCCCCCAACACTTAAATTCAGCTTTGCGAAAGTCGTCGCCTATAGACTCTTTGGGTGACAACTTTTGCAAGAACCACTTTTTGCCATCTTAGTAAGTTCCACCAGAAGCCAACTATACTCAGAGGACAGATAAGATTGTTTGTAAGAAAAATAGAAACAAAATCTTTTTTTTAAAAATCAAGTTCAATTCAATGTATCTGTTATTAAAAGATATGGTTTTGAAACAAACCTAGAAGGGCAACTGTGTGTTTTACTCGAAACAACTGGTCACTGCCTGGAGAGGAGGATTGAAGAGATACTGGTTCTGAGGAGAAATAATCACATTGACTATAATATCTGCCATAGGCTCAGAATTTATATAGGATATTATATAGGAATATTATATAGGCATAGTGGTTTTAATGCCATCTACTTGCCATCCATACCCTACTTCCTAAGCCAGAATATTAAAAATGATTTTGCTGTAAATAAGATGAAACACAATATTGAGATGACATGTTATCTGATATATTTCCATTGCCATAAGTATCTGTATATTTCACACTCAAGAAAGCCTATCATCAAACATCAGAGAGGCTGCCCTTTCAGGTTTGTTTCAAAACCATATCTTTTAACAACAGATACACTGAATTGAACTTGATTTAAAAATTAAAAAAAAGATTTTTCACCAGTGAAGAATATCTTGACACCAGATAGGTGAGCTCTCTCCTCCTCCATGGCTTACACGTTCATCATATTCCAATGACTTTCTAATGTTTATTCTTCAGACCAGAATCTTCCCTGAGCTCTACATTTCCCATAATTTGTTAGACTTCTTCAACTCAAACATTTTGATAAACTCAAAAACAAACAAACAAACAAACAAACAACTTCTTACTCTAAAAAGATTCTCTTTGCATATTTTGTATTCCATTAATGGCATCAGTATGAAACCAGACTAGACCCTCAAAGTCATGCCTCTTTTTCTTTCCACCAAACTATAATCATCCAGTAAATCCTTGTTATTTTAAAACTTGACTTCTATCCATGCCTTAAACCTCATATCTTTTCTTCAGGTATTAGTTTTTTACAGCTACATAACAGATTACAAAAAAAAAAAAAAAATTAGCAGCTTTTAAAAAAATTGTTATAACAAATATAGCTATTTGTTAATACAATTAACAATTTATTATGTCATGGTTTCCTCAGTAAGAAGTCTGGGTTAGCTGAGTCCTCTGATCAGAGTCTTGCTGGTTACTTTCTCATCTGAAGGTTCTGGGGAAATAATCTGCTTCCAAGCTCTTTCAGGCTGTTCGCAGAATCTAGTTCCTTATGGCTGTAGACCTGAGTTCCCATTTCCCTGTTGGTAGTCAAGCTGGGGTCTGCTTTCAGTTCTTGGAGGCCCACATACGAAGCTCTACAGCTCTTCCATATTTCAAGCTAGCAATAGGGAAGCAGGGAAGGGTGCTTGGGTGGCTCAGTTGGTTAGGCCTCTGCCTTCAGCTCAGGTCATGATTCTGGGGTTCTGGGATCAAGTCCCATGGCAGGATTCCCTACTCAGCGGGAGCCTGCTTCTTTCTCTGACTGCCTCTCCCCCTGCTCATGTGTGCTCTCTCTCAAATAAATAAGCAAAATCATAAAAAACTCCCCCTGCTCATGTGCTCTCTAATAAATAAATAAAATCTTTTAAAAAATGAACTGCAACTTGTGCCCCTTTCCCCTAGCTTTTAAAAAACAAAATAAATAAATAAATAAATAAATAAATAAAACTAGCAATGGGGAATCTCCCTCATATCAAATTCCTCTCATAGTTTGAATCTCTCTCACCAGGAAGATCCTAGTCCCTTTCCGGAAGCATCTGATTAGGTCATGCTCACTCAAGATAATCTCCTTTTCTTAAAGTTAACTCTTTGGGACCTCTTTCTGCAAAACCCCTCCATGGCAGCATGGAGGCAGGTGCTTAACAGAATATTGGGAGGAGGCTGTGTGTACCAGGACATGTGCTGAAGAGATTATGAAAGGTGTCCTGCCTTCCACATTTTCCATGGTCCACCACTTTAGCTGAGGCTCTCAGAATCTCTGCACAGATCATTACAATAACCTTCTGACTCTGCCTTGAAGTGGATTCTCCCAAAGGCAGAACTTGAGAGAATGACACAGGTCTCGGCAGTCTATTTGTAAAGTTAACTTAGGAAACACTCGTGCGGAAGTAAGGAAGTGAAATAGAAAAGGAAGAAAACCAATGCAAAGTATTTTAGCGACTAGGGCTCATTCCTGCTGAGGAGGGGGAGGAAGCTGGGGTACTTATCTTCCAATTCTCACCATTATTGCTTGACAGCTATTCCTACTTGCTTAGCAAAAGCTCTCCAAGATTTCTGCATCTTGTCTAACTAAATAAAACACAGATCTGATCCTATCATTTCACTTTTTATAACCCCTATCTGTTGACACAGTCAACAAACTGTATTTACTGTGTATCTATGACGTGCAATACACCATTATAGTCATTGTAGACTCAACACTTACATACGGAGCTTATAACTGGAGTGACCCCCCAAAAAACTACCAATTCCTTAGGATATTCAACATCTAACATGAACCTATTTTGGCACCATCTTCTCTCATCTTCTTCATTAAAATAATCCTCCATTTAGGTCACCCAAAGTTCTTTCTCAGTGTTATTAGAAAATGTTGTGCTCCTTCATACTTCCATGAACCTTGCTCAATGTAAAATGTTTTTCCTTCCAGAGAAACTCCTACAAAATATATGTTTATAAAAAATAAAAAATTAAAAAAAAAATATTTGATTAGAAATCTATTTCCTCTGAGCATCATCCTGACAACTTTTGCCTCAATAGAATTTACCACTGTTATTACTTATATCTTAGGGCCTACTGCATACAAGGTCCTTCTGGAATAAATGCATTCAAAAATCAGGAAAAAATGCAATAATATTAGATTATATTCTTTTTGTATAAAGAACTATATCAAAATTTCTTTTTGCTTTAGACTTCCATATATGGTATTGTTACTGGTTGCAGATACTCATACATGTAGGCAGATAGAAAAACAAAGGAATAGACAAGTAGAGAGGGACAGATAAACATCTGTAAATAGACAGATACATAGATAAAATGAAAATAGTAATTTTTATATTTTGGGATTCAATACAAGAGTCCGCTGGTCAATGTGCCCTTGGGGCTAGTTTGTTCTTGTTGTTGTTGTTTAACTCTATTGAAGTATAACTGACAAATAAAAAATGCATACAAAATGCATACAATACACTTTATTGAAGTATAACTGACAAATAAAAAATGCATACATAGGTGAACAACCTAATGTTTTAATATACATAAGCACTGTGAGATGATTACCACAATCAAGCTAATAAACATATCCATCACCTCACATAGTATTGCATGTGTAGGTATGTGTATGTGTGTGTCTGAGTGTGTGTGTGTGGTTAGAACTCTTAAAATCTGCCCTTTTGGCAAATTTCAAGTGTATAATACAGTAAACTAGAGTTGCCATGCTATACGTTAGATCTCCAGAACATAGTCATCTTGTATAACTGAAACTTTGTGCCCTTTGACCAACATCTCCACATTTCCCCCACCCCTCAACCTCTGGCAACCATGATTCTACCCTGTGCTTCTATGAGTTCAAATATTTTATCATATTTTTTATTTTTTATTTTTTTTTAGTGATCTCTACAATCAGTGTGTGGCTTGAACTCACCATCCCAAGATCAAGAGTCACATGCTCTACTTACTGAGGCATCCAGGCACCCCAAACTGAACTATTTTAGATTCTACATATAAGTGGGATCATGCAGTATTTGTCCTTCTGGGACTGGCTTATTTCATTTAGCATAATGTCCTCCAGGTTCACCTATATTGTCACAAATAGCAGGATTTCCATCTTTTTTTAAAATATTTTATTTATTTGACAGAGAGAGAAATCACAAGTAGGCAGAGAGAGAAGAGGAAGCAGGCTCCCCGCCGAGCCGAGAGTCCGACGCGGGGCTCGATCCCAGGACCCCGAGATCACAACCTGAGCCAAAGGCAGCGGCCCAACCAACTGACACCCAGGTGCGCCGATATCCATCTTTTTTAAGGCTGAATAATATTCCAATGTCTGTTCCACATTTTCCTTATTCATAATTTCTCAACAGACACTTGGTTTGTTTCCATATCCTGGCTATTGAGAATGCTGCTGCCATGAATATGGGAGTACAGCTGTCTCTCTGAGATACTGATTTCATTTCCTTTGGCTATATACCCAGAAGAAGGATTATTGGATCATATAGCACTTTTAATTTTTTGAGGAATCTGTATACTGTTTTCCATTCCAATGTACCAATTCATGTTCTCACCAACAGTAACAAACAGTTCCTTTCCTTTGCCCTTGTTCACGCTCCCCTCACCAGCCCTTGCCATCTTCTACCTTTTTAAGCATGGCCCTCCTAACCAGTGTGAGGTCAAAACTCATTGTGATTTCGACTTTTATTTCCTTGATGATTAGGGACGTTGAGCACCTTTTCATACATCTATTGGACTTCTGCATGTCTCCTTTTGAGAAATACCTATCCACTGCTTTCCCATTTTGAATCAGGTTGGGTTCCTTTGCTATTCAGTTGTTTGAGTTTCTTACATATTTTGAATATTAACGCTATCAGATACATGGTTTACAAATATTTTCTCCCATTCAGTAGTTGGCCTTTCACTCTGCTGATCGTTTTCTTTGCCCTGCAGAAGCTTTTGACTTTGATGCAATCCCACTTGTCTTTTTTTTTTTTTTTTTGCCTGTGCTTTTGGGGTTCTTTCCAAAAAATCACTGCCTAGACCAACATCAAGAAGCTTTATTCCAATGTTTTCTTCTAGTCGTTTTACTGTTTCATGTCTTAGGTTTAAATCTTTAATTCATTTTGAGTAGATTCTTGTATGTAATGTGAAATAAGGGTCCAATTTCATGTGGATATCCAGTTTTCCCAGCACCATTTACTGAAGAGACTATTCTTTCCCCATTGTGTGTTTTTAGCATCCCTGCTGGAAATTAGTTGACCATAAACGTGTGGATTATATTCTTTACTCCATACTCTGTTCCACTGGTCTCAATGTCTGTTTTTATGCCAGTACCATCCTGTTTTGAATACCATAGTTCTGTAGTATAATTTGAAGTCTGGAATTGTGATAACTCTAAGTTTTTTATTTTTCAAGATGGTGTTGGCTATTCAGGGTCTTTTATGTTTCCATACAAATTTTAGGACTTCTTGTTCTAGCTCTGGGAAAAATCATTTGAAATCAGAAAATGTGATTCCTCTAGGAGGAAAAGAGGAAAGAAGAAAGATGGAAGGGAAGGAAAAAGGGGAAAGGCAAGCAGGCAGAAAGAGAGGAAGGAAGGTAAGAGGAAAAAGAAAACAATATTTTTCATGGAAGAAAGAACAGGAGGCCTTGTCTAACAGGGCAAAAGCAGAACGGTGTAGAATCCCCAGGGCCTTTCCATCACAGACATTGAACCTCGGGCTCTAGCACTTCTCAACAACGATAGGAGAATTCAGGACCCGGGCACTGCTCCGGCATAACTGTGGACAGATTTTCCCCCATATGTTTACAGAATTCCGAAAGTACAGAAATAGCTGTTGAGCTCTAAGCAGTTTTTGTAAAACTACCCCAGCTCAGAGATGTTTTCATTCTACCCTGGGGACTCTTTCGTGAAATCTAAATAAGTGGAAATGTTCAGCTATTTTGGAGTTTTCCTTGTGCTAAATAATATTCTGTAGATTGGATTATAAGCAGGAAAAAAGTAGATATTTTCACATTCACATAAATCAAAATGGCTGAATGTTTAAAACAAACAAAAAAGTGCCTTCAGGCTAAAACCAATTACGGAAATTCTTAGCCAGAGGGATAATTTATTAGATCATTTATAATGAGCACAACATGCAAATGAAAACTGGTGTCCCTGACCTCAGCTACCATAAACACTATGATGTTTTCTATTTATAAAAATGATCACAATAAGGTTTGCAGAGGGCCCGTGGTAGGAGGATCAGGACAAGGGTCTACAAAAATCCTGCCTGATCAACCCTGACGGCAGAGACAGTTGGCTACACAGTGTGACAACTGTTGGTAACTTTTCTTTCTCTTGTGATTCTTTCTATTCAGTAACTTTACTGGTCCTTAGAGATTATTTTTTAAATTAATTAAGTCACAAAAGCAAATTGAGAACAACCCTATTCACCTAACTAGCTCCCACTCATTCTTCAGATAGCAGCTCAAACAAAATTTCCCCAGAGAAGCCTTCTCTGACAGTAAACTCCCAACAAAATCAAGCTAAGTATTATATATTATAGCCCCTAATCAGTTTCTCTCCCTTCCTTAGAATGGAATCCCCAGAAGAGTAGAAACAATGTCTATTACACTCACCATGACATCCCCATGCCTAATCCTTAGTGGATACTCAGCAAGCATTATTGAATGAATGAATGAGTGAATGAATGAATGAATGAATGAATAAAAGAAAACTATCCTTAATTTCTAAATAATATAATTGCATTGTTAGGAAGATTTTGACTGCAGATAACTCAATATGAAACTGAACTTCATAAGATGTCCAGAGGCAGACGTTTCCAGAGTAGGTTAACTGAGCAGCCCAACCACGTCAGGGCACTGAGTCTACTTCACTGTCAGTCTCTTGGTTCTCTATTCATCATCACAAGATGACTGCCACAATTATGAGCACATATCCTCACAAAAGTGGGTTTAAACCCAGTAAATGTAGAAAGAAGAGATCACGTCTCAAACATCAGCCTCTTATTACAGAAGAAAATCCTCAGAAATCTACTGAAGAGACTTCTCCCTCAGATCCCACCGGCCAGGATACATCACATGCCCTTAGCTTCCCTGAAAGGAAGACTGCGAAAACATGTGTCTGGCATTTTCCCTGTCTATACTAAGAGGAGGGCTCTGTGAGCAAAAAGAAAGGTAGACAGCATCTACTAGGTAGCAATCAAAACTCTGCCAGAGGGACTCAGGATTATATTCTCTATTCACCACTATTTTAAAAAACATATAATTAAAACACTTATACCATAAGAACATGGGAAGAACGTGTTCTGCACATAGCTTTTCCTGGTGCAAAGAGGCAGAGGAGCAGGAGAATCCAAAAATTCTTCATGAGTAATGACACCAATGTCTGATAAGTAAAGAACCCTGTCAGGGTGCCACCTGGCTGGCTGTCAGTAGAACATGCCACTCTTGATCTCGGAGTTGTTGAGTTTGAGCCCTATGTTGGGTATAGAGATTACTTAAAAATAAAATCTTAAAAAAAAAACAACCCATGATAGGACCTTAAAGATTATTTTGAACTCCTATTAGGTCAGAGAAATGTACCAGAAATGTATCCTGTTTCATCTTGCCATCCATAGGCTGAGGTTGTTTAACTGATGGTTGCTGCCCATCAGTGGCTATCATGATAGCAAAATGGTTTTGTTAGATCTGGAGAACTAGTATACTATGCTTTTGTCAATTCTTTTATTCCCAGAAATGTAAGAGCTGCTTTCAAGTACCTATCAGATTAACCAAAATAGTCAATGAGCACCATTAACTAGACATTGTTCGGGGAACCAAAAGGATCACAGACTGTTTGACATTAGGTATAGCATCTGATGTATCTTTATAAGATTATTGAGATAATAATCTTTATAATAATCATATTAATTTATCATAATTTATAATAAACAATCTTTATCAAGATCATTGAGATGTCAAAAGATGCAGAGACTCAATTCATGTGATGATTGGAATATAGGCTTTTATTTAAGTGTAGATACTAGAGACATCTTCTGTCCTATTAGCTCTACTTCTAAACCTAGGGCAAAAATTCCTCAACTAGCTGCAAAGTGCTGAAATACTCCATTTCAACTTTGTTGGCAGGAATTTGACAAACCTGAGAATAGAAGCTGGCCTGAACCATTGACTAGGAGATAAAGAATGAATTTCTTCTTCAACTCAGAAAGATAGGAACATGAAGGCCCCACTTGAGGTTTTCCCAGATATGGAAGATTTGTGGCTCCACTGTTCTTTGGAATTAATCATTAAGCAGATGTGGCAAATTCAACCATCAGCTGAAGCTCAGACTAGTATTGTCAGAGTGCTATAATTATCAGCTCTCCTCAGGATGCGACATCTTTACACATCATGCCTCTTGGGATCATCTGAAATTTTGAACAGGTAAGAGGAGCAACTTCCTGGAAAATCTGCCTGGTGATTTGGTATTACAGAATTCATGGTCTATTCTGTGCCTTTTTCACAAGAAAAAATTGCCAACTGTGTTACTTAGGCTTTTTTTCCTGGCTGTATCATTACCTACTATACTTGATCTTCTCTTAAACTCATTTCCTGTACTTTGCAACCCTTGTTATTTTCAAAAATTTAAAGCTTTACTTCTCAATGAACACCCTCCCTTTTCTCCCATCCTGCAAGGCTCCATACATACATCTCCTCCCCCATTCCCAGTGATGTGGATGCTGTTCTGTGACTGTGATGGATGAGCCTCTCAGAATACTTAATACAGACAGCAGTGAAGGTTGGTTCATTCACATGTGTAAATATTAGAGATGGAAGTGTTCCTTTTGAGAGACTTTAAAAAGGCTTAATTTTGAGGACATGGCCCTTTCCCAAAGTCACTGAAAATATTTTATAAAATTGAAAAGTATTTAGGACACATTTTTAAAAAACCAGAGAAAAGTGTGAAATATGTTTCCTCATGTTGTCCAAAGGCCATATACAACAAAACTAACTGAGGATCTTGTTTCTGAAATGCAGATTCTTGGTCTTCTTAAATGTACTAAATCAAGCTCACATGGGGTGAGATTTCAAAATATGGGCTTTTGAAATTCTTTTTTTTTTTTTTTTGTCTCCTTTTTCAAGGTGACTTTTACCCATCATTGGAGAATTGCTAGCATAAGGCTTTTCAGGTCTATCAACCTCCTTGATTCATCAATTAGTCAGAAACCAAGGAGGTGAATATGTGATCAAAAGAAGGCCAAAGAAAGTGTTCCTAGATACAAGGCTTGTCATGGCTGTCACTCTAAGTATCTTGTGCCATGGACTTCTTTGGCAAACCAGGAAGTCAGTAATACGTTCCTTCTCAGATTTGCTTTTTCCCAAAAGCATAAAATTAAATACATATGATTATGAATAAAATTAATTATATTAAAATATAATTCTATCCATGGATACCTCTGGGATCTGGGAACACCAGATTAAGAATCCCGGAAACAAGGGACAAAGGAACTCAACTACCAGAACCTGCTAAGTGGGAATGACAGATCAGATTTGGCTGGACGCTATCTGATGCTTGCAGTCTAATTTAGGAATAGTTGTAGCAGGAGACTCTAAAAATGCTTAAGAGAGAAGAGTCATTAAAGGTGAAAAGTGTTTAAGGATGGAATCCATATGAAAATGATAAAATGCATACCCTATTCTCCTCTGTCTCCCATCTCTCTCTTTACACTTTCCCTCAGCCCACACAAATGGAAAATACTTCTCTAGTCAAAAATCCATACCTTGGTCCTACATCTCCCTCTAGCTACCATGGCACCTCTCCATTTTTTTCTTAGCAAAGCATCTAGAAAAGCTGTCCACACTTTACTCCTCTCACCCATCATCCACCTTTTGTCCCCATTTCACCATTATTGTTGCTTCTACCAAAGTCACCGACGTCTGACACTGCCGACTGCTCCCTCCACTTACAGTTCACTAATTTAACTTCCTAGTTCCTCTTTTCCTGGTTTTCTCCTGCTACAGATGCTCCTTTTAGTCTCTCCTTCATGGGCTCCTGTTTTTCCATTATCCCCAAAACGTGTCTCATCACTAGCTTTGTCCTCAATCCTCTTTCCCTCATTTTCCTTCAAATTTTATCTGTCCCTCCTCCTGATTCCCACATACTGCCTTATTTTAGGCCTCCACCTTTATTACCAATTATTTATTGCAACTATTTATTGCCTCCCTGTCTTCAGGTTCCTTTCCAATCCACTCCTACCCACTCTCAAGGAAGAGGCATTTCTCCTCCTTGGAGCTGACCTTCCCCTTGGGTTTCAAAGCATTGTTTGCCCTAGTTTTCCTTCCAAATATCATCTTGGAAGCCACTCTTATCCAGGTGAGGTATCTCCCTGTGTGTCCCTGTAGTACCCTGAAACCTAGCAATGCTCTCAAAATTGTCCCACCAATGATCTCCCCCTTCTAGACTATGGGCTCCAGGAGGGTTCACAGGACTTAGCCTGGGCCTTCTATGTCTGTCCTTCAATGACACATATTGAGGGTTTCAAAAATTCCTCATTAAATTAAGACAATTAATTATCTTAAGGAAGGAACAACAAAAAATTGATTTTTTAAATGAAAAACAAACTGGGATAACAATAAGTTCTACCACTCATTCTCTGCCTCTTTGGGCAGTAAACGCTATAAGAATGTATATGCAATGACATAAAACAGTAAAGGACATAGTAAGAAGAAAGAGGTGGGTAATCATATTTTTCCTTCAGACATGGCCAAATAAAAAATCTCTGAATCTCCTACCAGCAGATGACTGACACACTAGATTCACCTCATTCATGCACCTTTTCATTCATTCAACACCTAACTTTGAGTGGCCACTACCTGCCAGTATGTAAGGCAACAGGATTCAGTGGTAAAACAAATGTTCACAGTTCCACCCTCATGGAACAACAAGTGTAATGAGAGGCTAGATAATAAATAAATCTATGCTTTTATAAGCTGTGATAAGTAAGGAAAACCTTCCTGAAGGATCTACTGGACAAAGGAAAATGCACATTCTACTTCCAGGAAGTCTCTGAGTCCTTTAAGAATTGACCTGGCCCTTCTGTGAGTCTTAAATATTTTTTTTGTCCTCTTAACCGAAGGCCTAATCTAGAAGGAACCTAAAAAGTTTACTGTTTCTCTTCCCCCCAAACACTGGTCTTGACCCTCCAAAGAGAACACCCTCATTACATGAGGAGTGTCCCTTCTGTGAGTCTTAAATATTTCTTTTGTCCTCTTAACCGAAGGCCTAATCTAGAAGTTTACTGTTTCTCTTCCCCCCAAACAATGGTCTTGACCCTCCAAAGAGAACACCCTCATTACATGAGGAGTGTCCCTTTCCTCTAAAGTCTGGAGTGAGCCTACCCTTTGTCACAGGCTGTATTCCCATTGCCTGAATCCAACATGGACTTCCACAATCAAGGCCCATCACTGTCAGCATGGTGGGAGAATAAGAGATGGTTCCTTTTAGAAAGAGATATTTACGTGGCCTAATTTTCTTTCCATTGCCTTTACTTATCATTCTGAAAATCTTACTACCTCCTCAGGCCAACTGGACTCATTGGTTCAGCCTGATTTTCTTGAGAGCCACAGAGAGCTCCTTCTCTTTGAGATTAGCATGGTAGTGGGGGAGAAAGATATGTGCTCCCCTGAAACAAACAGTCAAGGAAACTGTGATGCTGGTTCTTGCTCTTCTCTTCTTCCTTCCCTTCATGCCTTTGGCTTCTGCCCCAAACCCCTGGAGTTAGCATATATGACACCAAGGAAAGGAGAGAAAGGGAGAAAGGAGCCGAAAGAACAAAAAAGAGAGGAAGAAAAATTCAAATAGCAGTAAAGTAGTTAGTAGAAATCATAGTTTTTCATTGGCCTTCTCATGTAAAACAATAAATTCAGACACTGAG
Organism: Mustela lutreola; assembly: GCF_030435805.1. NCBI lineage: Eukaryota > Metazoa > Chordata > Mammalia > Carnivora > Mustelidae > Mustela > Mustela lutreola. Next base: position 32,224,469 of record NC_081298.1, on the reverse strand, counting down.
ATGGAAGGTATCGCCAGCCCCTCTCCCCCGCTACCACTCAGTTGGGTAATTGTTCATTAAGCACCTGCTATGCACCAGACAGTGTCCAATCCTGATATTGCACAAAGAACTCTTTAATTGTTCAACACATTGAGATTGTGAAGGGGTGAATGGTGTATATGCCCCATATTTCCCATCACCAGTTAAGCCAGTGGTTCTCAGCCATGCCATTTTAAGGTCACCAGGAGAGATAAAAAAAAAAAAAAAAAAAAAAGCAATGCCCAGGCCCCACCCTCAGAGATTCTGATTTATTGAGCTTAGGTGGTCCCAAGGCATCAGTAATTTTTTAAAAGGTGAATTTAATGAGTGGCCAGGACTGAGACCATTGGCCTAGGCAACGTGTCAGACCGTTCTGAAAGGTAATCGGTCTAGATCTTCCAAAGTCCTAGGAAGAAGCCTTTCCTTATCCAACCCACATTATAGACAACACTCTGATACTTTGCAGTAATCCCTGTCTCTCCAGCTCCTTTCCTTAAGCACTAATCTTGACTCCCAGAATCACCATATTTCAAAACTCTCCTGATACAAGGCATGGACAGTGTGCTCTGTTTAATAACGGGGTTCTACACTGGTTGCATCCCAATCAATATCTCTATCCTTCTTCTCCAAGCTCCTCCCTTCACAAGTAATGTATATCTAGGACAGGATGAAATCTCAGTTTCTGTTGGTAATCTATTTAATTACATTACTCAGCTACCAAACCTACTCCTGTAAAAAAAAAAATGTCTTAAGAGATATTTTTTTCTGAGCCAGAAAGGAGGGGACCATGACACTCCCTCCCAGTTTTAACCTGGTTTTGGAAGGAGCATTTATTTGAATGACAATGCCTTTGAAAATAATATTCCCACTTCCTTGCTGGGCCTTCCTTCTTGGCTGAGCAGGTGTTCATCAGGAAACAAAATCTCATCCTCGCTGATGGAACTGGCAGTGCCTTCTAAGTAGGCCAAAGAATTTGGAGCTTGTCTAACCAGAAATTCTTACCCACTCCCAAAAAATGCATATCCTGTTCGTCCAAAGGATAATAATTAGCACCTGCTTCCACCACTGAACTCCTGTGGGATCTGGCATGCTGCTCTTATAGTTCCTCTGGTTCTTCTTGCCACTTTTCCCTAATGAACTACATCAGTCACATGACATGCCACCTAATCTACCAGACAGGGTGTTGCAGGACTCCTTGGACCTAGGTGTGACTACCCCAGCAAAACCATTAGAGAGAGCATAAGAAAGGATGTAGCTGGAACTTGTCCAGGGACTTAATCCAATTAGCTTGACAGCCATAGATTCCTGTCCAGAAAAATTATAGCTTCATAGAATATTGAAGCTAGAGGGACCTTAAAAATTACCTCATGCAGATATGGTTTACATTTGGGGACTCACTGCCTCTGATTAGAATCTGTTGAAAGCAACGGAACTTCTTTCCAGAAGAATGTGTGTATACAGATTTTCACAAGATGTCAGGAGGCTGGAACACAAACTCTGTGGACTGGGTCCACGATCCCTTAATTGAGGAATCCTAATATAGATTAACTGTCCCCGTGCCTACTCCCCCGCCCCCCCACACACACTCGTCTTATACATAAGAACACTGCAGTCCAGGGAAGCATGAGATTCTCTGAAAAAGTCACAATTTAGTGGCAGAGACACAAGCTTCAAATCCTGATACTAGTACCACTGGGCTTATCCAAGAGCACTGTTCTAACACCTCCTTGTAAGATGTTTGGGGCCTTTTTCTAAAATCACTGTCCTTGTCTGATCATTCCTATTCGTGGACTTTCCGCTATCTACAGGCTGTGTCTTACTGGCAAAATGGGCAACTATAGCCCTTGGACTGAGCAGCCTCTTTTCAGGAGTAACCACTTAACCTACTCAAAATACTTCCAAGCCTAAGCGCTGGGGGGGTTGGAGAGCTTTACCGCCAGGTCTTCACTAGAGCACCACCTGGTGGAGCACAGAGATAAATCCTACCTATATAAACAGGAGATGCCCAGGAGGTAGAGTAGCACTGGTCATTTCTTTCTTATCTGGTACCAGGAGAGCAGATTTATCCAATTTTTTTTTTTTTTTGTATAAGTGTTCTTAATTTTTGCATAAATCACTAAATAAAACCATATTAAAAAATTAAGTCATTTCCCTTTTTTCTTTACTTCCTAGCTTTTTATATAAAGTAGATACTCTTATCTTCCCTTTTAACAACAGATAAACTTAAGCAAGGGCAAAATTGTTTCTTTTGGGGTAATAATTGGCAACCTTATGTGGCGAATATAAATTATCTCGTTAGTTGCTTTTTCTTAGTTATCCCATTATCTAGAGGCAGTGGGTTTCTGCTTCTATCTCTGACATCTACAGGCGACATAATCGTGGGTAAATCATTTAATTGCTCTCATCTGTGACACAAGGATAATCTGAGGCAATGACGATGGCTCGCACTAGCTGCATGACTTTGACACATCACCACTTAAACTTCCTGTGCCTCAGTTTCTTCTTTTCTAAAATAAGGAAGACCGTAATATCACTCACCTCTCTTAAGAGGATTTAACTAGATACTTTGTTCAGTTTAATGGCATTTCATGTCCAATGGCTTGATAGGCGCTTTGTAAAAAGAACTTATTTTATTTTTATTCTATTTACTTATTCATTTATTTATTTATATAAACTGAGACATATGAAGTGATTAATACATCTTCTCCAAGACATTACTGGGGAATTATACATGTCAAGCACTTAGTATATTGCCAGATTCACAATACATACTCAATAGCATTTATTAATACTCAGTGGACAAAACCTAGTAGTTAGACTATAACCTCACAGACTGCAATATCACATATGAAATTGACGTAATATTAAGACCTAGAAAAAAATCTGATGTGAGTGAGGGAAGGGAACCAAGGGAACCAAGTTCACTCACTTTCTTCATAGATGATGAAACCGAGGCTCAGAATTATTAAGGGCACATGACTATGACAGGCAGTTTAGAACTAAAATCCAGGATCCAAGTTTTTAGTTCTATCTCCTAGTGGGACAATCAAATGAGAAAAAAAGGAAAACTTTTTGAGGAATTAAATGCACAGTACAAGCCTTCTTATCAAATCATTTACATGGGTCTCTCAGCTTCCAAACACTGAAAGGACCAAATTTCCAGAGCCCAAACCTCACCAGCCATCGGTTACACCTCCCCTGCCTGGAAAGTCCAGGAGCAATGCCCATCTCCACGTGTGGTCAGACCTATCTGTCCAGGACACATGGTATCGTCCCACCAGAGGGCCCGGACCTCCTCAGGCCCAGAAGCTTGACAATGCTGGGGTTAGAAAACCCCAGGGCACAAAGCCTACAGTCAGCAGGGCACAAAGCCTACAGCTGACAGGGAGAACACAGGAAGATTTTCCAGGAAGTTTAAGTGTTAGGGTCCTCATTGCAGAGGCCCCTCCAAGCCCTGGAACAGAACTCAGAAATGGTTTGTATTGTCTTTTGATTTTGCAAATTTTTCAAAGGAAAGATATTAGTAATCATAATTAATAAAGACTGATAACTGTTTTCCACTCCGACTTCTGCTCTATTAAGCTTCTCTTTGTGTTAGGTGATACTGAGTGGGGGTTTTGAGGGTCTGCATAAGGGAAAGGCGAACAGGGATGTATAATTTTCATTTAGTAGGAAGTAGTTAAGCAGTTCATCGTCACTTACATAATATACAATATGTGATTGTTTTCTTCCCCAGCATAGGAACGGGCCCCTGAAATGTGTCCACTGCCAATTACTACTGTAATCTCGTCTCTTAACGAGGTACAGGATCCAGGATCCAGGTCATGTCATACCATCTGTGTGTGACACCTGACACCAGAGCTTGGGCAGTGGAGAAATAAGGCTTGAATGTAGGGAACCAGAAGACACACTGGGGATTTATGAGTGGAGGCTTCCATTCTCATGGAGAACCTGTTAATATGCAAGAATGCAAGTTCTATCAGAACATACTCTATTTCTCAACATAAACAATGATAAATGTGCCTACATAATTTTTTCTTCTTTCTTGATGAAGAACAAGTGAAACAGAATTTATCAGAATTCCTGGGTTTACTTATGCATGAGGTGACATGTTCTGGGTATTTTGTCAATAATAAAAAAATAAATTTTGATCAAGCATGCTAGGCTAAAGACTAAATCATCCTTCCATTCTTTACAAGAAAAACATTACCAAATCCATTTTTACACAAAGAGGCAGTGAGTGGAATGTACCTAACTGTATAGGAAAATGCATAAAGCAGTTGATTAAAAAAAACCTATTACTTTTTGTGATTTTATAATATTTGAGACATGTTCAGTTATTTCAAATTTGTAATTTCTGATAATTTAGTTCTTAATTAATAAATGTTTACTTCACAGCTATTTCTGTCATCATTTCTTTTTCTACTCTAACCCCTGAAGAAATGCTACTCTAACCCCTGAAGAAACCTGTATCTGTATCCTGGGCAGGGGAAAAGAGAGAGAAGGCATGAGGGGAAATGGTGGAAGGACCAAGAAAGACAGAAATAGAAAGAAAGAAGAAAAGTCGCACAAGGACAAGAGTCAATCTTGATGAGATCAGCCCGTCTGAAGATGCCTTCACCTTTGAGTAGGTCTTTTATCCACACCTCCCTTCCCCAGCAGACAAATGTCTTTTCTATGCATCCGATTTCTGATTTTTCCGAAAAAAAAAAAAAAAAAAAAAAAGGAAAGGAAGAGAGGGAGGAAAAGAGGGAGGAAGGGAGGGGACTCCGATAATGAATTCATTTTGCCAATTTGTGCTTAAATACTACTATAAGATATCAAATACTACTTTTTTTTTTTTTAACTTTCCCAGGGTGAATACCTCAAATGCTGCCTTAGCTTAGTTAGAAAATGTCCCCATTTATGGGCAAGAGTCAATAGGATTACAAGACATCCCATGAGAAGACCTGCCACAAGAACAAGGAGATAAAGATGGCTAACAAGTAAGCCTTCAAAACTAAGGTTCTATAGAATATTAAGAAAAACAGGTAATGGCATTATCATGCCTTGGTTTCTACTGTCTTTGGAAATGCCAACCCATCTCTCAGACATATTCTAAATAATAATTTATTTAGTGTCATTTTTTTTAAAAAATTACACAATGTTTCCTCTTGAACTCCCTTGTGATCTTTAAGATGTTATTACTGTTGGGGAAAACAGAATGTAATTACATAATAGAAGCCTGAACCATCTACACTATGCTACTCTTACCAAGCAGAATTGTATATCTGAAAACAGGTGCATAATGAGAGGAATCTTTGCTTCAATCACAGTGACTTCACTTGGTCCCTTATCTCAACTAATTATGAAAAAAGAGAAAAGACATCTTGATTCTATGAAGTGGTCACAATCCTGGAAACATTGGCAAAGAGCCAGTAAATGATTTGTTGATCTTACACGAAAATACATATTGTCATTCTCCCAACTTCATGGCTCTGGTATTTTGGAGTACCACAAGAAAATGGCAGTTTTGAAGCTCAACACAATAGCTTGCAAAGCATTAATACTATATAGCATTCTACTGATGAGAGAGTGCAGAGTGTAAGATTTTTGGATATGAACAACCACATGATAAAGAAATATGGAAGGAGAGAAGAAATGTCATCTTCTGGCCTGGTGCCAGAAGCTGAGATAGAGGCCATACAGAGCTCTACCCACTCAGCAAAACTCAGTGTTGCTCTAAAGTTCACTGGATATGGAAGGAATGTCCCCAGCTTGATGAGGGAAAGACAGGGAAGACCTCCTCAGGGACTTCTTACTCCATGCCTGCGGTTTCTCTGGGAAGGTCAGCTTCATGCTTTACTGTCTTCCTTAGTCATGGCTTGCTTGACTGCAAGAAATAGAAACCCACTCCAACAAGCAAAGCAATGGAATAACATCCAGCAGAGAGAATTAATAAACTATGGCTGCACGCAACTACATGGTAAATTCCATAAGCACAATGTCAAGCAAAAGATTCCAGAGACTGAATGGTTCATGCTTTGGGATTGCATTTATATAACAATGCCAAACTAATCTACAGTGTGATAACTGAGAGGAAGTCATTGCAGTTGTCCAAGGAGCCTGCACAGAGTGGGAGCAACAGAGATGGAAGCAAGCTGATGGTTCTGACAGTTTCCAGAAAAGAAGTCATGGGCCTGGAAGGCAATGCAAGAGTTGCACCTTCAGGTTTCCTTTCTGAGCAAGTAGGGGGTGTGCCAGGTAGTGCCTGATGGCCCAGGGTGAAGAGCCTTATGTCAGCACTCCTTGCTGCTCCCTCCAGCACCTCCCCTCTCATTTATCAATCAAGTCAGGAGCTCTGACAGTGCTTTTGTTTTATGGCCCACCAAAGGCAGTGCTCTGTACTGGGGGAATGGGGACCCTCAGAGAACCTCACAATCTAGTTAGAGGAAATTGAATACTACAATAGAGCACAAATAGAAACAGAACAAGCATAATTTAATAAGCTCTCTGGAATAAGACTCAATCTGGTAGAGTTATACCATTTGAAGGAAGCTAAAGATACACACTCAGAAAGAGAGAGAGATAAATATTAGTATGGATCAAGAGTCTAGCAAGAATGTTAATTTGGAAACATTTCATAAATTTTCACAGTCAACATAAATCATTTCCAAGGACCGTAGGTGTCTCAGTTGGTTAAATGTCTGACTCTTGATTTCAGCTCAGGTCTTAATCTCAGGATCATGAGTTCAAGCCCTATATTAGGCTCCACACTGGGTGTGACGTTTACTTAAACAAACAAACAAAACATAAATCGCTTCAATAATTGTATCTGCTCTTCACACATGAAGAGGTTAGAATCAGCAAGGAAGCCAAAAAGACTCCATGAAGGTGAACAATAGAAAAGATAAAGAGATAATGGAGGAGAGGAAAGAGGCAAGAGAGGTCTACCTGTAACCGAAGTACTTCGGTAGACCATTCAGTGACTTTAAGTGAAAGGTATACCGAAAGTTTACACAATCTTTGCTAACCAATTGCATGCATGCTCTGCTACCGTCAACATCTGCACCAATGTGCCCTCCCACGTATGATGGCCATAAACACAACGCCGTATTTGTATGGGGAATAGCAGGGCAGGGGTAAGGGCTGGAGGGTAGAGTTCACAACAGATTGTTAAATTATGACTTAACATTAGATGAGAAACTGAATCGATGCTCTAGACCCAGTCCTAGGACAGACATTCTGCATCTGCATGCCTTTTAAACCCTAGCAGAAAGAAGCTGGGGCACTCAGAGTGGACTCTTCAGGAACAGTAAAGGTTTTGGGGTAACAGCAGAAATCTCAGAGCTATCAGAAAGTACAAAGCTTAAGAATAACACATTACAACTAGTAAGCTTGGCGATTTGTTTATTTGCTCTTAAATCTTTTCCCTGTCCTTCCTCTACAAACTTCACTTACTAGACTCACTTGCCAACTAACTTCTGGCTTGGTTTAGTCAAATAAAAGGCACTGGGGAGACTGGAGAGCAGGGGGAAGGTGAATCAGAGTGTTTATTCCCTTTTCTCTCAGCTTCATTGACTGTACATCCTTTCTGGTTTTTGCTCCTATCCTGAAGCCTCTGCTGTCACTTACCTCCTGTGGGAGGCTCTGATCATTTCAATTCTTCTCTTGCCTTCCTGGCCCTACTAAGACTAATAGCAGCTTCAAGTTTTTGTCTCAGTGGCCTTTGTTTGGTTTTTCAGCTCTTACAACACCACTGTAACTAGTTCTCCATATTAGCTCCTTCTACTAGAACACCCTGCATGGCATCTGTACCCATGATTGAACTATGACTGATACCATTGGAAAGCACTTCTACCATAGTATATGTGGTTATCAGGCTACTGCCCCACAAAAATTTCCCTCAGGAGTTACTGGAGAAAGGGAGACATGGAGGGTGGTTTAGAATTCCATCATCATTGTTTTCATATTTTTAAAGGAAGTTAGAGAGTCCTGGAAGAGGCATCAGAGAGCACTGGGGAAATGACAGAAGAGCTGATGAAATGTTCAAGGAACTCTGGATTCTGTTGTCCACATCAAGAAGAGAGACAAACAACCTAAAACAAGCAACCTGTGGGGGACACTATTAGGTACCAAAAGCATATGGGTTTGTATGGTGTGTAACAGGGGAGGAATAAAGTGAACTGTGACTTGGAGCACACTAGGCAAATGTCATGACAGAAGAATGTCTCACCTGGAAGGTGAGAAGGCCTTCTCCTTGAAGTGGCTCATATGGAAAGGCTGAGAATCTGAAAGTACTGTAATAAAGCTCCCCCAAAGGATGTAGTTCCCCCTCATGGCTGCCATCATAGCTGTTAAAGATGACAGAGGACTTCCCAACTTGATTACGAATCTTCCATTTTCAGAATGTAGAGTCCAAAAATCAGGACCGGTAAGCACTTTATTTGTGGTCAGTCTCAGGCTGAATGGGCTGGTCCCAGGCCTGTTTTTCTATAGATCCATCCTTCATATTTCCTCTGACTGACTCCTTCCTTCCTTCCTTCCTTCCTTCCTTCCTTCCTTCCTTCCTTCCTTCCTTCCTTCCGACTTTATTCGTTTATTTGACACAGAAAGAGCAAGAGAGAGAGAGAGCATAAGCAGGGACGGGGAAGGCAGAGGGAGAGGAAGAAGCAGATTCCATGTTGAGCAGGGAGCCCAAAGGGGCTCGATTCCAGGACCCTGAGATCGTGACCTGAACTAAAGGCAGACACTTAATAGACCGAGCCACCCAGGTGCCCCCTTCTGATCTGCTCTTTATCTTGGAAGGAGGGGGTTGTTCTTGTCATGTTGCATTTTTTGTATCCTACATCAGCTGGCTTAGCCAATGGGAACCATTACTGGGAGATTAGAGGGAGACAGGAAGAGAAAAACCAGGGTATTTCTCCCCTTCCTTCTCTGCCTTGGGCAGCATCCCTCCCATGGGGTGCATCTTCCTGGTGGGCTTTCTATGTGGCCTGCTGGGGTTCCATCTTTTGCCATGTGATCCCAGTTCTTTATTGGTTGCCAATAAAAGCACCTCTTCCCTCTGTCCTTCCAGCAGGGGTGGTAGAGGATTCCAACTGTTACTCATTTCTGGGTTGTTTCATTGTACTTTGTTTGGTTTCCAGATTCTATCGCTTGTGTAATGGATTTCTTGCATTGTATTACTTCTGTTTTAAATAATCAAGTGGTTTCTGATCCCTAGTTAGACTCTGACTAATACACTTACCAAATTCAGATGCCACATAGGCTAGAGAGAATTACAGCAAGCAAAGGGGTATCAGGTAACTACAGCTCTTGATCCCAGATCCAAAAAGCAAGATTCATACATCTTTCCTGAGATCCACTGCATGGCTAATTCTCTTCCTTCAGTCTTTCAAAATAGAAAGCCTCAAAACAAGTTGTCAAAAATTTCACCTTTTAGTGTTTTTCTTCCTGTATCTGAGAACTCCAAATAGTTGTCTTAAAACAAATTATAACATTATGTCTCCTACTCTGTTTTATAAGTAAAGGCATGGTGGAATTTCAAGGCTCAGAACATTTAGGTAGCTGTAGGTCTCAATGGCTCAATAGGTCAGATTTTAATATTATTATGCATTGACTTTTAATTTAACCTTAATTTAACTTTTAATTAAATTTTAATTAAATTTAAAAAACTAATATGCAATAAAGTTGACTTTTTTTAGTACACAGTTCTGAGAATTGTAACATATACAGATTAATGGAACCACCACCACCACAAGAATTGAGAAAATTCTATCATACCAAAAAACCACCATGCTATCCCTCTGTGATCATATTTTCCACTCACCCCTAATTTCTGGCAGCCACTGATCTATTCATCCATCTCCACAGTTTTCTCTTTGTGATAATTTTATATAAATGGAATCATACTGTATGTGATCTCCTGAGACTGGTTTCTCTCTCCCTCAGCGAAGTGCCTCTGAGACACATCTATGTAGTTGTATGTATGCTAATCTTTCCCTTTTTTTTTTTTTAAAGATTTTATTTATTTATTTGACAGAGAAATCACAAGTAGATGGAGAGGCAGACAGAGAGAGAGAGAGAGGGAAGCAGGCTCCCCGCTGAGCAGAGAGCCTGACGCGGGACTCGATCCCAGGACTCTGAGATCATGACCCGAGCCGAAGGCAGCGGCTTAACCCACTGAGCCACCCAGGCGCCCCTAATCTTTCCCTTTTTATTACGGAGTAGTATTTCATTGTAAAGATATACCACAGTTTGTTTTTCCATTCATTTGCTGCAGGACACTAGGGTTGCTAGGAGTTTCAGGCAATCATGAATAAAGCCACTAAAATCACATACAGATTTTTGTGTGAATGTAAGTTTTCATTTCTCTAGGATAAGCACCGAAGAGTAGGATGGCTACTCTGGTAATAAGGGTATGTTTAACTATTTAAGAAAATGCCAAATCATTTTCTAGAAGGCTATACCATTCTGCACTCCCACAGTTTCAGGTGCTCTGTATCTTTGTCAGTACTTGTATTTTCCACGTTTTAAAAACTTTGGCCTCAAAGCCGTACAGTAGTATCTCATCAGAGCTTTAATTTTCAGTTCCTCAAAGACTAATAGCATTGAACATGCTTTCATGTGCTTAATTGTCATCCCTATATCCTTTTTGGTAAAGTGTCAGTTTTTTGCCTATTTTTTTTAAATGCAGTACTTGTTTTACTCCTGTTGAATTTTAAGAGTTTTTTTTCCTACGTTCTGGATATAAGTTCTTCGTCAATATGTGATCTGCACCAATTTTCCCAATCCATGGCTTACTTTTCATTTTTGTAATGGTATCTCTTGAAATAAAAACCTTTTTGACTTTGTTGAAATCTACTTTTTTCTTTTGTGAATTGTTCTCTTTTAAAACTTCTTTGCCCGGTTGTCTACTTTGCTCCATGTCACAAAGATTTTCTCCTATGTTTTCTTCTGGAAGTTTGTATCAAGAGTTTGGTAAAAATTACCAAAAGCATTCCGTGATAGTCGAGCAGCTATAACTAATTTATAACAAAGTTATCAGTATTTATATCACTAAAACTTACAATCAATGTGTGTGTATGCTTCTTTTTTCTGAAAAATTGGTTGTTAAACACTTACCAGTACAGCACTGCTCTGAGAACACTGCTGTAAGGTAAACCCTGGGTTTCAGTCATGAATATTGCACCTTGGTTCACCTGGATTCTAGTTCTGTGGATACCATCTACTCGTTAACTTCATGTGAGTTACTTAAACTTTCACGACCTTAGTTTATATATATGTAAATCAGGTAAATGGGCACAACACTGACTTTGCAAGATTGTTTTATAGACCAAATCATCTCAGTTCTGCATAGTGCTTAACACTGTGTCTGGCACACAATAAACTTCAAAAAATGGTAATTACTGTATATTGGCCTGTTATTTCAAAACCTAATGTTCATAATGATCACAACTGTATTATTTAAGATACATTCTATTTTGTTCAACATATTTTTATCTAAAAAGACAAGAAAATAAGCAATATGATATAGGTTGATTTTCATCCATGCTTAAAAATTTAACTGCTTAGGCACATTTAAAAAAGGACATAGTATATGGAAGTTGCCTATAAATTTCCTTAGCTAACAAACACAAATTATTGCAATTGAGCTTCCTGGCTCCCAAAGTGTGTTCTAACGCCAGCCTCATCACATCTCCACAACCAAACCTCCATTAACCATGAACATTTCTGTAACTGTTGACTGATTCAGCCATGAGCTCTTTCTGTTTTATAGCTGGCCAAAACACTTTTCCTTGTCTTTACAAATCAATTTAAGCTTCCCAAGGACATTTAAGCTTCCCAAGGACAATTTAAGCTTCTCAAGGGAAACTGACCAGCCCAAGGGCAGTCTAAGGAACTTCTCTGTTGTCCTTATTAACCTGTAACCACCAAGCTGGTTGCTTTTCCTGTTTGCCAGTTGCCTTTGTAGCAAAATGTTCCCTCCCCTCAGACACTCTCTGAGCCTCACTCTGAGGTAGGAGCAGGATAACAGGAAGTGAGAGAAACTGGTTTGTGCTGTAGTCAACAGTACAGAGGTTAATGTGTCGCTAAAGGAAGGTTCAGAAAAGGAACAACTAAGATAACACAGTCCTTCCCATGATTTTGAACCATGCCAGTGCTTTTGTACTAGTTTTTATGCAGAAATACTTCCCTAATGGTTTTGCCAAACAAATGCACAGTATATGTACTGGTTTGTATCTGTACATGTATTTATAGCCACATAGATATAATGTGATTCTGTGTTAAAAAGACATTTAATGACTAGTTTCTTTTGTATCAAAGCCAAGAGAATTTGCAATTTGATGTGTGTGCTTAATAAAGTATATTTTAAAGAACTGATTTGCCCCTGGGCAATAAAGACTTAGCAAAGATATACATTGCTTCTCTCATACCAAGTGTCTGAGAGTAAACTAGATAAATCACTGGATAATGTATGTAACTCTCTAGATATGACATGGTCAGCTTGTTAGAATATGTAATAAATAGGATATGAATTATGGAGAAAATGTTTGTTTTTGACTTTGGGATATATTATGTGAGTAATTTCCTTGGCAAGAAATTATCTGTCCTTCTTATGGGCACTTCCTTCTGGTTGTGTAGTTTGTCATTGTCAATGCCCAGAACTGAACATAGATACCCAAAATGACCCAAGCAGTGCATGATACAATGGGATCAACATTGCTGGGGCAGTTTAGTTTTCATAAAACAACCTAGAGTTGCATTAGCTTTTTAGATAATTTAATTAAGAAATAATTGAATATGTAGACAACTAAAACTTTAATTATTTACCACTGAAACAAATTACCTCATAATTACTTATGTAACTGAGATTTTGGTGCCAACATTGAATTTTCCATCTATCCTAACTGAATTTAATTTTGTTAGTTTAAGCCTACTCCACTAGCCTATTGAAATCTTTTGAACTTCTAGCCTATCAATATTAATCATTTCTCTCAATTTCATGCTTTAATAGACATTTATGTTTTAAGGGATGTTCATTATTTTTGTCTACTCAGAATCTCCTTTTTGTAACAAAGATCTCTTTTTTTTTTTTTTTTTTTTGAGAACCATTCTTCTTTATTCTCTATCCAAGTACTTTAGATGGAGCTCATCTAATGCTCATCTAATGGTTCCATGAAGGGGAATGTGATTTTGGCCAGCTAATTAGAATATTCTATCACTCTGGCCAATCATTATTGATTCGGGATTAAATACATGACTAAGTCAGGCCATGAGAATCATCTCAGGGCTTCTGTTGGGATTTATTCTCTTCTGATGTTACTAACCTGACAGAATGTAAGAATGGAATTATGAGGGTCATCTTTAACATCAGGTGGAGAAGCCTGTATATCATAACACCAACAGAAAGGAAACAGAGCCAAGAGATGATGAGAAAGACAATACTTTTATCACATCAGGCAAATTTTATAATTTAAGCTATGCTTGTAGCTTCACTCGTGAAATTTTTTGGTTGTGTTTCTGCCACTTACAATTAGAAAAGTATTACCTCTTCATTTTTCCAGTTCAAATGCCTCCTTATCATGTTGAGCTAGAAAAGACTATAGCACTCTCTCTCAAGAGTTTGATCTTTGTTGAGATTCAATTCAATGTTTTCATATTGTTCTGTTAGCTATGAGTGTATCTGTCATCTGCCAGTTTCCATTTTTCTATCTTGTTCCAAGAATATCGTAAGACTCTCACAAGGACTTTGATAATAGATCACCGACATAATATCTACTTGTCCAAAAACATTTTTGAAAAAATGAAAGAGGCAAGCATGTCACGACTCCAATTTCTTTCTCAATTTGTTGTAGTTTAGAACCCTGTTTTCCTTCCAAAAAAACATACTGATTTTCTTTTAGAGAATGAGCTATAATCCTCTTGTGTTTGTAGCTTTAGCAAACGGGCAAATCTAGCTTCCTACCTCATAATCACCCAAGGATCCAGAGCCTCCCTTTATCGCCTTTATAGGGTCAGGGGGCAGAGATGTGACTAGGCTTGGCCAATCACAGCTTCTCTCTAAAGACTTGGGATTTTTGACTAGTTTATACCAAGATGAAGGTATGGTTGTTTGCTCCTTTCAATTATACAATACAAACTAGGCTTTTCTTTCTATAAAATGGGCCTCCCAATTTCTGTTGCCTACAAACTAACTGACACATGAAATATTATTGTTTTTCTAAGAACTTACCAATGACCCAATGATTGTTCTGTCCAATGATCAAGCCGATAAATTTTTCCAGGAATTTCTTTAATTCATTGGTGTCTCTAATCCGTCTTTTTCTCTCCATGGAGATGTGTAGACATCCCATCTTTTCTATAGGAAATCTCTCTCATGTAGGAAACTCTCTTACTATCCATGATTTCCCTAAAGTTGGTAAGAGAATTCTACATATCACATGCTGTTCCAATACCCCTGGATAGATTTCACCTGAAGATTTATTTGAGTGTGTAAAAAACTTGATAATATTTTCTTACGTTCTTTCTCTAAGTTGGCTTCAACCGACTTAGGATAGTTTTCAAAGCTCTTTACACTTTAGAGATGATTATTTGTGTCAAGAAAAAGAGAGGAGAAATAAAAGAAGAAATGTTAGTTGTTTCTCTAATCTGAAATAAGTTTTGCTTCAGTCACACTGACTTATTGCTTACTTGATCTTGAGCACGTCAGCTCAATCATGGTAGGGTTTAAATCACTAATCCATGAATTGGTGATGGTAAACTCTACTTTTTACATTTTGTTAAAGGAACTACACATTGTAGAAATTAACTAAAGGTAATTTTCTACACTTCTGTCCTTCAAGCAGGACTTCTGTAATATCTGCCTTCTTGTCCTTGCTGCACACACAGTTCTGAAGGTCTTTCTCTGTGTTTGACATTACTTCCGAGACATAAGGCATTCTAGGATTCAGGTTTCCCTTGCTTAAGCTTGAGCCAGAAACAAGCATTATCTTCTTGGTACTGCTCTTAGAAATGAGTTCTGATTTCAGGGAGAAGTTCCTAAAAACTTGAAAATGAGAAGAATAAGCTTGCCATTGAGAGTTTACACTATATAAATTTACTAATGATGGATCAGAACAGAAGTCAGCAAAGTCATCTTATGCTATAATGTCACTTGCATCAATGGTTCCCATACACTGGGAATTCATAAACAAGTAAAATTTCAAAATGAAATAAAATCCAGGGTTGCCAGGTTATAAATTTGCCAAGGAAGGACATTAGAACAACAAATAATAAAATATCATGAAGGATGAAATCCCTTTCTCCAGGGATCAAGGAGTAAAATGGTCCATGCTAAGCATTTAATCAAATCCTAACAAGCTGTTATGTCAGAGTTCTGCCTAGTCTTTGTGTTGCTGAAAGAGCAATTATGGGATATGGCTGAGTATAACCAGTTTCTTATTTAAGGAAATCTAAGCAGTCACAATTTGAGGATGGGTGTGGACAAGAGCTTCAGGTGCTGGTGATGTAAATAAAGTGACCCTATTTCAGATAATAAAGGAACATCTAGTGACCAAGCTTGTTTGTAGAAAGGCAGCCTTGCTCATTATGAGCCATAGTAAAATGCTTTTCTTCATCCTAATGGACTTAGTTCATATGTTATAAACTGTACTTTCAGAGGTGCCTGGCTGACTCAGTCAGAGAGCATGTGACTCTTGATCTCAGAGTCATGAGTTTGAGTCCCATGTTGGACGTTAATATCACTTAAATAAATAAAACTTTATAAAAAATGTAATACTTTCAGGTAGGTCTGACTGTCCTTTTCAGCTCCACAAAAATCATATTGCTTGTGCAGATTCACTTTACTCATAAACATTCCTTATTTGGCACTTTAGGCATATGACACTTCTACCTTTAGTTTACACCAGGGATGGATAAACTATATCTCTAAAGGGCAAGATAATAAATATATTAAACTTTGTGGGCTATATGGTTTATGTTGTAAATACTCAACTTTGGCATTGTATCATGAAAGCAGTCATAGCAATAAGTGAATAAAGGAGTGTAGTTGCGTTCCAATAAAACTTTATATACAAAAATTTGGCCTCCAGGGCCATAGTTTATCAAATCTCTGATCTAGATTATAGTGTTTTTCATAATTAATATTTGACCTTAGAACATGCTATATATCTTTGATGGATGTAAATACATACACAACCTGTCTGGCCAATCAGGAAGAATGCATGGCTTTATCTGTAAGTCATCTGATTGGACTTTCCCCTGGACTCACGGAGTGTCAAAGACCACCTTGAACACTTTACTATAGTGCTTACCTCAGGGTAGCATTCCAAACTGAATAAATCAGACTGATGAAAGTGCACAATGCATAATGGAGAAGAAACCATAAAAAACAGAATTTAGAAAAAGCAGCGTTTTGAAGAAAGGCCTCCATTTGAAATCAGGAGAGTAATATTAAGTAATCCATGTGTCCATAAGAGACAACATAAATAATTTACTGATAAGCTTTTCCCTTGAGCCCTATAGATAATAATTTTGGAGCAATTTTGGGGGAGTTTTTTTTTTAAGTCTCTTATTATTTTTAGAAATCTCAAATGCTTAGGAAAGCTCAAATGAAATTCACTAAAATCCATTTTAGGAAATTTTCTCCTCTTCTTGGCACACAACTTAATTATAAGCCCCTTGCAGGCAGGTGAAGGCCACATGATTGAGCTCATATCAATGGGATGTGGGTAAGTGAGGTAAGCCCTTTCTAGGATAGGCTCATAAAGCATCTGTTATTTATGATTCTTCCTCATTTTCTCCTTCTGTAGTAACCACAAAGCCTTGTGCTGAAGATGGCAGAGTATAAGATGGAAGAAGCCTGAGCCCCTGAGGTACCTCATGAAAGAGATCTAATCAGTAGAACTGCCCAGGACTTTATGGGAATGAGAAGTTTTTACTGCATTAAGTTCCTGATATTTGAGATGTGTATTAGCAGCTAACCTACCTGGACAAATATATGGGTATATAACTACAACCTAGTGTCTAGATGGGACAGAGAAAAGAGGAACAGACCAAGGAGAAGAGGGAAGTGTGGCCAGTGCAAAGAGAGAGACAGTCCAAGGAAGGGCTCTATCCATGATCTACCCACACCATGGTCCATGTGGAAATGGGAACTCAACAAGGAACTAAGGAGCAACTGACAGTGGATATTTCAGGACAGACGCTCAAGAAGGTGACTCCTGAAGGGAAGAAGTTCAAGTGTGGTATGCCTACACATGAACAATCAGAGCGGGAATTATATGTTGGCGTTCCTATAAACGTGTTCTTATTTTACTTATACTTGTCACACACCATTTAAACTTTATCAAGGATCAGATTCTGTTCAGAGAACCAATTGAAAACTATCATCCCAGGATGACATAATGGATTTTTCAAAAGAGTGTGGTCAGTCATGGAAACAGGGACTAAATGAAAAACAGAGGCCATCACTGGTTATGTCTACCCTAGCATCACCCAAGGAAGAAAAGGTCATAATCAGGCATCTTCAGCTATATCCCATTCCTCTGGCAAGAACATTCTTAATACAAAAATGGATGCACAGAATGGCTAGTCATCAGACTTTTGATGTTTCCTGTTGACAAAATATTCTCACTGTAAAGTAGATGAATCAGGCTATGTTAGCCACTATTAAATATTTAATTCATCTAGTTCCTCTTGTTCTGATTCCAGAATGCACACATCATGATGACCTCAAAGTTCCTCACTCCTCAATACTTACAGGGTTTATTATAAATTATAATTAGCATTTAAGTTTTATGCCACCTTATGGATTTGGGTAACTCATAAGGTAGCCTAAAAGTTTTATGCATCCATCATATAAGCTGGGATAACATAAATTTTGTTCTGAAAGATGCAGTTGTTCTTGGTGAACTAGCAAGTTTAGGTTCCTTAGTTTGCAAAGTTCACTTCTAGACACCAGACTGTGGCACTTCCACCAAGAAAGTAAACACCACCCACTGAGAATTTTCAGCAGATAGCTTTTCCTCTCAAGTCTTCTGTAAAGCATGCACCACACAAAGCTGATATAAGCACTTTTCTTATTTGCAATTCTATTGTTCTATCTTTCCACATAGTCTTCATGTAGAAGAGGAGGCTTCAACAGAAGGTAATAGAACACCCAACTCTGAATAAAGGAACTTCAGGATTAGAAGGCCATCAATCCAGACAACCCTTGTAGGTCTTTTGACTCTATTCTCTCCTCTGTGTTAGCTTGATTCTCATGCATGTAACAGACCTGATTATCAAACAGACACAGCAATATCCAGAGATGGAAAAGACTAGGTCCTTCCCATATTCCTTTTTAAGAGCTATAAAACCTTTCCCAGAAACTTCCTAATGTGCTTCCTTTCAAATTTCACTGGTCAGAATTTTATCATTAATCTATACCTAAATTTGCATTAAAAATGAGACCACTTCATGTGGCTTAAAACAATCAAAGTCCACCTTCCTGGGTTAGAGATTCACCTGAATCTCTTGGGTTTACCTGAAGCCCTTGACTATAGTAGAAGGGCAGATACCTAAGCAAAATCAGAATTCTGCTACTAAGGAGAAAAATGTAAAAATGGATGATAGGTAATGTGGTAGATGTCTACAAATATGGCCACAACTTCTTGTATGTGATTATCACTTCTACTTTCCCTCCTGCTAAATCAAGGCTGGCCTTGTGATACGTTTTCACCAAGTGAATGTGATGAACTTATCTGTGACTTAAGAGTCCTGGAAGTTTCCTTTCTCACTCTTTTTCACACTTATGGCAGCATTACATTACAGCTGCCATGCAAATAAGCTTGGAAAGAACTTGTGGAGAGAGAAAGGTCTAGCCAGACCCTTGTTGTTCTGGCCACCCAAGCTGACTGAAGCCACCTTCAGACATGTGAGTGAAACTATCTTGAATGTTCTAGTGCAAGCCAAGCTCAAACTTGAATTTATCTGCATGAGTGATCCTAGGTAACACCACATGAACCATAAAAACTACAAGGGGATGAACCCAGCCAATGCCCAGAACCGTGAGAAATAATACATGTTGATTTTTAATCTACCAAATCAGAGTGGTTTGTTCCATATCCTAACAGGTAACTATCTTAGTTCATTTAAGCTGCCATAATGAACTACCATAACATGGATGGCTTATAAATCACAGAAATTTATTGCTCACAATTCTCAAGGCTGGAAGTCCTAGATCAGAGTGCCAGTATTGTCTGGTAAGGGCCCTCTTCTGGGTTGCAGACTTCTTGGTGGATTCTCAAATGACAGAAGGGAGCAAACAAGGGAACTCTCTTAGGCCTCTTTTATAAGAATACTCATCCCATTTATGAGGACTCTGCTCTCATGACCTACTCACCTCCCAAAGGCCCACCTCTTAAAACCATCACCTGGGAGGGTTAGGTTACAACCAATGAATTTGTGGGTGGACTCATTTAGACCATGGCAGTAACCTTGTAAATGTTCCCCATATTTTTGTATTCACAGTGGACTTACCTCCGCTATCACTTTTTTTTTTTTAAATATATATAGGTCTTGTGTCTTTTTTTAAGGTAATATCACTAAGAACATTTAGCCTTACATTTAAAAATTTTTGATAATATCTTTCATTTCCTTTGTTATGTTCTTTTAGATTTGTGCACACATTCAGGCTTAGATAAGAAAGCAAAATTGTGTTTCTGGAGGAGTATATATTTCTGGGATTCTTTATATTTGAGAACAGTTCAACTATGTTCCTTGGGATAAAATGTGAGTCAACCACAGCCCTGGACAAAACCAACCAGCAATGGATCTGTGCACAGGAAGCACTCAGTCATACTAAAATGCCAGCTGAACTGAAATTGGCAAGATGCACTGCTACCTCTCTGTCTGTGCCCTTATTTGACCTTTGTGTGGATATGAGCTGATAAACACCCATATGTTGTCCTTGGATGGTGTGATGGATAGACATTCTTTTAAAAATGCATTTTGATGTTAGGGATAGATCCCTGATGATAAACAGCAAATACTTGTAAATTTAGGATTTACAAGTCCTAAATTTGTAAATTTATGCAAATGTATAATCTATTCAGGTTTCTGCATCACCTCATTAAGTTTCAGAATGAAAGACAGCCAGATAGATAGACCTGGTTTATGAATTTAGAGGACTAGAAAGATCCTGGATACACCATTCTCCTTACAATTAGGCAGATCAAAATCTAAACCACTTACACAAATAGCACTCTCTCCTTTAGAGAATTCCAGGGAATAAACACCCTCTTTTCTCCATGTAACACAAAGAATTGTTAGTGGAGACCCTATTCCACTCCATCCCCATTTATCCAACACAGCACAGACTCAGATGAATTTGAGCTGTCCTTAATGCCATAATCTCAACCCATTTTATCTTTTTCTGAACTTCGTAAATAAAACAGCAATCCTCCCTACCTTCATGTGCTACTTACCAGTAAAGAGGTAAGGAACAATGGAATTCTACTGCAGTGAAAATGCTTGCAGTCTAACACTGAGGACTTGTTATAGCATCTTTTATAAAATGCAAAATGTAAAATACCCACAAATGGAAAAGATTACTGACAAAAGCAGCTCCTCTCTAAATCATTGAGCTATCATGTGATTTATAATCTCTCTGAAGCTCCTCTTCCATAGGGAGGTGATGAGGTTCAATTTGGCAATAAGTGCCTTAACGGTAAAAATATGCAAGAAACAGAATGGTAAATGGGGAGTAAGGAAAATTCTAGAATAGGTTACTTCTTGTGCCATCCTGGATCCCAAGTCACAAAGTAAAGAATCAGAGGCATAAAACTCTTGTAAAATTCATTATAGCCATAGTCCTAGCAAGGGAGTTCTTTTTGTTAATAGTCATTAACATATTCAGTTGAAATACTAATTTAGTTGTTGTATCATCAAATATCTGATTGCAAAGTGATGTCTTTAATCAGACCACTTGTAGGTAAGCAGTATTTTTCATGATTTTAAGTTTCACTGTTCCATTCATTTGGGCCTATGAAATTAACACCCATTTCTTCATTAATCTTTCACATTTAATCATGTAGCTGATAAATCACACAGCCCCAAAATTTGGAATAGCAAGAAGTAAATATAATGATATAATAATAAGTGAAGAAAAAAATCCCAGAAACAAATACCATCTGAGATATATAGACAGTATTTTAAAAACACAAATGTAGAAATAAAACCGGAGGGAAGTTCAGCCAAACGTAGTAAGTGTCACACACGGATGGGAGTATAGTATGTGCACATGCTTACGTGTGTCTATGTTTTATCATTTTTTTAACTTTATTATATTTTCAAAAAATTATAATGCAAAAACCCTCTCTTTCCAGAACGATAGATCAAGATAGATCGGTTGACAAAGGCTACATACCCAAGAGCCAAAAAAGAGAAAAAAAAAATGGAAAAGGAAAATTCACAGATTAAAAGAAATTATTGGGAGTCTATATCCTAAAATCTAGAAAGCTTCACTTGAATCACTCAGAAAAAACAACAGAGATAAAGGAAAAATAACTGAGCCTGACTGATTTTTATCATTCTCTTTGGAGAAAATCACCTGCATCAAGACTTCAACATCAATGCCAGAGCACAGGCAGGTAGTAGAAGAAGCCATGGAGAGTATAGCCTTTGTGGTCAGATGGCCTCAGACTCCTGGCTCCGCTACTTCCAAGGTTTTGATTATGTTCAAAACACTTTATCTGCTCTGAGGCTCAATTTTCTTATTTGTTTAATGGGGGCAAGAATAGTGTTTGTCTCAGAAGGTTATTATGAGAATTGTCAATATAGGTAAGGCACTTAATGCAATGTTTGCTTCATATTATTACTATGAAAACATCATCTTCCCTCACAATAAAGAGGATGCTATTTGCAGCAGTTAAATTACAGGATGGGGAAAAACATCAAACATGTTTGAGTAACATATTTCACAGAATTCTAGGACATTTGCAACTCTAAGCTTTTAAAGATAAATATACTGAATGTTTAAGCCATACGTAGCTTGTGAATTTTAGGGAAAATTTATAATATAATAAAGGTGTCTCTTTTATGGTCACTGTGAGAACCTCACAATGTTTTAAGGCTCCCTGGTAATAAACATAATTTTATGCTTCATTTTCCAAACAGATTTTAAAGATCTTACTGATGTCCTGGTAAATATTTTACAATGGACTCTTTGAGGGGAAACACAGTCTTGATTTGAAGTCTTTGCCAAATTCCATGGGCTAAATACTCCAATAATGGACAGTTTCAATTACCAATCTGATGTCAGTGAGCCAGCACTTGGGAAGAAATATGCAGAACACCATTTTTAGTATTTCTAGCATAAAGACACAATAGACTTAATCTACCTCAATAGTATAGATCATGGTAAAATATAGTAAAAAATTAACAAGAAATGGAGTTTGGAGAATGTATTGCCCGAGTTTTTATATAATTAATTATAAGTTTATATGAATTTTTTAAAAAAATAATGGCTATGTTTAACAACCAGCTCTCAAAATTCCTGAAAATTTAGCAACTGGCTCTCTCAAGCCACTGTGGGCTGGCTGCAAAACACCATTCTGCGCCCGTTACCATACAGGACAGGAAGATGAATGACTAAAGAAATATTCAAGCATTTACTAAGTGCCCATTCTGTGGGACTCACGTCCATGAACATTACTTCACTTGATAATACATATGTGGTCAAAGCAGGTCATTATTCCATTTTACCACTATTCCACTTTACTGAAGAGGAAATTGAGGCCCAGGGAGGTTAACAAACCAACCAAAGTCAAGGTTATGAAGGGATGTCACAGATATCACATACTGAGTCTCCACAACAGAGCAAGCAGGTAACTTGACAGATGGAAGCAAGCCAAGCTGGGTGCAAGAATCTGAGCAACTGAAATGGGTAGGAGCTAAGACCAGCAAAATTAATAGCTGGAATTTTTTGAAACACTGACTACTAAGCATTGCATATACGAACTCATTTAATCTTCAAAATGACTATGAAGTGGGTATCTTATTATCTCCGCTGTCTAGATTAGGAAATCAAGGCTCAAAAATTGTCTAAAGTCACACCGGTAGTAAGTGGTGGAGCTGGACTAGAATCCCAGCCAGTCTGTGACCAGAGCCCACATTCTGGTCCTCTGTGAATGCCTCATTGAAAGGAACAACTACTAGTCAGCTTGGGTGTGTTGTTTTATAAAAATGTGGGTCAATATAACCAGATCTTCCAATTTATCAAGAAAAAGATGGAAATCTGGACTTTTATGTGACAGAGACTGATCTTTATTTCATTCTGGAAAATTGTGGGTCAACGGGTTTTAGACTCATCCTTCCTTCCATTATTTTCTCTTTCTTATATAGATGTTGACCCTTCTATTTCTATCCACTATGACTGGTAACATTTTTTTTTTTAATGACTGTGAACATTTATATACATATTTCTACCTCCTTCTCCATTCCCAATACATTCTTTTTTTTTTTTTTTTTTTTTTTACGATTTTTATTTATTTGACACAGAGAGAGGGAACACAAAAGAGGGGGAAGCAGGCTTCCCACTGAGCAGAGAGCCCGATAGGGACTCAATCCCGGGACCCTGGGATCATGACCTGAGCCGAAGGCAGACACTTAACAATTGAGCCACCCCAGCGCCTCTCCATTCCTGATACATTCTAAAGTTCTTCAACTTCATCTTCTGGCTCAATTAAGAATTTTTTGGCTCTAAGCATTCTGTAATTCAACCCAGTGGTCAATTTGGCACTCTATAGAAGTGGTTCTCAAACTTGAATGCCTCAGAGTTACCTGGGAGTGTATCTTAATACACAGATGCCTGAGTCCTACTCCCAGAGTCTGACTCAGCATATCTCAAGTAGATAAAAGAATCTGCATTTCTAACAAGCCTTGGGGTGACGTTGATGCTGTTCGTCGGGGGATCACACTTCATGAACCACTGCTTTACCCCAACTCTTCTATCTTTTATACTTATTTATACTTTGATTTTCCTTATAATTGATTGTTTCTGTTCCTTGTTATCAAACTCTGTCATATCACTTGGCTATATTCATTTAACTTATTTTAAATTCTTATTCTAAAATATTAATTCTATTTCATTTGCTATAAACTATTCAGGCAGTTTTGCCTTTCTGCTTTTCTTTTTCATATATGTAGTCTCTCTATACACATACATATATATTTTGATATTTCTATTTCAATATAAATATAAAATATACACACATATGTCAACTCTTCTGTGATCTATTTCCCTGGGGAGTATCAACAGTGTATACCCAGGGGAGGGGCCCTAGTTTATGCCCCTCCTAGTGATTTTAGGTGATGGATTGGGAAAAGCATATCAGAAAAGAGACTGAAGCCCTGAGATGGGCCATCACCACCTTGCCTCATGTGCCAACAGGATCCAAGCTCTCTTTTCCAACATGTTTGTAAACACCTGTCACCAAGGTGTAGGGGGGAAAGGGAGGAGGAAGTAGGAGAAGAGAATGTTCAAAGTCGGTAGGTCTGATTGAGGATTGAGGGGGGTAATATTCATCTCTCAGTTTAGTTTAATACAATCAAGACTGTGATGATGAGTTGTCGGTCAGCTGAAGATTTTGGATTTTGGGGGGATGGAAATATTTTAGTAGAATATTTGGAGGCTGCCTTAGGTGATGTGGTCTGAAATCTGAAGTCCAGATACTTGGGATTTTTTACTACCTTTTAAATCTGAAATCTGCACAACACTTTTGCATATGTAGGCTATTTAAATCAGGCCTTTAGAATCCAGAAAAACACTTACTATTCAAACTTTTTCATTAAAAAACATGTTATTGGGATTAAAACTTTTTCAGGACCAGTAGATTACTACTCACTAATACAAATTTCTTATGCACATCCAGAGTAATGAAATCAGTGAATGGGGAATTCCTATTCATAAAGGTGACAGGATGGAGTGGTGATTATCAGAGCAATTAAAAAATGTAGTTATGCTGGCATTATTCCAAGCCATATTCCATGAATATACAGCTAATCAGTTAGTACCACTTCCTCTAACAATGAAGCAAGACAAAGGTAATTTGCTATCTTATAGACTCATCCTGTTGTAGTAGTTGTGATGACTTCTGGGAAGGCACTGGAAGCCATCTGCCATTGTTAATAGAGAGTGCTGATGCACATTTTATTCCTGCATATGCTTGGGATGTATAAATCCTAGAAATTCAGGAAGCACAATTTTCTAAAGAAGAACTGTGAAATGCTACCAGACATACAGGCCATAATAGCTAACATAATGATGAAGTCCCTGGGGCAAGTGCTCATGGCACTCCATGTTCTCTGTTTAAATAGTTCCCTGATAGGATGCTTTCTCTATGTGGAAGGCTGTGTATATTGTCTTTGTGGTAGACTACAAAAACAGCTACAGATTCTTCCCTGCTCTGTGTCCCCATCTTTTGTGATATGACTTCGTGGAGGCTTCTATCAAGAGTTGGGGCCTTTCTTCAGCCCTGAAGCTGGCCTGACCTCCTGACTTGGTTTGGCCAATGGAACAGTGGCAATCATGATGTAGGCACTTACACATTTAAGGCTCTAGATTGCCTTGGGACCCCCTCCACCATGGGAACAAGACTCGGCCAGCCTCCTGGTGCATGATCAGCCATGTGGAAGAGAACTAAGTTACCCTAGTCAACAAGGCAACTGATGCATAAATAAGCCCAACCAAGACCAGCCAAACGTCATCCAGATCAACAGAACCTCCTTGCTGAGTCCCTAGCAAATTAATGACCTGCAGAATTATGAGCTTAAAAAAGTTGTTGCCTGAAGTCACTGTGTTCGGAGTTATCTACTATGCATCAAAAACTAAGGGAACAGAAAACTTAATGTGGAGACAAATATGCCTGTGAGAAATATTTGAGATTTTTCTCCTTAGGCAACTCCTGAGAGCTCTTAGTTCTTCTGAGAATACCATATATAACATCCAATAAACATATGTCAGAGCACGTCTATGAGTGTAAGGCCTGGATGTTTTTCAAACATATAGTTCATGGCATAGGAAGGTTCTCTGTAAGTATTTATTGAATGTGTATCTACATGTGAGTCTGTGTGGGTATAGTCTCTTCCATTACACTGTGTAGAAGTTTCCTAGTCATCCCCCATCCTTCCATCTTCTTGGAATTTAACATTTCTGAGCCTAACTTGAAGCTGTCAGTACTAGTAACTCTGCCTTAAGTCTGCTCTTGCCTCCAAAACCTGTTCTCCCCAAATACAGGAAAGGCCAGAAATGGCAGGTAATCAGTGCATACCCAGAGGCATCCCTTTATCAATGACTAAGTAATGTTGGTAGGTAAATATTCCATCTCCATCAAATGATAACTCTGAGGTTCATGTTCTGTACTGTCTTCCAGGATTCCTCAGGGTTTTAATTTCTAGTTGTCCACAGTGACTGGCTTAATTATGCATCCTTCATTATCTTTCTTCCCATGACCAGTATTTCCTGGGATCACCTTCCACATACATTATTTGCAGTCTTAACTCTGCTTCTGAGGAAAACAAAACAAGACACATGGAGGTGCTTAGAACTTTGGGTTTGTTCATTTCTATATTAAGGGAATGGAAAGCTAATGAAGACTCTTTTATCTTTTGGAGACAGATGGTACCTTAGGCATCCACTATACATGAAAAGGATACATGCCACAAGTATAATGAAGCCAGAGATAAATGCCCCTCTGTGATCCCAAAAAACCAACAATGCCAAGATTATTTTATATTATGAAAAGTTTTAAAGGATCTTTGGTAGCAAAAAAGACACACTGATATTAATGTTTCTAAAGAATATATATCTCATTATGAGAAATGAGGGGAAAGAATATAACTTTGTTGTGTGCTAAGGCCAATGCAATAAAGGGCAACTGGTTTCTTTTCTCAAAACAACTGTTCATAAGGTTCTTCAATTTATGATATATGGAACTTCAACACTTGTTTGGTGTTTTTGTTTATCTTGAAGTATAAAGTTCATAATAGATCTCTGAGAATAAACAGAGAGATAAGATATGCCTATCATATATAATAAGAAAAAAATTATAAAATTTGGTTAACTATAAAGAAATTTGATGTAACATCTACTTTTTCCTTATCTGCCTGTAAAAAATAGTCACCTGCCTTCTAACATCTTTAGTTTGTCCTATGGAACTAAAGTTCTCATATTTTTAATTCACCAGCTTCTGACATAAATTAAATAATATTTTAGTTACTTAAGAAAAAAACAATTGATTATACTAATTTCATTGCAATTGCTAAATCTGATATTCCCTAAACCTCATGCAAAAATGGAAAAGCCAAGCTGGATTTCTACTTAGTAGTGTGCTTCCAAACCCCTATTGGTTTGGACATAGGGAATTGGAGTCAGTAGATGAGCTTTTGAAAGAAGATCTTAACTCCAAGGTCTCAACTCTCAAATGGCATTATTTTTCATCAAATTGGCTCTAATTCATTATTACCAGCATGTGGAATGAACACACTTTTCTTCCGAGGCATAAGCCCTTTATAAAATAAAACTGATGTCTATATTATCTAACTTCCCATCCTCAGGTACAAACAGAATTCATTTTCTATACTCATTTGAGGACATAATCACTTATTATTTTATATTTTTACCCAGCTCTTGCATGGCTAGCCTTACCCAATGACATTTAAAGGTATTTAATGGAAAGACGTTAAATACATTTTCAATAGTATCCCCAACTGAAACAGTGCTGAATGTTCTGCGGGAATTCACTTTTTTTTCAATTGAATTAAATGTTTTCCATAATTTCTTGGCCAAATGTGAAATGTGCATTAGTAGAAAAATTACATTGATATTAAAATACCAACAGTACCTGAAAGTATTAACCTCATCACAATTTTTATTACAGTAACATTTGTTCTCACTAGTTACAACAACTTTCTATGTAATTAAAATGCCATTCTCACTTCTAATGTAACTCCAGCAGAGCTGCCTTAACCATCACTCCTTTAAAGCACGCCAAAACTTATGTTGATCAAATAAAGAGCGGTTCATGTGGACCCAACAAAGCAGCATGAAAATTCTACTGAGAAATGCTAGTCAGTTATCGAAAGCTAGAAACGTTTGGTGAGAGTAAACAAATGTTATGAAGTTGTGTATTTACAGTTTGGTTTGTCTATCAATTTCCTCTTCAAATTCTACTGTGAAGTTTACAATGTAAAGTGGAAATCCTCTGTTTTTGTAAATGTGTCTCAAAGGAACTTAGAAGGTAGAATGTCAAGAATAGGTGGGAGCTTCCTTCCAATATGTTTTGGAATTTTATTTTATTTTATTTTTAAGATTTTATTTATTTATTTGACAGAGAGAGACTACAAGTAGGCGGAAAGGCAGGCAGAGAGAGAGGGGGAAGCAGGCCCCCTGCTGAGCAGAGAGCCAATGAGAGGCTGGATCCCAGGACCCTGAGATATGACCCAGGCGGAAGGCAGAGGCTTTAACCCACTGAGCCACCCAGGCACCCCAGTTTTGAAATTTTAAACTATGAAAAATATTAAACTGGCATTATATATCAGCATTAAATCTCATTTTTAAAAAAATATATAAACTCACCACCTTAATAAGAATAATGACACTTCTGAGAAGAAGGTAATAATTCTCTTTTCAACAGAAAACAAAATTATTTTTGAAATATTCAAGAAATAAGAATCAAATACATAACTTACATATTCTTGCACAAATACATAACACAAATAATTATAAAGCAAACTAACTTTTCCGGAACTGTCCAATAGCATTCCCTTTATTCCCAGCATCTGAATTCTCTTTATTCAAGCCATTAAAATGTCAGTTTTATAATATTACCATAATATGAACAAACTGGGATTGTATGCTTATTAGGCACCAAGCTTTAGTCTAAGTATACCATAACGTATTTTTAGTTAATATACATATGAAAAGCCTGGTGAGGAAGACTTTATTTTTCTCATTTCATATATAAGGAAATGGAGGCACAGAAAGTTTGAGTAATTGGCCCAAAGTCACTCATTTGGCAGATCAGAATCTTGGGGATATAAGAGTTGGGAGTCAGATTCATGCATCAGGTACTGCACAATTTAGAACCCGAGGTCTGAGATCCAGTTGAAAGCACAGAGCACTTCCATGTGTAAACCAGCACAAGTCAAAACATCCCTGAAATTCAGTCATCCCTGCATCTGCAAATTGAGAGTGGGAACTCCAGGGCTCATCCCACACTAACACAAGACAACCCTCTATACACTCTCTGTGCACACTAAAAGCATGGGAATGTACACTGGCAACAGCCATTTCTCTGCCTTTGCATCCCTGAGAATATAGACTCGAACTGTCCAATGTAGAAGCCACTAGCCACACATGCTATTGAGTATTGAAATATGGTTAGTCTGATTGAGATGTGTTGTTAAGTATAAACCACACACTAGATTTCAAAGACGTCTCGCCAAGAAAGAGCTAAAATGCCTAATATTTTATATGAATTATATGCTGAAATGGTAATTTTTAAAATATCAGGTTAAATAATTACTAAATTAAATACTAAATATCAGGTTGAATATTACTAAAATTAATATCTCCCATTGCTTTTGACTTTATTTTTTATTTAGTTACTAGAAAATTTAAAATTGCTTATGTGGCCCACATTATATTTCTATTGGGCCGTACTGGCTTAGAGGGTGAGCAGTGAAGCAGAGGAGGGTCTGATGTGTAAATGTTACCATCATAGATGTACTCATGTTAATTTAGTTCAAGATAAAGTAGAGAACATTTCTGGACTTAAGAAGTTCTGAGCATTTTCTTTTTCAAAAATGGCTTTGTCATACACTTTCCTCTAAAAAGATCTGAGATAGTATTAAGAAAATATAAAATACAGAGAATGTATAAAAGTCACCAAGGCGATACTTATCTTTTATTCTTTTCTTTTTTTTCCTTCCTTTTTATCTCTCCCTCCCTTCCCCGCTTCTCTCTCCCTCTTCCTCTTTAATTCATGTAGGTGAAGCTCTTGGAAAAACCTGATTTATGGAGTCTGCCAATTTCCATGGTATAAATACTCCCTCCTGACAGATTTTCAAGTACCAACCCAATGTCACAGAAGTAGAGAAGAACTGTGGTACTGTACCATTAATATACTTCTTCTACCATACAGATATAATAGATGTAAGTAACCTAAAAGCATATATAAAAATAAAATAAGCAGGAAGTGATGAGTTACATGTATTTATTCTTTATATTTAATATAATTTAACTGTAAGTTTGCATAATTTAATTTTTAATAAAAGCTATGTTTAACAAATGACTTGCCAACCTCCTCCCGCCCAAAAAAAAAATTCCTAGACATTCAACAGTTGACTCTTGGGAGCTCCTGCAAGCCTACCACTCTATGACATTTACTTGGAAATCACATGTAAAGGAACAACATCTCTTCCAAGACTCATAAGAAACTCCCAGAATATTCTTACTCCCAATCATTCAATTATCCACAAAAGCACAGCCCCGGCTCACAGTTATCATTTACAGAGATATGATACTGGAAAGAACAGAGCCAAGCTGTTTAGCAGAGTCTAACGTAAGTCATCTCAGTCTCATATAATCCATCTCAGAGAGAAACCCTTTAAGAGCCGCCAGGGAAGAGTCCTAGCATACCTTTGTACTCTCTCAGGAAGTTCCTTCTTACAACTAACCTCAATCTCTTTTGCTGCAATAGAAGCCCATTCCTGTTTGCTCTGTGTTTAATGAAGGTAGGAACAGCTGGTTACCATCCCCTGCATTATAACGCTTTATGTAAGGAAATGAAACACCCCAAACTGGCTTCCAAATCTGCTCAGCTGTAAAAACAGCCTCTTCTTGAGCAAAAACAAACAATAAATTAAATGGAATTGGGAGCTGAGAAGTGCTGCGTATTTCACTCCAGGGAAACACCTCAGGCCAGGTTATAGCCTCGTCAGCACCTAGTGATCAAAGGCACATTTTCCCTGGAAATAAATTCAAGGAGTGAAACAGATGGGATTATTAATCAAGTTGCTGTTAGCATGTTGTGCCATTTTACAGAACATCCTTAAAGCAGGAGGCATCCTGGGCCTTATCTTGTAATAGGATTCTAAGATTTTGGCAAAATGCATGTTGCCCTCTGTGCTGACCCCCTTGCTTGCCATGTCCATTTTTATGAAAGTGAATGCAATAAATCAGAGCAGCTATAGAAGCTACACCTTAGGGGGTACACATGGGCCAATAGAAGTTAAAGTGCCAAATAATACACAAAACTATGCCACCCACATTTTCTTGGCAAAAGGTCTTATCTCTCTGGAAGCAACACTAAAAAGGAAAGGGTGAAAAGTCCATTCCCATTGTAGGGCTGGCCTAGCCGGAAGCAAAGTGGGGGCATTGGGAAAAGAAAGGAAAGAAACAATAGCCCTAGTTCTAGTCAATTCTTAACAGTGTCCTAAGGCGGAAAAAAATAAATGGAGCTATGAAGTAGCAAAACCAAGGATACTCAGGAGACAGGTTTGCTCTTCCTTGATTCTGTGCTCCACAGTCTCTGATCACTGCTCTGAGCCAGTGCCTGATGTTCATACCTTTGCCTGTCCCCCAGCAGACGTGGGATTCTTTATTTTGTGTAGCCCAAAGGGGTCATTTGTCTTCCATCTCACCTCTCACCCTACTTCATCATTCCTTTTCTGCTTTGATTTGGAAAGCCCAGATTTCAAAGCCAAATTCAGCCCAGAGGGCCACATAGGCCCTCGGGACATGTCAGACCCCCAGAAAGGAAGAACAGACTGAGTTTCTTTTGTTGAGGGTTGTTTCCTGCAACTGAAGCTCAGTGCTGCTTCCACCCAAGGAGCCTGGGAAAATCTGTGATCCTGATCCCCAGGTGACCACACGTGTCACCTGCTCTGTGGACACTGGTTTGCCCTCCACTTCCGAAAGGAAAGGCTACCAATGTGCTATGAGGAGGAATAGGGAAGCATCCTTCTCTAGGGCCCATAATTTAACACCTACCCAGCCAGGAGGCATACCTACCCAGGATGAGCTGGTGTGACTGCACCAATCCCCACTGGAGCTCAAGTGCATCCTTTCAGAAACTGCAGCCAAAGTCAAGCTATGGCAGCCCACAGTCCACATCCAGCCTGCATGGATGTGCTGAGTAGTCTTCACAGCACCTTTTTGAAAATCTGAATTTGCTGAATAACATCTTAAAACTGGGAAATTCCACTTAGAGATCTTTATTTCTAGTTTTTCCAGAGACTCTTGCCATACTATGCCACATTTTAACATGGCAACATTCTAACATGGCAACAAATGGTCAGAGCTGAGTGGGATTGCCCTCTCTAAACATTTCTGTGCCTCTCGACCGTCATGGTCCTGCTCCCCAGGGAACTCCCTGCAAGCCATTGATATTTATCATTGAACTTGTTCTGTTAGGTCTCTGTTTCTAAACTTGCTTTATTCTTGGGTTTTTCTTACACGCTACTGACCCAAATATTTTAAGAGATGAGAGGCAAAGCTATGCCCTGTACGAAGAGTAACTATAAACAAGAACTTGAATTTGAAACTAAAAAGATTTTGTAAGGCAGACTAAGAAAGGAAATGGCCTGAGCACAGTGCTATTGCTTGACCACTGGCCTTTCTTGTTATCCTGTGGAGCAGGGAAAGGCAGAATCTACTGATTGAAGATTTGAGGACTATGCAAGGAAATAAACTCACGGACTTCTCAATAGTAGTCTTATGCCAGTCCCAAAACAGCCTTTAGCAGTTTTGTTTTATTGTTTTAGCATTTCTCTTCTATCATTATTATAATAAAAATATGTCACAGAAAGTTTGGGAAAAAATTAAAAAGTCCCCTTCTCATTACAGTATCACTGCTGTCCCCTCTTCTTACACAACTACTACTATCCGTTAATTGTGAGTCCCTTCTAGAAAAAAAGCTAATCATTTACATATATTTATATCTATTGTTTTACATATGAGGCTGCGTGTTCATATTAACTTAACATTATTAGAACACACATATTTTTCATCGTTCTCTTTGAAAGTTATCTCTAAAAATGATACATATCCCTCCAAAAGTGTGAGAGATAAATTCCTGTTGTTTACAAGCAAAAAAAAAAAATATATATATATATACATCTATAGTAAATCACTCAAAAAATTTTAAAAAGATAATAAAATTTCAAATTATTTAAAATCATTTCATCCAGAAATAATGGTTACTAACATTTGAAGATCTTCCACAGATCTGAAGATCTACCACCGATATCCTGTGTAATATACACCGGAAGGAGTGAAGGAGGAAGAGGGAGGGAAGGAAGGAAGGAAGGCAGGTCAATAGACTGATAAATCAATTTCTAAATATGCAGATAGGAAGATGGGATTTTGCTATGACAGCATTTTGAAACAAAAGCTTTAAATTTTCCTTGAACTTAAAAATGAAGAAAAAGGGGTGCCTGGGTAGCTCAGTTTGTTAAACGTCTGACTCTTGATTTCAGCTCAGGTTATGATCCCAGGGTTGTGAAATCAAGCTCTGTGTCGGGCTCTGTGGTGGGCGTGGAGCCTGCTTAAGATTCCCTTTCTGCCTCTCCCTCTGCCCCTCCTCTACTCTAATTAAAATAAATAAATAAAAATGAAGAAAAAGAAAGCCAAAGAACGATTTGACTTTAGAAGAGTATGCTTCTTCACAAAAATGAAATGTTTCCTAAATTCTCTAAAAGAAACAATGTGGAACATTGTGCTGATTAGTATCTATTGAGTCTCTTTTGTGAAAAACATGGAAAATAGCATTCCTAATTTTACTAAATATATTCTTTTTTATATTGGAGTTTTAAGACAGTTATATCTTGTTCTTGACAGCAATTCCCATAGTTGTGCTTTTTTATTTCTACATGTTAATAACATAATGCCCATCACCAACATTAATCGTGGTTGCTTCATTTTTTATTTTTTTTAAAGATTTTATTTATTTATTTATTTATTTGACAGACAGAGATTTCAAATAGGCCGAGAGGCAGGCAGAGAGAGAGGAAGGGAAACAGGCTCCCTACTGAGCAGAGAGCCCAATTTGGAGCTGGATCCCAGGACCCTGGGATCATGACCTGAGCCAAAGGCAGAGGCTTTAACCCACTGAGCCACACAGGCGCCCTCATTTCTGATTTTTAAATATTTTCTTTGACTTACTGACAAGATTAAATAATTCAGTAGTTTTTTGGCTCTTTTTTTCCAAGAGGGGTTCTTGGATAGTTTAGTATATGAATTGTTGCATATTTAAAAATGTTGTATATTTGAAAAATGTTGATGTGTTGACCTTAACCTTGAAGGACACTTGGCTGGACCTATAATTCCCAGCTCAAAAAAAATTTTTTTGTTTCCTCAAAATTCTGTGGACTTTGTTCTATTGCGTCTTCTGGCATTGAGTATTTTCTGATAGATTTCTCTGGGTAATCTCAGACATCTCTCCAATTAGTGATGGCTTTTTCTGTCTAGGTACTTGCGAAAATCCTTCCTTACATTTGTGTCTTAATAACTTCACTAGGATTTACCTTAATGTTGGTTATAATATCATTTTTGTTTTGGACAATAGGTACCCATTACATCTGAAGGTTCAAGTCTCAGGGAAACTTCCAGGAAACTGAAGATGCAGAGATGTTAAGCAACTTGCTCAGGACTACACAGCTAATGAATGGCAGGGTCTAGATTCAGATCCTGCTGTTTGGTTCCAGACCTAGCCCCCTGTCATCGTAGTAGTTTATCCTGACGAAGAACGGTGCTGGATCCTTCCTCTCTAAGCCGGTTAGTCACAGACTACACACAGTTTATTCCAAGGATATCTGCACTTGGCAGGCACTGAGTATAGAGATAGTCCAATTACTGTCCAGAGAAAGGAGGACACAGTGGTTTTCAATCACTCTGGTACTGCCTTCTTCTGAAGAAAAAGGAAGCAGAAGGAAGACATGGAAAGACAGAAGTAACAGATGCAAGGAAGCAGGGGAGAGTTACCAGAGGGGGTTGATGGAGACTGACAGAAGCAGATATGCTTCTTGCTATTCCACATGTCAAGGATAGCAGAACAGAACTGGCTCCATCTCCTGACTTCATCCTCAGACATCCTTTCCCTTTACCACCACTTCCCCCAACAGTACTAGGCTTCCTTAATTTCTGGGCTCAGTGCAGCACCACCAGGAAGAAAGCAGACAGTGTGCAGGGGCCTGATGAGACCAGCCCTTGAGCAAACCACCAAAGGTGGCAATTCATGGGACATATCTGAGCAGCACTGACCAGGTTCCGTACCCAACTCTCTTTGACCTATCTGGTCAGATGCCCTGAAATCCCCACCTTGAGAATTGTTCACTTGGGTGACATTCTCTCTACAAAAGGCCACTTGTTATCAGAAAAGGGTAAGCTTTTTGCTAGCTTTGGCCTACTAAGAGAATACAGTAGATTCACCAAGTTGGAAGCTTCAGAGAACAATGAGTCTACCCTCTTATTTTTGAGGCAAAGCAGCTGGAGCCTTATTTTAGATTAGTGAACTGTGAAATTAGAAAGCCCAAGACACAGTGGTGTGGGAAATAGTGGCCTGAACACCTAGAAGCATGACTAGAGGAATATCTGGATGGAGCCAGGACAGTGCGTGTTACCCAGTAAAAGGGCAGGCCACCCATAACACTCTCTCCCATAAGACTATCATACTCTCTCACCATAGTACTATCTCCCAGCTACTCTAAGTGTTGGATGCTAACGGCTCAGCCTCTGCCCTTCACTCTACCTTCTCTAGAAATTTTCCATGAACCACAGGGAGGCCACCATGCCCAGGAGATTATGATTCCTTCTAGGGCAGCCCAGAGATAATGATTGAGACAGCAATATACATTAAGGTGGGACCTTACATTACATTCTTTACATTAAGGTAGGGCTATTTCTGTGATATAACTCATAATCCTGTGCTCCCCATGGATCAGGCTGAAGCTAGATCACTTCTTTGCATATTTCTTATCACTGCACCATCCTGCTTCCCTTACTTTTCTTTCTTTTTAGAGCACTCCCTCAGTAAATTGTATGTACCTGAACTTACCTTGAACCCTGCTTCTAGGAAAGCCAACCTAAGACAATTAGGACGCTGACTAGGAAGAGGAGCAAATAATTCTTGGATTACTTAATAACTATCCTGAAGGAGACTCTGTTCTCAGAATAACCAAAGATTTCCATATTCTCTTTTCCTCTCTCCAATGTTTCAGCCAGGAAAAGACCTACAGGGTCTGAAATTCATTCCTTAATATACTGTCATGCTAGGTGTGTGTGTAGGTCCAAAGAAGGGTTCACACTTCTGTTTGGTGACACAGTCACCATTCACTGAGTCTCCAGGACAATAGGTTTCAGATGATGCCTCCAGTGTGAAGAATCCCAGGACCTCCTAGGGCTAAACATACAGCCCATTAGCCACACTGACCCATCCAGTTTAGAGTAAAATGATTCATTCATCTCTGCTTTATTAATTAGTGCCCTGGATGGAAACTCTTCAACAAGTTGAGATGACACACAGGAATTGAAATACTTAGAGACAATAATATTTTATTTGAAGTAAGGCAATAACAGGGCCATGTTTGAGAACTACAGGCTGGAGTTTCTCTGTAAGTAAGAGGTGTCATCTCAAAGTTCAGGACTTGTCTTGTCCTGCCAAGTGATGCGATTAGCTTAAAAGTTTTTCACTTTTTGCCTGGGGACACCTCACTGGGATGATCACCTGCCTCCTCCACTTCTTCCCTCCTCAAGAATCCTTCAGTCATACCCCTTCACCCAAGACTCCCCTGTGGTGCTGCTACATCCCTGTCAAATCAGTTCAGTGTGGTCAGGAAGGAGGCACAATTCGTTCTCAGAAACAATGGCTAAAGAGAACCAAATGATCCAACAAACATCAAACGGTGCCAGCCAAGGAGAATTACACAGTGTCCTTTCAAATGTGTTGCTTCATCTTCAGTTGCCACCTTTGCTCAAAGGGGAAGATACCTGGAGCAGTTGGATTGGCATTCTTAACTTACTACTATTATTAGAGATTCAACAAATGTTTTAATAGCAGACACTCTGTCTCCAGACATTAAAACTAAAGATCACCATTGATTCAAGACATCATTATAACACTGAGCCTCTTTCTTTTTGGCTATCAAGAATAAACATTAGTGAAATAGAAGGTATACAGATCTTGAGCAATGGCCTGAAAACCAACCTAGAGTCAAACAGCCATGCTCTAGCAGTTAGCAGGGGCAAGCATTCATGTCAGATCAAGGGCAAAGCAGCACTGTGTTGTACGGCCAAGACAAAGAATCCTGAGCCTCAGTGGCTGAAAACAATAAGGAGTTATTTGCTGTGCAGGTCCCACGTCTACTGCAGGTCAGCTGGGGATCCAAGCTAATAGGAACAGTCTCTAATCACTATAGCAGAGAATAAAAGATTACTCTAAAAATGAAGTACTCAGCTTGGGATGCACACATGTCACATTTATTCACAACTCATAGGCCAGAACTGGTCTCAAGGATGGCTAGACATACCCAGCCAGGAAATCTAGTGACGATACCAAAACTGCATTGTGACCCTTAGACTAACCCCCAAAGAAATTTATCCATCTAAACAATTCCCTACCATTGAATTGACTCCACTCACAAGCAATGCTTAAATCCTTACCATGTGCCCAGCACTGTGCTACATATAATATGGGTATCAGAGTAAGTTTAAAGCAGGTTATCTGTCTTCTGAAAGGTCCTAATATAAATTAGAAGACCAATCAAGAAAAAAAAATTTATAATTTTTTTAATTTTCAGTATAACAGTATTCATTATTTTTGCACCACACCCAGTGCTCCATGCAATCCATGCCCTCTAGTATAATTTTTTAAAGGAAAACAACAAAACTAATACAAGGTAGAGCAATCATGTGATATACAAATCAAACTTATCACATTGCTCGTTTTTCTCTACTTGTACATAGAAAAATTGATGTGCTAGACCAGCATTACATCCAACAGAAATACAATGCAAACACCTTTATAATTTTAAATTCTCTAATAGCCACTTTATAAAAAGCAAAAAAAGAACTAGTGAAATCAAATTTAATCATACCTTTTATTTAACCCAATGTATCTAAAATAGTATTCCTTCAACATGTACTAAACATAAAAATGACTAATGAGAGACTTTACATCCTTTTCTACATATTAAATCTTCAAAATCCAGTGTACATTTTGTACAGTGTATCTGAGTTCAGACTAGACTAGCCCTCTAGCGCTCACATAACCAATTGTTATTGTATTGTATTGGATAGAGCAGTTGCACACAACAACCAACATTAACATACATACTGCTAACCTGTGTGGCCAAGACTTTTTTTTTTTTTTTTTTTTAACTGCTGGCACTGGCCTGAAGGTTTTTCTGGACGTTGAAAATGATGGCTTTCCTTTATGGCCTCTATTAAAGTAACTTAAAGTAGTTAGTACTGCATAGTTCTTCCCTACCAGGAAGGGAACACTCATCCACCCAAACTTAAGGAATTTAAGCAACAAAATAAAAACACATTCATTCTACCAGGGCTGCAGGTCGGGAAGGGGTTAAGAAGAGGGGCAGGAGTGTTGAGGATGTGCCTAATAAAAAACTGCTTGTTGAGACCTGCGGGAGGGTAGCCCTTTTCTTAAAAGGTTAAACAAAAAGCAGAACCACTGTATTTCAGCGGGCTAATTACCAGGAGTGACTTTGACCTTTTCCGTTCCTGGAGATTTATGCTAGAACATTTTCCTTTGACATGGTGCAGGGCTCTTTGAATTCAGGTTGAGTGTGATCAGGTGTGCTTCTAGGGGAACTTTTTTTTTTTTTGCATAAAGGCATGTCTGTGCTTCCCAACTGCACTCAGGAAGAGTCCTGCAATGGAAGGAAGACCCAACACCAGGGTCTAACTGTCTGCCCATCCCTTCGCAACAACCTCACCCTTCTGAGAACCACATTTACCTTTACCGTTGAGGAAACACAGAAAGAGACCATTTAACAACGGAAACTTTTGTCGACAGTGAGGGCTGTGGAACCTGAGCCTTGAAAATTCTACCAGAGGCCAGTTAATCTAATAAAGCTCTTGACATTAATAGGTTTAGCTAGTGGGAAAGTTTGAAATTCCTTCTTAAAGCCAACAGGGTCCCTGAGTGAGCTAGACTCTTTCAGGTGGTTTTTGCTTTCAGGCCTAACATGCCAATTTCACACTAGATGGCCTATGGCTTCAGGACAGTCATTTATCCTTCAGTTCTGGTTAATTCTGATCAGCTCACCCTTCCAAGCCAGGTGGACAAATTCACTGACCTTAGCTGCTGACCGGCTTGGTTTCATTAGGGCTAATGAAGTAAAAGTTATCTCTATAATCCTCAAGTGGGTTTGCTCACTAACTGATTCCAGTTGCCTTGAAATGCTTGCCAAACTAACAAAAGAGGGGAATCTGGTAGAGACAGGTCAATGGACCCAAATACTTTTTCACTTCCAGATATACAACCTGGATGGCAAATCCTATTTTGTGAATGGGTCATCGATGCCTCTTAATAACCAAACTTCACGCTTGCATCTGCCTCTACAGATGCCAGACCTTCTTTTCTCTAAAACTTGCCCCTTTCAGATGGAACCAGCAAATCTTATTTTACTATAATATACGTACAAATCATTGGTCAGTCTTGACCCTTATAGCCACCTTCTGAAACCTTGGCTCAGGTTAATTGGTTTGTATTAATAACCTTGCTTAGCTATAATGAGAAAGATGAAAAATGTTTATTTTGGA
Source organism: Mustela lutreola (assembly GCF_030435805.1). Taxonomy (NCBI): domain Eukaryota; kingdom Metazoa; phylum Chordata; class Mammalia; order Carnivora; family Mustelidae; genus Mustela; species Mustela lutreola. Next base: position 32,184,643 of record NC_081298.1, on the reverse strand, counting down.
AAATCAGCTGATGTTAGAGGTCACCAGACGAACCTGGAGCTTGGACTGATGAAGATATTGGTGATTTAGGATTCTTTTGACTTCCTTACTTTTATTATCTATTTACTCACTTATTTTACTGAAACTCCGGGGCTGAACACAGAGCAGTAGTTTTTTTTTGTTTTGTTTTGTTTTGTTTTTTTGTTAATTATCTACTAGCAAAGGGCAAGCAAACCTGGTGATAGAAAAAAAAGTAGGAATGTCTGTCTCTGATTTTGACATTCAACATATCCAAGTTTTGGAAAGATAAATGGAAGCAATGTTACTTTGCTACTAGTTCCATTTTTCAGATCCACTTCTAAAACGCTACTGAAAAGAAACTTTTAATCCAAACAAGAACAGAACAATGATGTCTACATCCCCCCCAAGGGATAAGCAGAGCATATGGCTATTTATAATATGGACAACTGACAGCAAGGGCTTTAAAAAATGCTTTCTCTCCTGTTGTCAGTTTTGGAATGGAGTTGGAGGCAAGCAAAGTCCTGATAACATTGGTGTATTGTTCCTGCAGGTCCTAACCTCAGCAGGCCACATCAGTATCTTCTGTCTGAAGAAGTCGCTCTCTTTTCATCAAACACATTCCAGAAGTCAGCGGTAAAAGCACTGATGGGGGAGAACAGATTGATCCATTAACTCTCACCCAGTTCCTTGGCTGAACCCTCACTTCACATTCCAGTTATAAAGATTTGGTGAGTTATCAAACAGGAAACAAGCTCTGAAAGGAACTGCATTTTCAGAGGTTCTGGCCAAGGCTCTTTCTCCTGCCTGTGTATCCTGGAGAGGATGAGAGACCCTCTTCCCTAAAACTTCTCTAGACCTCTCCATTTCTGTGTGCCTAAATTATGTGGGAACCTTGTGAAATACATATTCTGACTATATACCGGAGTCTAAGAGTTTGTGTTTCCTGTATTTCTAATAAATTCCCAAGTAATACTAATGCTTTTGGTCCTTGGGCCATATTTTGAGTAGCAAGGAGCTAAAAAAAAAAAAAAAAGAAAAGAAAAGAAAGAAAGAAATGCTTTGGGAATCTGATTGAAGTCAAGATAGCTGCACTTCCACTCATGTGAACTTTGGCTTCAAAGGTAATCCAATGATGCATCTTAGTTGCCCACCCAGTGACTTCGGATTAGATGCAGTGTGAACAAACACATACGAAACCATTAAGTGTGTGCTTATTCCAACATCTACCACTCAGCGCTGTGATGAACCATACACTCTAGCTTTAATCCCCATAGTCCCAACAAGAGGGAAGAATCCAGGCAAGAAAGGTGTGTGTCCCCAAGGTGAGAAGACAGACGGAGGAAGAGAACTTTCCTACTAGCTGTCAGCAATTCAAAGCTTAAAGAGGAACTGTGATTATTTTCTTCTGGCTAAGCTCCGCTCCAGGGTGACTTTAAAGCTCAGGAGGCATTATAGGTCCATTTAAGGGGACATCCCTACTGGGTTATAGCCTTTTAAGGGATCATTCCATATGACTAAAATGAAGATCAAGGTTGCGATTCAAAGCACAACAAGTCCTGCCTTAACAGATCCAAACTTGTGGCAAGTTGTTGCTCCTCACATGGGCCAGGTTTCGCTTCTCTCTCCACTGAAGGGCCTAGGGTGATGGCTGAATTTAATTCTAGTTTTCCCCAAGTCAAGTGACCTCCCTACCTGGAAGGAAACCCTCTGAGAAGGTTTGCTATCAGGCCGACCTGAACCCAGTGCTCCGGCATAATGCTATGTCATTGTGGACATCAAACTTCCCGGCTCCAAGTTTCATTTTCTTTCATGTAAAATTGGAATGATGGAAACCGATCCCACAGCACTGGTCTGAGTCCTAAGTAAGCTAATGGATAGATCAAGTATGTACACAAATTAAATAATAAATTAAAGAAGCCAGTAAATGCACCTGTCCTTCCAACTGTGGGAGAAAAGTAGAATATCTTTATCTCCAGAGCAGCTTCAAATCCTGTGTGTAAACTCATTGCTACCAGGAGTAGAAGAAGCATTAAAAATGCTGAAGGATTTCCTTCAGCGGCTAATTTGATGGCTAGGATATAATTTAGGGGAGAGAGAACCATAATTTAAAAGTATCCTGACAGCAATAACTATTTCCTTAGCATTTAGCTATAAGAGCTCTGAATCCTCCATCTGTTGAGAAATTTCTAATTTCAAAATAATATGGTGCTTCAAGAGTTTGTGAATCCATAGAAACGTCAGAAGACCAAGGGCCACTGCAGTTTTCCACACTTAGGGAAAAGTATACACTACTCTTGTTTCTTTGTGGAACAAGGAAAGAAGACAAGTTGATTTCCATTATCCCTTCAAGCACCATGTCCCTTCATTATATTTGGAAAGTCTCAGAATGAACACTAGTTCTGAAGATGGGGTGAGACAGGCATTGTGGTGGCCCACCTACCCAGTGACACCTTCCATGTTCATGTGGCTGCATTCCTAAGTAACTACAATACACATCCATCACAACCACCGTTTTCAAGCTCAAAATATCTTGAGAATCATACAGAATTGGACTGAGTTTATTGCTAAACTTTTGTTGAAGTGGGCAGTAATTCCTCAAAATAAGTTCCAGGTAAACACTGAATTGGAAATAAATTTTCTCTTTCCTATTCACTTCTACTCTGGCCTAAGCACAAATGCCTCATGTAGATGTTCTACTCCCACCCCTTTCCCCTACCCTTACAGAGGTTCCATTCTTTTCCTTTTACTCTTCTATGCCCATTTCAGACTTTCTACACTGAGAGGACCAGAGTGACCTCTAGTTGTCTAGGAAAAAGGCCGCTAAGACAATGTGCAAGTAAACATCTTAAAATAACAATGGCCTTGCCTTTCTTCCACCTAACTAGTCTCCTACTTTGATTACATTCCATCCTCCACTGTGAGGCCAGAATGATATTTTCAAGAAGCAATGCTGATTGTGTCACTCTCCTATTTAAAACCCTTCATCGGCACCCTGCTGACCCTGAAATAAAGTTTGAATGGCACACAAAGTTCTTTATGATCTGGCTTCAGTTTATCTTCCCAGCCTTGTCTCTCAAACACTTCCCACCCTTCCTAGTACCCGATTCTCCACTGGTAAGCTCAGATGCACTCTGACCTGCCTTCAAAACACACACACACACACACACACACACACACAGAGTCTGCCACTTGTTATAGTCTTTCCTGTCCTGCCCCTTTTCCCCCAACATGGACTTAGCCTGTGGTTAATGTTAACTCATTACTAAGTTGTCCACCTGGACATCACCTGCTGAGATGGATTTCTGAATGTGACCAGCACTGCTTGCTAACTATAAACTCCCTTTCTAAGCTACCCTCTTATTCACTGTTATATTCCCAGCATCTAGAAAGCTATATATTACATAATGAAGTCTCTGTAAATATTTGGTGGATGAATGAGTGAAATACTTCCTATATACTAGAGCAGAGGTTCCCAAAATATGGCCCACAGACCAACAGTGTCAGTTTCACTTGGATACTTAGAGCTGCAAATTCTTACCACCACCTGAAGATCTACCAAATCAGAAATTTGGGGGGCAGGGCCTAACACTATTTTAGCAGACTCTCCTGTGAGTCTAAGGCATGCTAACATCGGGAAACCGCTGTCTTAGGCAGGGGTACTCATCTCCAGCTGGGGGGAGGAGTAAATGATACTACTTTCTAATCATCTGGGATTCTTTTTTAATGCTTCAACTATCCCCCTTAGACTTTCTCATTCAGTTAGGTTAGTGTGGATTCTGCAGTACTTTTTTAAAGCTTACCAAGTGGTACTGATATAGAGCTGGTTGAGAATCACCGTCCTTGACTTCACATTTCCTATCTCTAGTCCTCACATACACATAAAATTACTGATAAAATGGGCATTGGTCTAGTGCCACTCCACCAGTGCCTCTGGCCTCCCCCAGGACAATGTGGTAAGGATGCATTAGATCCAGCCCAGCAGCCAAAATCTCATTATTCCAAGTGTGGTCCCTGGAACAAAATTTGCATCCCCCCGAGGGTAGTTTGTTGGAAATAAAAACCCTCAAGCTCCACCCAGACTTGCGGTATCAGAATCTCTATTTTAATAAGATCCCCAGATGATCTGTGTCCACAGTAGAGTTTGACAGACACCAGCCAAGCAGAGAGAGCACTGAGCATGATTTTCTACAGTACAGCAGTAAAATAATTTCTTTAGGTCTTTAGTTCAGGTATGTAGCATCATATAGTCAGAACTATTCTGCCATGAGACTTTTCAATAAAACCTCTGGTCAGGGCCAGAAATTAACTCTCAAGGTCAAATGGCTTCCTTGGTTAATAGCATAGAAAGGACTTCAGAAGTCTTGGCTTCTGTTGACTGTCGGGTCAAGGAGGTCATGTCTACATCAAAGTGTTGGAAAACTAGGCCATCTAAAAAGATCCTCACAAATATAACTCAAAATAGTGAATTATGGTGCTTATAATCCAATCACATACACTGAGTTCTTGCTATGGTCCAGGCATCATGCTAAGTACTCAACACATATTGATTTATTTAATCTTCCCTACAAGATCATGAAGCAGGTGATGTTAATTATACTTTTTATGGAAATGAAGGAAGGAGAGGCATGGAAAGTCAGGCACGGCTTAGGAGTACAATCCAGAACTGAAATCCAAACCCATCTTTCTCTGGAACTTATGTTATTAACCACAACACTATGTTCAACAATTACCCTAAAGGAGAAGGAATAATGACCCCAAACAACTGTTTTTTTAAACATTAGTTTAAAAGCCCCTGACTGTTCCTCCTACAATTAGAAGAGCCAGAATTAAATAGAATGGTTGCCGTGCCAACCCACAGAAGTCAAATATAACCAGGCAGCAAATTAGAGTAAACATTTAGGAATCCCTTGCATGTGGCACACGACTCCACCCACCCTTCTTGGCACAAGCCAGGATGTTGATTATATGGATCCCGCTGGCATTTCATGTCCTCATGCAAGTCATAGAGAGTATCCTCCTTACTGCTGAATGTGAACATGACCAGACTTATTTGAGTAATTTGGCACATTACGGTAATGGCTCAATAGTGCAGACAAGGGCAAGAGCCCCAGCTTACGCATTCCTCCATCCCCTTACACTTTTAATTCAATCACCCCATATAAATGGACCCAAACAAGATGATGAGCATGATGGTCAGAGTTGAAGATCATTTCCTAAGGACTAGGATTTCCTGAGGATAAAAGTAACCAACTGCCCCGGAGCCATTAACTGCAACTGGTTAATAAGCTCTGGGAAATGCATCTTATCTAAACAGTTTTTGCCATGGTAAGATAAAGCAGAGAAGGGAGGAGAAGGAAACTAGGTGCCTATATTTGGAGCAGAATTTATGCTCCACATACGCTAGTCAATCAGTTTGGCTCATCTCTGCTGGCATTCCATTCTACTGACTGTCCCCCATTAACACAGTGGGGTTTTCACACGTTAACCTAATTTGTAGGCATGGGAGTTTCCCGTGAAAATTCCCTGAGCACAGGTCAGAGGTGGGAAGTCTCTGACCTGTGACCATTTATATGGTCCTTCTTTGTACTGGCTCAGAAACACTAATGTTAAAAAAAAAACAAACACTAATGCTGCCAGGCAGCCTCTGACAAGAGAACTGCTGGGCTGTGGTCACAGGGCCTCAGTTGATGTATATGGATAGAGAAACTCTAGTTCATAGCCCTGAGAGCAGATTCTTAACCCAGAACCTATTATTATCAATGCCTCCAATTCACTCTTTAATTCACAACTTGCTTTAAAATAACCAAAAGGATCATTCATAAATTCATAAACATTATTACTGAAAGAAACTTAGAAATAATCTTATCTTAGTTCTTTGCTCTACAGATGAAGAAAGTAGGGTCTGAATTACTTTGAAATTTTCAAATTTTATGTAATAAATGGCAGAGCCAAGGGTAGAATCTGGGGTTTCTGTTTGCCATGCCAAGTGCGAGTTCTACCACTCAGATCAAATCTGGCTGTTCAGAATCCTCTAAAGATCAGATACAGATCTCCTGCCCACACTTCCAGATGTGCTAATTTAGTAGAAATCTAGATAGAGCCCAGGAATCTGAATATTTTGATTCATGCTCAGGAATGGGCTAGAGTATGCAAAGTAGCTTCAGAATCAGAATTTTCCTAAGTATATGAACAAAAATCATGAAATATTCTACCTTTGGGTTATGTGCTCTTGTGACTATCTACAATCAACCAAAGCTTTATACATGCTGACTTTCCTGAAAATGAACTTTTTTCTTGTTATCAGAACATGCATGTGATAACAACAGGGCCACTTCTGTGCTCATAAGCTCAGAAAAATAAAAAGACAATCTAAAAGCCCATGGTTAACCAGTGTAAACCTAGACTTTAATCAAGATTCTCTGCATGTCCTTTTTTCCTCCTAATGCATAGGAAATTAGGATGCAAACACAAAACTGATGACAGAAAAAAAAAATCTCAAAGCCCCAGTGAATCAATACTCCACAGCTCTGGGGACTTGCTCTTTTTTTTTTTTTTTTAATCAATTTTATTTTATTTTTATTTATTTATTTTTACTTTTTTTCAGTGTAACAGAATTCATTCTTTATGTACCACAGCCAATGCTCCATGCAATACATACCCTCCATAATACCTACCACCAGGCTTCCCCAACCTCCCACCCCCCAGTCCTTCAAAACCCTCAGATAGTTTCTCAGAGTCCACAGTCTCTCATGGTTCATCTCCCCTTCCAATTTCCCCCAACTCCCTTCTCCTCTCCATCTCCCCATTTCCTCCATGTTATTTCTTATGCTCCACAAATAAGTGAAACCATATGATAACTGACTCTCTCTGCTTGACTTATTTCACTCAGCATAACCTCTTCCAGTCCCATCCATGTTGATACAAAAGTTGGGTATTCATCCTTTCTGATGGAGCCATAATACTTCATCGTGTATATGGACCACATCTTCCTTATCCATTCGTCCATTGAAGGGCATCTTGGTTCTTTCCACAGTTTAGCGACCGTGGCCATTGATGCTATGAACATTGGGGTACAGATGGCCCTTCTTTTCACTACAATCTCTATCTTTGGGGTAAATGCCAAGTAGTGCAATTACAGGGTCATAGGGAAGCTCTATTTTAATTTCTTGAGGAATCTCCACACTGTTCTCCAAAATGGCTGTACCAACTTGCATTCCCACCAACAGTGTAAGAGGGTTCCCTTTTCTCCACATCCTCTCCAAAACATGTTGTTTCCTGTCTTGCTAATTTTGGCTATTCTAACTGGTGTAAGGTGGTATCTCAATGTGGTTTTAATTTGAATCTCCCTGATGGCTAGTGATGATGAACATTTTTTCATGGGGACTTTCCTCTTACCCTCCTTTCCTGTTCCTCTCCCTTTCTCTCACAGGATGCTGAAGACAGCACGGGGCATTCATACTATATTTACTTATTGGGAGACCATTGCTCTGCCTTTAAATATGCCCCACTGATCAATGTAGATGGGTTAGGTAAAGGCAACCACCACCTCTCACTGATCGCCAAAAACTACATAATTTCAGTCAGTTTTCAAAGTCTGGAGACAACACTCCTAATATCTTTAATGTAAAGTCTTTAGAAATTTATTTCTACATTTGTTTTATGTGATAAACCAAGGAAAGTATAATGTTTAATAATGGAAGCATCTTAAAAGTAGAAGATTATACAATTCATTAGTGTTTGTTATAGAGAATATCCTGGGAAAGAGTGGGATTTGGGGGAGGTCCTAGATTGTCATCTCTCTACAGGGACTTTCCTCTGCTCCATCTCCTCAGTCTTTAAGAACTCTTTCAGAAAGGGATTAGGAACACATTAACACCAAGGAGTTAGGAACTGACGACAGACTGAAAGGCAACAGCTCTTAGTGTAACTTTGGGTCATGGATGAATATTCCATGACCATTTCATTTCCGACTTCCCTTTCCTTTTTTCCACTTTGGGACCCTGTCACTATTTACTAGCATCCCAGCTAGGAGTTCAACCTAATTTAGCCTATTTGTTTTGTTTTGTTTCTGGTTTGGGGATCTGTGGAGTTCTACAGACCCCAACTACTCATTCAGAGTTCAAGGATCAGAACACTTGACTAAAACTAATCCAGTCAATGCATTCCCTTTCCTGGCTCATCTTCAAAGGAGGTCCTGCAACTAGAACAGGCCAATGTGAGTCAATCACAGGGCTTTTTTGGAGAGGTGAGGTAAATGAGAAATTCTGGAGCCAAACACTTTCTCTTCCGTGTTGGTTGTGAAAAATGAGGCAAGTAAAGCTTCCAGAGTTCCTGGGGTCCACACAGGGGCCACAAGAGAAGCAGAACTCACTTGTGTATGGATTGGCAGAATTTTAACTTTTAAAAACTCTTCACTTTAGTCTACTTGCATTGTCACATTTATTCTTTTTTCTGTCTCTCTTTTCCTCTCTCTCTTTTTTTGACATCTATCTAAATTCTTTGAAAAGTGAGCTATAGACATGATGCCCCTTTACCCTATAACCTTCATCATGTATCCAAGAAAAAGGACATTCTCTTATTTCCATACATAACTGTCCAAATAATATCTTTCACAGGTACTTCATTTTTTCTTGTTAATGGTACCACTGTGTTTGTGCATATTGCATGGAAGTTATAGGTATGGTCTTTGTGCATATTTTGATTATCAGCAGAACATACAGTTTGTAAAAGCAGGCATATACTTGTAAAATATTACGTTATTATGTGAAGAAGAGAGAGACTAACAAACAGTTTTGGAAACCAGGCAGTTTGATGGCCTATTCCCTATATTCCTCACCAACTACTACAAACTGAGGAAGACCAGGAATTATAAGTCCTATATTGAGATGGGTGACACATATTTATATGCATATAACCAAAAAAGAAGTCAAATTTCACTGTCCTCCCCAGCGAAAGGGACAGAATTAAAACATTAGAAATGGGTTTTAGAACCAAGAGTAGAGACGGTAAGAAATATGAAACAGTGGCAACAACAGAATATCTGAGTGGCTAAGTTCTAGGAGGTGTTGACTAGAAATCAAGAAGCCAGGATCTTTGTCCTAGCTTGGCTACTCTCTCTGAATGATCTTTGGTGAGATGTCCTCCCTCTCTGGAGTACAGTTTAACTATAAAACAAAGGGGTTGGACCAGATGCTTTGTAATGCCCCTTCCAGCCCAGTGGGTCTCTGGAAAGTTCACATCTACATCAATCAAATTCTGATCAGATGCCAGACTGAGCAGCAGTTCAGAGAAAGGGACTATCAGCACATAAGGCAATACTGGGAGGTCCCAATACTGGAAGGACAGCCAAGGGTGGGAGATAGACTTATGAGGAATAGGAAGGTATCTGGTAAGTGGAGGGGGAAAAAAAGCACATGCTAAAATGGAAAGCAGCCCAAGTGAATTCACAGTCTCAGAAATGAGCATTAGAATGTTACTGAAACAGACCTGCCTGAATAGTCTAAAAGTGAGAGTTGAGATCTGAGTGGACAGTTCATGGGCAAAAGTCAGACTCACTATTGTGGCCACTTCTCGGACCATGGAAACTTTCACTGATGTACTCTGTGATGATGAATATGTATATAAAAGAGTTGATGGATACTATATACATGGTAGCTTCCAACGGTTTCATGAGAAATATTTTTACTCTATTTTGTGCTTATTTTCTATATGAAAAGTTGCTTTATCTATACATACCAGCATCCCCCCTCCACCTGAATTATCTGTCTTTTTGCAGATAAAGCATACAGCACTGTTCAGACAATTCTGGCTTGTGCACTTAGTGTTACTGCTACTGGTGGTCAGTTTTCTTGGCAGTGGAGATTATGTACTTTGTTGAAAACCGATCACAAATACATCAGGTCCTTTAATTTTCATTAGTTCTTTAGGAAGAGCTATTATTTTTCCAATTTTACACATGGCAAAACTGGGATCAAAAAGAACTTATACATTTGCCTACAGCTGGGATAAAGATTTAAAATTATGCTTTTAACTTCTAAATTGATTTATAAACAATATTTTTCTTAATGCTTGTAAAGAATGCTTTTCTTTGCTGAGATAGATGGGGCTTGGGAAATGAGAAAAGAATCAGCTGTTTTCCAGAATCCCTCCCCCAAGGAGGCCTATCTAGCACTAATCAGACTGTTGATATCAACTTCAGTTTAATATTATGAGCATGACTTATACAAGCAAAAAAAGGTGATAATTGGGAAATGTTAATAAGCTGGTTACAAATGTTGCAAGCTAAGCAATATTATGAAAAGCATTACTGAAATCTATCTGCAAGTAGTTTGAGGTGTCTTGACATGTATTTGGGACTTTGTATATATTTGGGACCAGAAAGGTTATTTTTATGTATCTTGGCAATAAAAAAAGAGAGAGAAATTCAAATCCATTTTATACATAGATCATGAACCAAGGTTATATACAGACAGCAGAAAGTATGAAGAAAAGGAAATTACTTAAAGGGGATGGGTGATAAATTCCTCATGCCCCCTGGGGTAGTGTTTGAATAAGTATTATTTAATGGTAGCAGTGGTTATGGGCATGTGTGTACTTGGAGAATTGCGTGTATGTGCATACACTTTGAGGGCTTTTTTTTTTTTTTTAATGTTTCTTATCCTTTGTAGTGTTTTAAACTTCTATAGACTTAATGGAAGAAGATTATAAGTCTGCATGTATTCGGGGGAAGAGTTGTAAATTGTTGGCGATGGCTATAAAGTTTGTTCTTACTTGTAAACAAGGTTTCCTTTCCTTTTTTCCCTTTTCTCTCTCCGTCCCTTTTTTCCCTCTTCTCTTCCTTTCTTTTGATTCACTTTCCAAGGTGGTGAATTCTACTTAGTAGAAAATAAAAGTGACCAGTACGTGGTCTGCAGTAATGCCCCAAAACAAACTAAAGAACCAGTCTCAGTAACATCAGACCAAACCCTGTGATGATAAATAATTCAAAGATTACATTTTATTTTTAATTCAATTAGGAGATTTCATTATCTTCCTGATGGAATATTCTATTGTAATCAGAAGATTGTGGGAATCTTATACTTAAATCTTCAATATAAAGAAAGTCAACTTTAAAATACACATTACTGGGGCACTAGAGTGGCTCAGTCATTAAGCTTCTTTCTGCCTTTGGCTCAGGTCATCTTCCCAATGTTCTGGGATCGAGCCCCACATTGGGTTCCCAGCTCAGTGGGGAGTCTGCCTCTCCCTCTCTAGCTCCCTGTGCTTGTGTTCTGTCTCTCACTACCTCTGTCATGAATATATAAAATCTTCAAAATACACATTACTGAGTTTTTAAAAATTTAATTTCTATTAACCAGAAAATGATAGGACTTTTTTAAAGATTTATTTTTATTTTAGAGAGAGAGGGAGATAGAGAGAGAGTAAGGGAGGGACAGAGGGAGAGGAAGAGAATCTCAAGCAGACTTCCTGTAGAACACAGAGCCTGACATGAGGCTCCATCTCACAACTGTGAGATCATGACCTGAGTGGAAACCAAGAATTGAACGCTTAACCAACTGAGCCACCTAGGTGCCCCCAATAGGGTTGTTTTGTTTTTTTAATAGACTTCAAATGGGGTTTTTGTAAATAAAATTATATTTTTCTACTGGCTCTTATGGTAATATTAGAGGTCTATTCCTACAGAGTCATTTTGCCCATGATTTTCTGAACTTTACCAAAACTGTCCATGATTTGCTGTATTTTGGTAAAGTTCAGCAAATCATAGGCAAAATTTCCTATAGTTAATTTCCTATATAGGCTAATTTCCTATAGGTGCTGTAACAAATCACCACAAATGCAGTGGCTTAAAAAACGTAAGCTTATTCTCTTAGTTCTGTGGTCCAGAATCCCAAAATCAGTTTCACTGGGCTAAAGTGAAGGTGTCAGTAGAGTTGTTTCCTTTCTGAGAATCCAGTGGCAAGACTTCCTTGCCTTTTCTAGCCGAACCTTTATGTATCTCAACTCATTCAATGCTCCCAATAACTCCAGGAGGTTGATACAGTTATTTCCACTGCTTTACAGGTGAGGAATATGAAGCACAAACACAGCTGAGTGACTTGTTCAGAGTCACACAGAGACAGGGAAGAGATGGAATTTGAACCCAGTCAAGGTCCTGGAGTCTGTGCTCTAAAGTCCACACTTCACTTCTTTTGTTCATAAAACATCAAACTTAAGACCATAAAAAACCTCTAAAAATTGCTGATCTACAGAAATGCTACTCAAGATTAAGCTGATATAATATTTTCAAATAATGCAGGGCATATTTTCAAATATGACACAGTCATTTTAAATATCTAAATTTATATTTTAAAAAAGACCTAAATTCTAAAGGATATAAAATATCGCCATTGTAACAACATTAGCCAGGAGGTCATTTCCTCAATATCAGCCTTAATCATAAGAGATTTAACTGGAACCATTGGAAAAATAATAAAAAGCTTCAATATAAAATTCTGTACTACATTTGAATAGACAAATGAGTGATTAAATGCAGATATGTGAACAAATCTTGTTTATTATTATCTGTATACAAACTAGTTTTGTTAGTGTACAATAAGTTAGTTAATTTTCTTTAAGCAGGTTAAGAGTTTCTACTATAACCTGTTTTGCACAGTAAATTTGAACAAGATTATTTTTTCCCAAAAAGGATGGCAGTAACATCAAATGGCCCTGGCTGATTTATCATATATGCTGAACTCAAGGGTTCTAGTATTCTTGGTTATATTGAAGCCCTATCTGTCCATCAGATTGTAAAGGAACTCTGACAAGGTCATTTACAAATAACAACAAACCAAAATCTCTTTCTTACTAAGCCAGCAGACAATCAACATTTTGGTTAACTGTGTATGTATATATTTCTTTGTGAGGCCACAGAGGCTACACTTGACTAAGTTCTCTGTAATAAACTTCTAAATCATTTCTCAGCTTCTTCATTTACAGCATTCTCTCACCTTCTTGCAGAATAACTCAATCCCAAACATGTCTTGGTAGACACTGATTCATCATAGTAAGACCTGCTGCTAGATCAGGTGTTGTGCTTGATGCTGAAGATGGCTAAGACATGATCTCGGTTCATAAGTCACAGACAAGGGAAGAAGTTAGTGAGAAGACAAACGCTGTGATGGGCTATAACAGAATTATGTATGGAATGCTATGAATGCTTGCCAGGAGTATTGCTTAAGGAAAGTTTTGGAGCCATATTTTTCAGAATGAGTAGGAGTACTGAGGGGCAGGACATCTTCAAGGATATGCCAGGAGCACAGTGTGCCCTCTAGGGTTGGAGGGGGTCAGAGCGGGACAGATGATGAAGATTTTTTCTCTATGCTAACAAGTCTGAACTTGACCCTAAAGGCAATTAAGAACCATGAAAGGCCTTTAAATTGGAGTATGACACCACCCACTCCAACACAACCCACACCCAGACAGCTTCTGCTACCCCAGATAAAATTTCTCCACACCTCCATTATATTCTCCTCCCTGAAAAATCCTCCCAAGGTAGTTGAAGTAAAGAGGTCCCAACATTCTTTGATTAACATAGGTCAGCGCACAACACATGGTTTGAAGGTGCATTAGCAGGGTTGTTACTTTCTCTGTCTTGGAGGTTTTTACTGTGCTCCCTGCAATCTAGGGGCCCAAAAAGGCTGAAGACTCTATTCACCTTCAACCAAAGCAAGTAGCTTTGATTTGCTATATGTATTGGTTTTCCTCTTTGAAATTTCTTCTGGGAAGAAAAACATGACTACTGAAATATGCATTCTCACACTGTCCTCGGTCAGTGGCAAGGAGAAGCGCCCACTAAACACCTCGCTTCCAGCTCTCACTCCACCAACTAATGGTGTGTCCCTTGTCAGGTGGTTTGAGAGCTACATGTAGATCAGTTTTAGGTTTGGTTTTTTTTTTTTTTCCCCCCCCATGGTTCTACAGAATCCTAGAGTAAGGAAGGACTTCAGAGGCCCAGAGAACTTAGGTCTTGCCTGAAGTTAGTGCATTAGCAGTGCTGGAGGAGACTCTGGTTCTCCAGTTAACAAGCCGAGGCTCGTGCTACCACTCTCCATGTCCACAGTACTTCTCCCCACTACTACTCTTACTGGCCTATAGCCACCACCAGCACCTGCCTAAACCACTGCAGTAGCCTCCTTACTGGTCTTTTGGTTTCCAACCCTATCCATCCTCAATAATGGCAGCCAGAGTCATCCTATTACAACTTATAGGTTCAAGACCTAAAACAAATGAGATCTGTATTATCTTTCTCACAGGGTCAAGAGATCAGATAAGTTGGAATAACTCTTTAATATATGGAAGAGAGTTGCTGTTGTCTTATCTCTAACCCAGCAGCTAAAATAAACCTCCTTCAGAAGCAAAGGAGGTCGCTGGCCTCCCCCAAATATTTTGGGGGTGCCTCTGGTCAGTCATCAATTCCTCCTAGATTCCCTCTTTTGTGATCACCTCTAGGGAAAAAGGAACACACGCTTTGCAGAAGGGCCGCTGGCCAAGTCCTTCCAAGCAGGGGAAAAGTACCACTGGGAAACAAAACTGAATACTGCCATCTACTGGGAGAAAAAGGCACACAGTGGAGAAAGCTCATGACACCAGTAAGGATGAGTAGAAATCAGAAGTGACAAGAGGGACGCCTGGGTGGCTCAGTTGGTTGGACGACTGCCTTCGGCTCAGGTCATGATCCTGGAGTCCCGGGATCGAGTCCCGCATTGGACTCCCAGCTCCATGGGGAGTCTGCTTCTCTCTCTGACCTTCTCCTCGTTCATGCTCTCTCTCACTGTTTCTCTCTCAAGTAAATAAATAAAATCTTAAAAAAAAAAAAAAAAAAGAAGTGACAAGATACTGCTTAAGATAAACTGCTTAATAAATAGCATGGAGGACAAGGGGAGATGGAGAGGAGAAGGGGGTTGAGGGAGCTTGGAATGGCAGGTGAACCATGAGATACTATGGACTCTGAAAAACAACCTGAGGGTTTTGAGGGGCAGGGGGTGGGAGGTTGGGGGAACCAGGTGGTGGGTATTGGAGAGGGCACGGATTACATGGAGCAACACTGGGTGTGGTGTAAAAATAATTAATACTGTTACGCTGAAAAAAAAAATAAAAAAGATAAACTTCTAAGGGGGAAAGGGCCAAGAAATGAAAGGAAATAATAAAGGCATAGGTGGCATAGTGGAAGCCAAGTACAATGAATAAACTTAAACGGCCCTTAGGAGGCAACTTTCTCACTTGTTCTATTTTGCAGGGCAGAAAGTAGAAGTCCAAGAGATTTGAATAACTTGCTTACTTAGTTACTACTAAGTAACAACACAAGAACTATACCCTTTGCTCAATCCTGGTGCACTATTTTGTATCAACTTCCAACTGAGCAGACACATAAACAGTGCAGAAACCATTATACCTACCTTTTTGGTTACCTGGGAATTAAGCATCTATCTACCAATCTAGGAGAACCCATAATCACTCACATTCCAATGTGTTGTGGAAAGCATTTGCAAGGGCTAAATGAGCGGAAGGTGAGGAGTGGCACCAAAACCATTTATGGATGAGATGTACGGAGAGGAAGTCGGCACACAGAGAGCATAAGACTTGAGACTTGAGGTGCTGGAGAACTGGGAGGTGGAGGGAGATGAAGAACTGTCCTTCACGCTAACCTCTTATCAATAGCATTCACTGAAGGAAGCAGTTTCTACTACTTATTTTTTGTCCTTGGATGTATACTAGTGACTTAGACTAACCCAGAGTAACTGCATTATCCCCCAAATAAAGTCGGAAAATCTCATTGAACCTATGTTCAAAATACAACCAGATTATGGCCACTCCTTCCCACTGTTACCACTCTGGTACATGCCACCACCATCCCTGCCTGGATCACTGCGGCAGCCTCCTAGTAGTTTTCTTGCTTCTAATCTCAGCTATTCTCAGCAATAGCAACCAGAATCAGTCATCCTGTTACAACTACTGGGTTTAAGATCTTCCAAAGCCCCTTGCCTCTCCTCTCTCACTTATCAACGAATGAAAGTTAAAGCTCTTACAGTGTCCTACAAAGCCTCACACAATATGGATACCAGATCATCTTTGGATCCTCTCCCCATTGCTTATTAGGTTCCACATATACTCCTCTCCCTGCTCTTCCTCTAATCAGATGAGACTGAAAACTTTGATGAGATTGAGATGTTTGAAAGGTTATTCCACCAGATAGCCACAAACAACTACCTCACTTCTTTCAATCATTTGTTCAAATGTCATTTTCTCAATAAAGCCTACTCACATTTAAAATCGCAAATTCTTAATCTGTTACTGTGCTTATAGAGTTTTATGGCACATTCAAATATGTAAGTCACTGGCCTACTATTCATTATGTCTCTCCTGGTTATCATGTCCGATTCTCGAGGGGACGGCTCTTTACCTCCTTTTGACTATTGTGTCTTCTGTTCCCAGAAGAGCGTCTGGCACATATTAGGCACTCAGTAAATTTTTGTTGAATGAATAAATGAAATAGGACCATGATACTTGTATCAAAGACAAAGTCGCAAATGATTATCATCTACACCATTCTCCTAAGAATGAAACTATTTAAGAAATCATTTAATCAAGTCCTTTCATTTTGTAGGGAAGAAAAAAGAGGCTCAGGAAGACAAAAGGACTAGGATTTGGTGACATGTCTTCTCACCCAACACCACATGTTCTTCCATCCATTTTTTCTTATCTCTTCAATGATGTTGTGCACTTATGACAGTAAAAATCACACATTTTCATTTGGTCCTCCATGATAGGACCAAATTCAAAGTAGCAAACTTTGGTTGGTGGATCAGAGACGTTTAACTATCTGCTTTACGTAATATTCCAATGGTCCAAAAAGTATACCAATAGAGTGCTGAGTGTTGCTCTCCCATATACTCCTCTGCCCCTTTGGAGAAAGTTGCTTCCGTCTTCAAACCAAAGGAATTTAAACCTCAACTCACAGGGCTATTCTAGCTTGAGTTCACAGTCTTCTCACATCAGGCCATACTATAATGTTCAAAAGTACATTCCCCCAAATCTGAATTATCCAAGGTAGAGCAGGTGGTGGAGATTGATAGTCCAGGGTGGACCCTGGGATTCTATGCCCAAGATCTCTCCACCAATCAGAGAAGTGAAATAAGAATTTTTCCTGGTCATTCAGGGATAAGACCAAACATCTCTCAAACCAATATTTCAGAATACTAAAGTTAAGTCTACATTAAGAAGAAATATATTTCCCTAATGCAATGTAATTGGTCCAGATGCTATCCACAATGGAAAGATATACCTCCAATGTGAAGACAAGTAGACTCCATTTGTCTAGCTTCTGGCTTCTAAGCTATGATCTGAAGCCTAGAATAATAGTATTAAAAGTGATGTCTCTGCGTCAGACTGTCTGAGTGTGAGTACTGCCCTTGAGTCTTACTGCTGTGTGACCTTGAGCAAACTGCTTAATCCCTCTGTGGTTCTACATTCTTAAGAGGGAATGGTACCACTCTCACAGAGTTGTTGGTTCATAGACTGAACAAATTAATGCCAAGCTCTTGTAAGAGTACATGATCACTGGTAAATTCTCAATAAACACAGCCATTATTATTTTTTAAAATGGCAACCTATTTCAGCATTGGATCCCACATCTTTTGGCTGACTCAGTAGATCCTTCTAACTCACTAGTTTTCTGCATTGTAAGCACAATTATATTCTAAGTGAAGACTTCCTTTCATCATTCTCTGTAAGGTAAAATGAGCCCAAATGAGGATTCATGATTCTCCCTCAGAAAAGGCAGTTTTCTCTTCTAGCAATAATATTTAAATAATGAAAAAGACAATAATGTACCTAGCATGGATGGAACACTTACTATGTATTAGGCCCTTGGTTATGACTTTTACATGATCTCATTGCATTCTCACACCCTATGATACCTAACTTCTATTATTTCCTTTCCACAGACGAGAAGACCAAGACACACAGAAGTTACTTATCTAGCTACTGAGTGGTTGATGGGACTGGCATGAATGTAGACTGGTACTACTAGAGCCTGCTGGCCTCAGTTCCAAGAGTGAGTGGCAGAGCTTCAGAAACACTCCTCTGTATCTCACCCCTTCTGCTTAGGTCAGATTAAAAAAAAAAAAAGTTTCTTTTCTAATCATAATGAAAGTTAACATTTCAATTTACGGCTACAATTGATGACCGAGAGGCCTTTACTAACAGAGTACTTGGAATTCAGCTAGTGCCCCATTGATCAGAGAAGCCAGGAGCTGGTGTTCCTGGGACAGTGAGAAGAGAAAGAGACAACCTTTAGGTAGAGATGTTTACTGAAAAGGGAAACTGAGGCCAGTGCTGCTGGAACCTCGGTGACAGCCAGGATCTGAGAGGTTCTCCCTGAAGGTTCTCTCTGCCTGTAGGAAACAAGAGGACAGGAGAAATTTCTGGTCCCTGCTGACAGCATGGTGAGAGATGACTGTAGTTCCCCCAAAGCAGCCTAGACGTGATGATGGCTGAGGTGTGTGAAGACACCCAGAGGGAAAACATAGATGTTTTACCAAGATTGAGGGAGAGTCAAGTTAGTGAGAAGAGATGGAAGAGGCTGAGCCTCAAACTCCAACCTCTTCTCACTGAGCACATAACCCAGACTATCAGCTGAGAAATGGATGGGTAAGGGAAAGAAAAAAGGGCCTGGATCTTAAGTTGTATTTCTGGACACATAAAGTTCTGGGAGGGGCGGAGCATGTTTAAGGAGAACTCTGCTGCCTGGGTGGGCTGGGCATGGTTAAGAAACAGTGATTAATCTGGGGGGGGGGGAGCGGGGACTAGGGGCAGAATCAGTGACTCCTCAGAGAAAATGAAGGAGAAGGAGAACCTCTGAAATTACCTAAGAGAGTGAGGCAAGACAAGTGCTTTGACTGTCTAACCAAAATGAGTATTGGACCACTGTCCTCGGGGGACTACCTGGGCCAAAGCTCGTACAAAGGAAGTGTCAGTAAAGTGAGAGCAAGTCCTCCTAGGCCTGGTCTGTACTTCCACATGGCTAAAGTGCCCATGGGAGGAAGGCAGGAATTGGATAAACACAACTGTCAGGAAAGACAAGACATTATCTCCAGCAAGACAGATAAGGCACATGACTTTGATTTGCCACATAAACTCCTTCTGTCCGAATTCCACTCCCTAAGTGAAGCAAAACCAGGAAAGTTGAAGGCCATAAGGGATGCAGGTGACTTCCTCATTCTCAAAAGATGAACCGGACACTTAACTCATGTTCCCTTGCATTCTGGTTCTTCTAAGATCCTGTTTGCTGGTCACAGAATGTTCGGGCATAGGAAGGAAAGGATTTCCGAAGTCAGGTTGGGTTCAGATTGTAGATGACCTGGCAGAGAAGCTATGTTTATTTCAGAGGACAATGGGAGTCGTAAACAGCTTCGATTGAATCTAGCACAAACAACTCCAGTATAAAGAAGGAAGAAACAAGAAGCCTTCATAAGTTGGTGGCAGTACCAAGCCTGGACAAGGAATGGGGGCCTCTGCCCTGGATCCCTACTTTTAGTGAGTCTTGTCTTTCTGTGGCTGAATCCCTCCCCACACAGCAAAAACTCTGTAGGCCAAGCAGATGTACCCTCTAAGAGCCCATACCTCTCCTTTCGGACCACACCCTAGGCATGGTGGGACCTGAGAATTCTCTGACCAAACAGATCTGCACCTGCACTCAGGACCTGCAGGTTATCTCTTTCCAGGTTGTGGCTCCTTAAGGCTGACTGATGTGTATAGGTACAGGCCCAGGGAGTGAGAAGAGACTGCTATTTGGGAGGAAGGGGGGGCTGAGAAAAAGGGATGGAAAAATAGGATAGGGTTTGTATACCCAAGTGTGCACCCTTTTGTGAGAACAGAGACAGAAAGTAGAAAGATAAGGAGCCAGGCCACAGGCTGGGGGGCTCCATCTAACTCCTGCTCTGGGCTCAAGGTATGAGGGGCAGGCTTGGCTGGCAAGGCCACTGGTGGGAGATAGTAAGTGGATAACACAGGACGGCCACAGGAAAGGGATGTTGTAGAAAGAAAATCTTACAGCTTGGCTGCTTGCTGGGGGCTGCCCTGCCCCTGTGTGGTATCTCTGAGGCTGCTTTTCAGGTCCCATAATTACAGGTCTGGCCAAGGGATGGGATGGGGTGGGGCTGAGGTGAAGTGGGTGAGGTCCTTTCGGAAAAGGTGGTTAAGTGTCTGAGGCTGCAAAACCCAGGCACTGGCCAGGTACAAGGAACAATGTTTGGCAAGGAACAAGGGGTGGGGCCATTCCTGGCTTCCAGGCCTGGCCAGGTGCTGGTTCTACTACAGACACAGGGCATGCGTTCCCGCACTTTCCCCAAGATGAGCCATTCTCTGGCTCTCTGCGGGTGAGGGCTGAGGTAAGAACACATCTGGGGATGCAGCTGACCTTTAGGGAAATGACCTCATCTCTGCCTATTACATGTGATCCAAGTGGCTTTGGGAGTCGCAGCCTTTTGCTCAGAAGCTATTTTAATAATGTGATTCTTAGAAGCATCCTTGGAGAACTGCCACCCACACCACCACAGGCAAATTTCCCCTGCCTTTTGGGACACAAAATGCTTCACACCAAGGGAATGAAGGTTGGACCACATGCCCTCGAGGTTTCTTCCAAGGTTGAGATGGCAGGCTAGTACTATCCTGGCCTTCTTTACCCAACTGTTCAACATCTTTATCAGTGTTTCTCTACTGGTTTAGCATGCCTAGAGAGAGGAAGTGAAACTAGTGAGTCATTGTGTTGCTACTGAAAAGGCACCCTGATAAATTCTGTGATCGCAGGTGGAGGCTAATAAAGAAAGATCTGGAGTATTTTCATGGGTTCCATTTAGATCATTCTTTCTACTTAGGACTGTGGATGATTATAAGCCATCCTCAATCTAGTTTGCGTTATGTGTTGCACAAGAAGAAAAAAAGGTAAACTCTGAAAACTTTGTAAAACAGAAGATTCTTTTTTTGAGAGAGTATTGTAGATTTGGCATAAAACCATGTATTGAAACATCCCAGTGTCTTCAAGGGAGGATTCCTTTAGAACTCTCTGATTCTAGACATGGTC
Source organism: Mustela lutreola (assembly GCF_030435805.1). Lineage (NCBI taxonomy): Eukaryota > Metazoa > Chordata > Mammalia > Carnivora > Mustelidae > Mustela > Mustela lutreola. The sequence goes on along the minus strand of NC_081298.1, from coordinate 32,163,522 downwards.
TGTGATCTAAAAGCAGAAAGGCTAATCCTATAGGCAAGATAGAGACTCTGATGAAGAAAGAACAATAAAATATGCAGATCCAGTGTGAGGAAGCCCAACTTCAGGGAAGAGAAGGGAAGAAGCAAAACTTCTCAGAGAAGGTGGGCAGTGACAAAAGACTTGAGCTACTAAGTGGACGGGAGGGTTTTTTGCCAAGCAAAGAAATGCAAGGAGAAAAAGCTAGAGGCCTGAGTCCCTGGAAGATAACAAGATTGTTTTTTTCTGGATTTACTGGATCTTCATGACACAAAGAAAATAAATAAAGTGATGATACTGTAGGGGTAACTTCCGCTCTCCTGATGCCTGGTAGAGTGAAGGGGAAGGGGCTGCACAGATGGCTTGGGCAGTGGCCAACAGAAGTCATCTTCAGAGACGTGGGGCACAGTGCAGGATCCTCAGCAGCATGGTGGTAATGACAGTGTTCGAAGAAGGCAGCCATGGTATGCTGGCTGACAGAAGTGTACTATTAGTTGTATAAGGACAAAGATTGAGTTCAGATACCCATGGAAACTGGTAATGAGACAAGGTTTTGAATACAAGTAATTTCTTTGGAAGGTGATGACAGAAAACATTGCTGCATGAAGAGGAAAGTGATAGAGGAAAAGGAAGGCACTCAGTTCAGGTGCTCTGCCAAGCAAATTACCATTGTGTGCAACCGGAGCTCAGTTCCATTGGGCATCTCTGGGAGATGATGCAGAACATACACCTCTGTGTTATCCTGCTCAAGGAGCAAGGGAGTATCCACCAATTGACATCAGTCATTGGTTGAAGGATTCTCCTAGAGAACTTTAATTTCTCAGCACTTCTGGCATGTCCTGAACAGGTAATATTTTTATCAAGTTCCCATGGCCATCCCTCCATCAGATAGTTCCTAGTCATGGTGGCATGCCTTCTTCTTCAACCAACTCTCTCTCCCTCTCTCTGATCACCCTTGGAAAAAAAAAAATCTCATTTGATTTCTTACAGGTGTCTACTCTTCCAAGCAAGTACGCATACTATTTGTTACCCAAAAGAAGTATAGTTTTAAAGACAAGGGTCTTAAGCTATTTTCAGTTGATCTTAGATACCCAGCCTTCGCTCTTGGCCATCAAGCCACTCACTTCCACCGGGACCCTCAGTTAATAGCTAAGCGCTTTAGGTGAGTTCTACATTTAATTCTCACTTAACTCTACAAGTTAGCTGCTACTGGAATGATCACCCTTGCTTCAGAAATGAGAAAAATGTAACTTGGCTTAAAGAGCTTCCCAAAGATACAGCAGTTCACCCCAGGTCTGTTTTTTTCCCTGATCCAAGATTCTTAATGACCACATTCTCCTGCTTCCAGTTACTCACAGAGAATGCATGTTTCCATCACAGGATGGCAAAGATACATCTGAAGGACTTCAAACAAAGATGACAGAGAAACAGTGAAAGAAGTTCTTAGAAAACTACAAAAGTTTTTATAAACGTGCATAAGGAAAACTGCCCAAATCACAGGGGTCCAGCTAGCTGTATTTCCATAAAGCAAACACACAGTGCAGCCTCCCACAACGAGGACATGATCAGAACCCAGAACATTGCCCCTTCCATTTTCCATCATCCTCAAAGGTAACCACTATCTTGGCTTTTAACTCCATAGATTATCTCTGCAAGATTTTGAACTTTATGTACGTGGGCTATATTGCACTGTGTGAGAATCACCTATATTGTTGCAGACAGCTGTAATTAGTTCATGCTCATCATCACATAGGTAAATATCCTATAATTCATTCACCTGCTCTGTGGGTAGTTTTTAGGTTGGGGCTACTGCACCTAGGAAATGTATGAAACCTCTTAAATCTTTCTGTGTGCTTATGTCTGTATTGCTGTTGGATATGGATATAAGAACTGGCTAGGTCATGGGTGTATACACCTTCAGGGGAAACTTGGATGCAAAGTTAGTATTCCCTCAATGAGCTCCCTTCTCTTCAGGATCTGACTGCTCAGATAGCTCTTGAAGGCCTTCACGAAACACGTGATTTTTGTATTTTATTCAGCTTTTATAGTTTTTTCTCAGCAGGACATCTGTCTGCCACAAGTTCCTCCCTCAGATAGGAAGCAAAAGTGTACTCTTTATACATTTTCATAATTTACATATATGCATTTAATTTTGTATCTTCTTTATTAATGTGAACAAGACTACACAGACTAAGTCCTACCAGAAAGGAATCTTAGTATAAGGGATACTACTGTTACTGTTACTCTGTGACCACATCTTTCCTAAGTCTAGCTTGTTGTTTGGATTGTATTTTCCACTGTCTTTAGATAAACGATTCATAGTCTGTTCTGTAAATACAGATTTAGAAACAGACACGTGTTGGAGTACAGATGTTAAACACCTGATCAACACCTTCCAGGCTTGCTGTTGATCATTAACTGTGCCCAAATCCTGAACAGGCAATCCTCTGGCCGTTCATGCCCCCTCTCGCTTGTTACACTTTCCCATGGTCTAGGTCTCATATTTAGCCCCTTTTTACATATCAGAATCTGGTAATAGGTGGCGGGGGGATGGGGAAATGTGAAAACACAGATTGCTGGGCCCTGCCCCCAGAATCTAATTCTGTAGGTCAAGTAAGGCCCAAGAATTTGCATTTCAAACAAGTGCCCAGGTGATGCTGATGCGGCTGGTCCAGAAACCAGAATTTGAGATATGCTGTTCTAGTGCCATCTCTACTTTCCTTGAGCAGTTGTGAACTGTTTTTAAAAAGAAGTTATTGTGTCTACCCCAGCTGTTTCTAATTTCCTCATGCTGGATTGCACCCATCAACCAGAGAGTGATAAAACATAGGATTTTAAAGGGCCTGGACCCATGTTCCTTCTGCATCAATTTTAAGAAAACAAAGCAATGGTATAAATAGTTAAACAGGTCTTTCCCCAATAACTAGGAATCAAAAGCTCCTTTTTAACTAAGAGTTATATTTAGAGGAGCTTTCTTTAAATTTTGGACATGTTTGGGAGGAGGGGAGTTAAACGGGAGGTTCCTGTATGACTGAAATCTCCCTCCTTCCATCATTTAAAAAAATGTCATTTATGACTGCAGGCCTGTGAAGCCAAATTTATTTATAATTCTCAGTAGCCCTCGGGTTCTCGGGCAATCTAAAGACACAAACCATTCTTTGTTTTTAGGTGAAATATCTGTTGAATACACATTTTATGCATATTTGTCCAGATTTAGTCAAAACAACACAAACTCTCAGTGATCAGGAAGTGTACTGTGATGTACAGTAAGTAAAACAAACAGGAGGTTGACTTCACACAATGGCATTCATGGCATTTTGTCAACTTTTCAAACTTTACAGTACGGGCTGTACAACAGCAGTCTCAAGTTTTAATACGCTGCCCTTCATCAAAGCCCCGTCTGCCCTCAGTGGAAGGGGCGGATGAAAGAGACCTTCCTTTGCATCCCAGATGAGACAGGCATGGCTGTTGCTTGGTTTCACACTGCATACTCAGGGCATGGCAGTTTCCATGTAAGGGAAAACGGCTGCTTTTAACAGAAGATAAATTAAGCCCTCGGGTTAGAGTGAAGCTTTTTAGGTCAGAATTCAGATGATAAAGGAAAACAGAGGCTTCCCCCGTTGTGTTAGAGGACTGCGAGAAAGGTGAGGTTTATCGGCTTTCCTGCCCTGCTGCTAATGAGTGATAGGGAGCTCTAATTTGAAGACACCCCGGAGCTGTTAAAGTGTGTGTGAGATGCAGACAATTCATCAGCAGAGCAATAATCTTCACCCCACGCAAATGGAAAAGCCATTTTGGTGTCTTCAGAGTTTTTATTAAAGTCTGAGGGGAAAAAACAGGGAAATGGATTTTTTTTTCTTTTTAAAACTAAATTTTAAAAATTTTAGAACTCCTAGTGTATACCAGGCAATATTCTAGTTCTTTATCAAGGGTCAGTCATTGGATATAATCCCCATTATAACCTCTACGATATGGTGCCACGTTTTCAGGTGAGGAAACTGAGGCACAGAGTAGTTAGATGATGTAGCCTGTGCCTCAGTTTCCTCATCTGTAAACAAGGGGGCTCAAGGAGGAAACAGACGTTCAAACCCACAGGTACATGATTTCAAACCCATTCTTCCCTCTAGCAAAGATTACACACACACACACACACACACACATGCACATTTTTGTGAAGATTTTACTTATTTATTTTGAGAAAGAGCAAGCAAGCAGGGGAAGGGGCAGAGGGAGAGAGAGAATCTCATGCAGACTCCATGCTGAGCACAGGGTCTGATGTGGGCCATGCCTTCTGCTTGTAAGTTGCCCATGGTCTAGTGAGGAATCCAGACACGTGAACATGTTTGACATTCGTAATTAAGTCTGAAGGCACACATTCCTAGAAGGGGTTATAAGAATATGGTTCCAAAGCTCTTGCTCCTGTCTGGATGGTGCAGGAATCAGGAAAGCTCCAACATGAAGGGAGAGGATTGAAGGAATTTTCCAGGTTGGTATAGTGAAGCAGAAAGAGGTGATTCCAGAGTAAGGAACTACATATTCCAAGATTCAGGGTGATATGCAGAGATCTGAACAGAACTGAGTCATAAGGGCCAGGGCATATCATGCTAAAGAGTTTGAACTTTCTCCTGCAAGTGATGGTGAGACATGGCATTTTTTGTAAGGCTTTTCCATGCTTTTAAGGAAAAACAGTCTTTTGACGAATGAATTCAAGGCAGATGAGACTGGAAGCCAAAAAACCAATTACAAAGATGTTACAAAGGTTCAGATACGACACAATGTTGGCTTGATCTAGGAAAGGTTTGTATGTATGAGAGGGGTGGTGGGGAGGGAGAGAGGTACTGGTTCAAAACATATTCTTAAAGGAGACCAAGCAGACAAGTCTTGGCAGTCAAAATAACTTAGAGTCATGAGAATGATGGCAGAGTAAACATCATCAGAATACGAGTTATGTTTCTTCTCCATTATGTATGTTATGTACGGTGTGTTTCACGCAGTATGTGCCACATACTGCCCTATAAATGAATGAATGAATGATGACTTCCAGGTCTGAGGCTTGGGTGACTTGGTGACTACTTGGACCATTAACCAAAACAGGTGGCTAATATTAGGACAATTTGGAGAGTAAAGAAAATTGAGTTTAGCTTTGGATGTTTGAGGTTCACATGAGAAAGACACTTAGAAAACTGAATCTTAAGTTCTAGGGATGAAAATTCAAGATGAAGATTACGGTTTGGAAATCAGAAATATATAGAGACAGTACTTCAGTACACTAGAAAAAAACTGCAATTACCTGAGCAAAACAGCCAATCACCCAAGCATTCATTTACTGATCTACTCATGTGTTCTTGTTATTCATTTATTTATATTACTGAAACCCTACTTTGCATCAGGCTTTGGACAAATTTTAGGGAGTGAATAGGTCTCATTTGGTCTCTGCCCTCAGGAGGTATATCATAATTGGGAAGATAAAAAGCAAGAAAAAAGATAAGACCATTTCTATTGTCATATGTATTTTGAAGGAAACAGGTGATTGAGATAGAGAATAAAGAAAGGAGGCCTTCTCAGAGGAAATAACATTTAAATTGAGGCTTGTATTAATCAGGATTCTCCCTGAAAAACAGGAGAAAACATAAATGAAGAGATTATATATAAGGAATTTGTTCACATAATATGGAAGCTAAGAAATCCCAAAATCCTCAGTTGGCAACCTAGAGAGCTAAGACAGCTGACGGTATAGTTCCAGTCCAAGTCCAAAGACAGGAGACAACCAATGTTCCAGCTGGGAGACAGTCAAGCAGAGAGAGTAAACTCCTCATTCCTTAGCCTTATTGTTTGATTCATTCTTTCAAGAGATTAGATGAGGCCAACCCATACTGAACAGGACAATCTGCTTTCCCCAGACTACTGACACAAACATAAATCTCACCCAGAAACACCTTCACAACTATATTTGACAATAATGTTTAATATCTACACACCCCTGGCCCAGCCAAGTTGACACATAAAATTAACCATCACCAGCCAAAAAAAAAAAAAAAGCCCAACCATCCAACCATGCAAACTCTACACTAAAAAGAGTAACCAGGAAAATGAAACAATGTGTGCAAAAGCCTGACTTTAAAGAGCATTTGCTGTGCCCAGAAACTGAAAAGCAATGCACATAGATGGAGATTAGAGCATGAGGTAGAAAACAAGGTGCAAAGAAGTCAATCAGTTAAACAGGACACAGAGTAATCACAAACTTTAAGGCTAAGGTGAGATTTGGAGCATTACTCTAAAATCAATGGAAAACCATTTAAAGGCTTAAGTATGAGATAATTAGATCTTCTTATGAGGTTACATAATGTTAACAGACTATATGAATCAAGAATAAGAAGAGATAAGACTGAAGATGGCTTCTTCCCTCCTACTTCCAAGGAGGATTTGAAGAGTAAGATAACATGAAAGATGTGAATATATTCTGAAAAACAAAACAAAAAATGATAAATGTGTGTATAGTGTAAAAACTCAAATACATGGAGAATATTATCTTAAGTTGTAGTCAGTCTATAAAATTCAGTTCAAGGGAGATTGGGGAGTAAACAAATGGTGCTTATATTAGTATCTAATTACTTAATACATTAGAATTTTTTAGATATGTTAAACTCTATTTATTTTTTCAAATTATCTGGGATGTATTTTGATATGTCTCTTAAATATCTTGGATCTTAGGTATCCAAGATATTTAAAACCCAGAATCTTTTAAGAACTGAATTTGTTATTAATTAGTGATAGACTTATTTAAACTATCTTATACTATTTATATATTCACTAAGATTTGTCTGCCTATTTTGTTCTCTTGTCTTCAGTTGGACCTTTAGTTTTCCCTGTGTTCATCTGGAAGCTGCATATTATATAGATAGCCTGTTTATTAACACACATGGTTAGCTTAATATATTATTTAACAAATTCTATAGTTAATCAGTATCTCTGTCCTTCTCCCAACAAGATCAGAAATGTACATGCATATGTATAAGAAATGCATACGTATTAAGGCACTTGGGTGGCTCATTTAAGTGTCTGACTCTTGGTTTGAGCTCAGGTCATGATCTTGGGGTTGTGAGATCAAGCCCTATGTTGGGCTCTACACACAGTAGGGTGTCTGCTTGAGATTCTCTCCCTCTGTCTCTCCCCCCACATGTATACATGCTCTCTCTCTCTCTCTCTCAAACAAATCTTTAAAAAAGATGCATATGTATTTATTGTATATATTGTATGTATGTATTATAAAAAATAGATGCAAATGCATTTATTATAATATGTATTTATTTATTGTACATTGTATACATGTTTAAATCCATGTTGAGATCAACTATGAAGTACTGCTGAATAACAGAACATTGGACCTGTTAGACTTCTAAAGACTTCCAACGTCCCTCCTTTGTCTTCCATGTTTATAAAGCATAATATTTTAGTTCCACTTGGTTTTACGTGCAAACTAAATCAGTTATTACTATTATCATTAGTATTACTAATTGAAATGGATTTACCAAAATATTTCACAATTCCTGTGCTTATAACTGTGTCTTACATTCTATTTCCTTCCTACTGAATCTTTTCTTTCTTGCCAAAATGCTCCTTGCAGTTTGTTCAGCAAGGGCTGTGGGTATTTATGAATGCCAATCTCTATTTCACCCTCACCCTGAATGAGAGTGAAGGTCCAAGAATCATCTAAGGTTAACAGTTAATTTTCTCTAATGCTTTGAATATATTAGCCCATTACCATTTGTTGCTATTGAGAAAAGCCTCTTGTCTGGAACTGGATTCTACACCTTAAAATTCTCATCTCTACCAACTTTACATTTGATACTTGTGACTTTGTCACAAGCCATTAAATAGCCAGATAGAGGGGTACCTGGGTGGCTCAGTCAATTGGACGCTTGTCCAATTCCTGATTTTGGCCCAGGTCATGATCTCATGGTCCTGAGACTAAGCTCTGTGTCAGGCTCTGTGCTCTGTGTGGGAGTCTGCTTAAGATTCTTTCTCTCCCTCTCCCTCTGCCCCTCCCGCCACCTGCACTCAATAAACAAACAAACAAACAAATAAATAAAATCTTTAAAAAGAAAAAAGCCAGGTAGAAAATAAAAAGCTCAAGGATTTTCCATGTGTGGGGGTAGCAGAGCTTGGAAAATCTCTGAACCTACCATTCATTTTGCTGTAAACCTAAGCATAACCTGTGAACCTAAAACATAACCTGTGAACCTAAACATAACCTGTGAACCTAAAACTACTCTGAAAAAATTAAAGTCTTTAAATTAAAAGTGAAAAATCTTAAAGATTTATCTCAGTTTTTAAGAAACATTAGAAAAGATAAAAATATCTTGCCAAAGCATTTAAGGCACTCCATATGCAGAATATTCAAATCCCTGGTGTTTTCTGTGGTGTTTTTGGTATGGAAGAAGCAGTTTAGACACTACTATTACCAAAAGCATTGCTGTAATTCCAAAAACTACAGCTATATCAAGTAGATACTGTTATTTGTTATCCAAATTATGATTTACATATTTTGTATTTATTTCAGACTGTAATTAATTACTTATTATCACCCAGAATCTAGTTACTGTCACTAAGGTCAGGGACACCACCCCAGTTTTAGCTAGAGTCCTCTTCTGTATCATGGCAGAAGCCTGAAAACCAGATCCTGCCTGCTTTTCATTTTATTCTCAGTCAGCAGCCAGAGTGATGCTTTAACACGTAAGTCAGTCGACTGATCAAAATGTTCCGATGGTTTCTCCTCTCATCAGAGTAAAAGCTATTTTAATGCTGCCCAGGACTCTACTTGCTCAAGCTCTCCACTGCCTCGCTCATTTATTTTCTCTTCTCCTTCCTGACCCCTCTCCAACCATGCCGACCTTCAGGGTATTCTTCAGACTCATTAAACACACTCCAAGGCCAAGGCCTTTGCAGTTGGTGCTTCTTCTACTCTCCTCCTTCATCTTTGCTCGCAGCTAACTCCTTTGCCCCCTTCACAACCTTTATCAGATTTACATGACCAGTGAGGCCTGTACAAAAATTCCCGCTCCAGAATTTCTCATCCCCTCCCCCACTTTATTTAAACTCTTTCACTAGAATATAAGCTGATCCATACTAGGTACATGATAAATATTTGTTAAGTGAATGGATAAATGACTAAATGACTGGATTTTTTTTCCTGAGCACTGCGCAAGGTGGCTTATATATGTCATTTAATGCTCAGAATCATTCAGACATGTAGATACTATTATCTTCATTGTACAGAAGGGGAAACAATAGCAGAAAAATCAAATAACATTCCAAAATTCACTCAGCTAGCAAAAGCAAGAGACTGACACCATGGCCCATGTTCTTTAAGCCTCTTCACTTCCCTTGTACTGAAAAGCTGAAGGTCAAGGCTGCCCTCCCAAACAGGGGGACACAGAAAGCATGCCCAAATGAAGCACATTTCTAGAGTGGCATGTAAGTCTATGCAACACACATCACAGCACTCTACAGTTCAGCATGAAGGGAACCAAACATCTCTTTCCTAGCTCTCACTGCTGTGCTGCCTGAACTCCAAATATCTGTCAAACGTCTCTGTGATTTCGATTAACCATGTAGAAACACACCACTTTATAATGTGTTATTTATATACGTTATAATTGTCTCCTTAGAAAATAACAAGATAAATATATCACAATTTACATATTTTTCCATATGTAAAAACACACAGCCCTGTTTGTGTGTAAATTCTTTCATATTCATATGTTATCTGTGCTTCAATTGACCCTTACTGGGGTCTTGCTCCTTGTTGAGGGAAAGATATCACAGACCTTTTCCAATGTAGAAATGACCTTTCTGTCTGACCTGATTATAGACATTCTCTTGCCAACAATGTCTAAAGCTGTCTCTGGGCAGGATGTGTTGGGAGAGGAGGGCAAGGGAGTGAATTCCTTTCCACACTTGGCTATACAACACCCTTGGGTCACATTGGGTCAAGGAACTGAGCTGAGGAAGCATGCGACATTCCTGACCCCTTTCAACTCAGAGACCCAATAATGATGGCACCAAAAAATATGAGATGCGTGTTCAATCACACATTCAAGCATATATTGAGCACCTATTGTATGCTTAGCAGTGTGCCAATAAGCAAAATGAGAATTAACACCACAGTATATGAAACATGATTTAATCATGTGACATGCTATTAGAGAAAGGTTATGATCTAGACAATTTTATCAACTTAGAAATTAACTGATAACTTGACTCTAATAAACTGTGTTACCAAGTTACACTTTGGGTAGTCAGAAAATTGTAACATAATTGTAGCCTAGAATTTTCAGAAAAGTTTTCAAAGTGAAGGTTCAGCTCAAAAGATTGAAAAGTATGTGGATTTGCAAAACGGGGAAGTCATTCCAAGAGAAAAAAACAGTTGAAGTAAAATTAGGCAAAAATTAGTATAATTTGATTAAGAGAGAGAAATCCATTTGCCTGCTAATGAGAAGATTACAGGGATGCTTGAATGTCTGCATAAGAAGCTGAGCTCCCATATTTATGCATTAATCTAGAAAATTATGACAATTTGCTCTGCAACAGATGCAAAAGACCCATTCTCCTTCACCACTGGGGAAGTTCTAAAAATGTGTTCTTAAATATCTCCCCTCAAGAAATATTTCCATGTAGATGATATCCCCAGGGCTTAGAACACACCAATGATGTCATGCCTGATTCTTATTAAATATATTAATGAAGCATTAATTCATTCCAGAACCTGTTATTATTGTCATAAGAGAAACATGAACATTATAAAATCCAAATAGAGGTTTCCTTGATGATTGTAACCTCATGGTTCCTGTAGCAAATTTTGGGGACATTCAAACCAAATCAGTAACATCTCAAATTGCTGCTGTGGAAAATCAAGGTTTGATGCTGACTCCAATGTTTTAAATCTTACTTCTGAGAAATGAGGCCAATTTTGGCTTTCCTGTCCTATCTCAGGAAATGCTTTAGAATGAAAGTAAGGAGAACAAGAACAAACAGTCATGACTACTTTGCCATGTCCTCAGAAGCTATGCTAAGCTACTATACTAATTAATATTTTATTTGATCTCCAGTTTACCTATGCTAACTTCTTCTGGATGACTTATTATATGGGACAGAAAACCTTACCTTACAGTAGAGGATCACAAAAAGGCCCATAGGTCATTCTCAGTACAAAGTCCTGAAATGTGGAAGATTTGGGAAATTAAAGAGAATATTCACTGATGTGGAGAAAACTCTGGAAATTGATTTTTTATCTTTTATCTAATTGCAGCCCTATTTTCTAAATGTTTGCCTCACCCCTGAAAAAATGAAAAAGAAGGGAATACATGAAGATTATGTAGTCTCTCAGTTTTAGAAAGTAAGTTGCCCCATGGTCTTAGGCCTGCTTCTCTAGGGATCCCAGTGCACACGGCTTATTGCAGGTATGGGGAAGATGCTCCTAAGAGAAGGGGAATGAGAGGTGCATGGGCGGTTCTGTTGGTTAAGTGGCTGCCTTTGGCTCAGGTCATGGTCTCAGGGTCCTGGGATTGAGCCCCATGTCAGGCTCCCGGCTCAGGGGGGATCCTGCTTCTCCCTCTCCTTAGCCCCTCCCCTTGCTCATATGCCTGTTTGCTCTCTCTCTCTCTCTTGCTCACTCTCTCAAATAAATAAACAAAATCTTTAAAAAGAGAGAAAGAGAGAAGGGGAATGAGAGAAGCAGGAGATGCAAGGAAGGAGCTGAGCTAGAGTTTAGCCTCATCCCCTGGGGAGGTGAGGAGTGAGAATGGAACCAAAGAGTTGATCCCAACTTGGAAACGGTGTCTTCTACTCATATGTCAGTCAATTATTGGCTGTCATCGTCCCCATAGCAGAAGAAAGGTCATTTAACCTCCAATGCAAGGTGTCTTCAGTTTGGTCAAGGGCAGTTTTCCAGAGAAGAGGGCTGCAATGAACCTTTAGCAGCCAACATTCACGGCAACCTGTAGACAGGCACACCAGCCTGGTGAAGGTGATCTAAGTGGGGAACAACTGACAGCACCCACACATGCATTATCCTAGACAGGCAGAATGGTATGTGCTTATGGGGGCTATGGAGACTCCATAGAAAAGGTAGCACTTAATATTGAATCTTGAAGAAAAAATAAAACTATCATTAGGAGAGATGTATTTGGAAAGTTTCTTCCTTTTTCTCTGGATATGAGACAGTAAACACCAAAGACATTACACATGAAATTCTGGCATTTCCAATTCCTCCTGTGGCAGTGGCTAGGTGCCCATTTCCATCTTTTCTCCTTTTCCATAGAACACAGTTGTAACCAGGAGGTGGCTGCCCAACCACAGACCACATTCCTTACCCTTCTTGTAGCTGGGTCTTGCTCTGGGATGAATTCTCACCAATGAGAAAGAAGCGATAGTGATAAACGATGCTTCCAGGCCCAGGCAGTGAGAACAAATGTGTCCCTTCTACATTCTCATTGCCATTTCCATCAACTGCCCATGCATTGGCAGAGCTGTAAAGTAGAGGAAAGCCGGGTTCCCTGTTCTCTGTGTTGAGAAGCACCATCTGCTAATTAGAAACACAGGCATGAGCCATTATACTTTCCTCTGATTTATGGCTTCTATTCGTCACACCAGGATCTTAACTAACATTTTTCATTATTAAGATATTAACAAAAATCCTTTTGCCAGATGAAACTAGAAACAGTCTCTCATCTGATGCAGAATTTCTTTTCTAGTAGTATCTTGGATTTTTCTCCCCTTCTTCTGTATATTTCACAGAGTTTTGCCATGGACTGGTCACTTCCTTGTGCCAGGACACATTTTAAGTTGTAGAAAATTCTGCTTCCCACCTACAGTTGTTTAAATGTTGCAATAAACAGAGTGACCTTGTCTATGGCATGTGAAGAAGGCTGTACTCTTTTTGATACCCTACAAATTCCTCTTGTCAAGGTTGGACTTAGCCAGGCATGCGTCTATTTGTGAAGCCTTAGAGTGCTTCGTAATAGCAAGGTGGAGACTTCTACATTTCGATTCCAAGTTCTTCTGAATAAGGAGAGGATATTGAGGGACTGGCCTGAAGAGGGAGGGTGTTATCCTCCAGCATTCTGGCCAAGAAATGCTACTTCCTATTTGTGGATCCTGCTAAGGATGCATGCCCAGTTAGAGAGATGCATTAAGTCCATGATATTTCCAGAGAAAAGAGGAGCTCAGGGATTTGACCATTTATCAGTTTCACACTCAGTGTTACACTGTGTTGGCACGCAATGAATACTATCATTCAGTCAGACTTGAGTTTTAAAGTTTCTTTCAAGTGAATAGCGATTCCATCCTATTGTCAGAGAAAGGAATGTGGCAAACAAGGTTGCTTTCAAACTTGGGTAGAAGCTAAGTAAAGTGCATGCATGAAAAATAATTAGGAATAGCTTAGAATGACAAGCCTTTCACATTTATAAAGCTTGTGAGTAATTAAATGATAATGTATCCATAAGTATTAAGTTTAAATAGTAGACTATACCTGTAACATATGCTCTCTAATAAAAGAATGGTTAATGCAGGTCCATCCACTTGTAAGGTTTTGCTCAGACAGAAATGGAGTAGCACATATTGTGTAGCGCTTACATCACAATCCTTGGAGATAGGAGTTCATATTTTATATTTAATCCTCATGTAAATTTTGTATTTCATCCAGAAAGAAACAGGCACAAAGGAAATAAAAGTCAACCCATGTAGCAGCAGTAGGCAGTGCGCCCATGGAATCTCAGCCCAATGGATCTCTAATCCCTATGTTAATCTGAATATTTCTATTGGGTTCTAAAATTTACCAATAAAGTAAGTTACTATTACTATATATGAGCTAGGGAAAAAAATCCAATCTTTTAGTCTTCCAAGTTGGAAATTCTCAGTAAAACTCATTAGAGTGACTTCTTTTGAAGTTCTGGAAAAAGAATTCTTTAACTAAAAGCAGATCCCATATTTTCTCTGTCCCATGAAGGACACTATAATAGCAATTTGCATTTCATAAGACACTGGAGTTTTGTAACAGTTTAACTTAACCATGAATCACTAAAAGCAGGTTATGTTCTCCCCCTAGCTTCTACTCCTGCTTGTCACATAACTATTCCTTTAGACCTGCTTAGCTTTGAAAAACATGTTTCCTAACACACAGCTTGCCTTCATAAAAGTCTATTTGAGTAATCCACGGTGTCTGAGAAATGTCCTATGACCGCTTTTTGACCCACTAACAGAGCTGTAGGTTTTACCATTTTCCTCACTACAATGCCCTGGATAGCATTTCAAATACATAGAGTCATGACCTTTATTGTTTGCCAGATGGGCTGTGAAATGTATGCTGATGTTCATAATAGGATTATACAAGGTTGTTTATTGTCAGAAAAATAATGTGAGCATTATCTTCTTTTCTCCCCCCTCACCCCCAACGGGTTTTCCCTTTAATAGGTATTAGGAAGTCTAATTTTGATTAAGTAAATATCAGCTTTCAGCTTTACAAATGATGGTTCATTTAGGCACATACTTTAATGGTATTAAGGGTGGAAAACAAGAAGAATCAGCCAGGTAAACTAAAGTACAAAGAACGTACTATAATATGGACCCATGCATGGCAACTTGCGGCATGTACATATTTCATGCTAGAACTGAATACAGTGATTCAAATTAATTCAAATATGGGACAAAGAACAATATGTGTGCTATGAATGTGACGCTTAAAAATACAGAATACAGGGCGTAACCACAGTGTCTCTGTCCTTCAAACGCTTTGCTTTTTGCTTTGTATATACTCATTCAGGTGATTCTATCTCTTCTCTTACTCTAGAACCCCACCAAAAAGACATGCTCAGCTTGGGAATTCGGTTTCAAGCAGTTTATTCAAATCATACGGAGAAGGAATACAGAGAAGGAATGGGAAGTGAGACAGGCAAGAAAGAATGCCCGTGAAGGGTGTGTTAATGGAGAGGGACACAACTGTAGGCAGTGGAGTTCAATCCCAGTGGGGATCATAGGAGAGGCTCCGCAGAACATGCCTCCGCTGAGGGGCCAGCAAAGGCAGGTATTTATTCCTCAACAACTTTCCCTCATTGGTCGAGGGCCACTCCTGGAGCCTTACCGCGCCACATGCAAGATGAGCTCCTGAGCTCCTCTTTTCTCTGGAAGTATCATGGACTTAATGCATCTCTCTAACTGAGTATGCATCCTTAGCAGGATCCACAAATGGGAAGTAGCATTTCTTGGCCAGAATGCTGGAGGATAACACCCTCCCTCTTCAGGCCCCTGCCCCAAACATGCTCCAGCTGCCAAAAGGAGCTATCAGGCAAGGAAATGCAGGAAGACATGCGTCTACCTAGGAACTCTTTGAAGTGAACTCCGGTATAGTTTGAGGGGATGTGGGCAGGGAACCCACAGACTCTGTTTCACATGCCAAGGCCAGTGTGTCCCAGTGAATGTGGCTACATCTGTGCTGTGGTATACTGGAAACAGGGCTTGGAATCCAGGAGAACCCAGCTTGAATCTCATTCTATATCATTCATTTACTGCAAATGGTTTTGGTATGCCTGGTACTTGGGGTCATTCTTTACTAGTCTGACCTCTTGGGGACAGGAGCCTGGATATCTGTATCTTATTCCGTAAGACACATATGAGAGAGTAGTATTACAAGGATTGAATCAGGTAATAGTTGAATGAAAAGTATCTGGAATCACGCCTGGCTTCTAAGAAACACACCAGAGATTTTAGGGGGCCCTGTCCTCAAACTCCCAATCCTGTTTCTATGTCTAGCTTCCTCACCAGCGATGCATCACAGACAGTGATGGGTCACAGACAGTGTACCTCAGGTTCCCCAAAACCAACTTCAAGTCTGATGACTCACTAGAAAGATTCACAGAACTCAGAAAAGCCATCATATTCATGATTATAGTGAAAGAACACAGATTAAAATCAGCACAGGAAAAACGTACATGGGGCAGAGTCGAGAAGAAATCAGACACAAGCTTCCAGTTATCTTTTCCCAATAGGGTCATATGATGCACTTAATTCTCCCAGCAACATCTGAGAAGTGTTGACAAGCAGGGAAGCTCAACCAAGCCTTGGTGTCCATGGTTTTTATTAGCGGTCAATCACACAGACATGGAGTTGATCTTAGCAACTGCAATTCCAGCTCCTAACAGGTCAAACTGATGCGGTATGGCCTACAGCTCCAGGCATACAAAAACCATTCAGCATAAATCACATCATTAGCATAAACTATATGGCATGGCTTAAAGCCTTAGACATAAACAGACCTTCTAATCAGGCAAGGCATTCCAGGGACTAAAGGCGATCTCTCACCAACTCGTAAAGGGTCAGTAAAGAACACCTTTGGGATAGGCAAGGTTTGGGCAATCCAGGACCGTGGAGTTAATGCTTTACTGCACAAAATGCTATAGTCTCTCCCTGGTCCCATGGCATACTCCTTCTTCCAGAGCCTACTCTCCAGAACTGTTTAGAGACAGTTCTCCAGAACTCCAGAGTTCTCCTAAAAGTTTCTACGAAAGCTGCTAGACAGATACTTCTGGGGTCATTCTAAGCCCTGTTTTAAGAATGACCATATCAGCCCATAAGCCCATTATCAGGGCTCAGTCCCTCTCCATGCCCCCCCTCCCCAACTGCAGTAGGTAGCCTGAGTCCTCCCAGAATGTGAAGGTAGACACATCACCTATGAACACATGACTTTTTCTTAGAGATTCATTTGAGAGAGTGTGTGTGCACATGTGCACATGTGCGTGCACAAGGTGGGGGGAAGACAGCGAGAGAGAAGAAGAAGGAGAGAAGCAGACTCAGGCTGAGTGGGAAGCCTGACAAAGGTCTCGGTATCACAATCCTGAGATCATGACCCAAGCCAAAATCAAGAATTGGGCACTTAACTGAATGAGCCACCCAGGTACCCCCACATCCCCACATGAATGCTTCTAGGACTATGGTCCAATACAATAGTCATTAGCTAAATGTCATTACTGCACACTTGAAATGTAACTAAACTGAGATGTGCCACAACTGGAAAATGCACACCAGATTTGAAGATTTAGTACAAAAAAAAAAAAAGGGAATGTAAACTATCTTAATATTTTAATAGTAGTTACTAGTGGAAATAAATTTTAGATGAATTAATTAAAATATACCATTAAAATTAATTTTACTTTTTTCTTTTCCCTTTTCTCAATGTGGCTATGAGAAAATTTAAAATTACACATGGTTTGTTTATTTCTAATGGACGATGCTGCTCTACATGGGAATGTGGCATGTGGGATATGAGGCTATAAGGACACTCCCAAGTCTTTTGATTTCCTCTCTGGACAACAGGACCATGTACCGTGACTGTTGTATAAATAGATCATGGAAAATCATAGATGGAGACAAACAGTTTACAGCTAATGACCCTCAAAGTTACCACCACAAAATAGCAATTTTATAGATTTGAGCATAGCTGACAAATTGTTTTAGGCATACTTACCAGTGAGCATGATTTAAATCTTTGCTTCCACAACTGTACTCGACCAACTTCACAGCCATTTCCACCAAATGCCAGATGCCTGCCTTTCTTATTCTGTTGCCTTGAAGAGCTCCTGACTGGGAGCTAGCACCAGGAAAATAATGTCAGCAAGACACAGATGCACTTCAAACTTCCATCTCAAAAAGCTATTTGTATTCTCCCTACTGAAGGCCATTTTTTCCCCTAGTCAAACCGGACTGTTGCCAACCTGGCTGTAGTCATCTGAACCCCACACAGAGGTGGAATTGCTCCCCCTTCCTCAAATATGCAATAAATAGCAAGAGAAGACAGGAATTATAGGTAGTATCTCAAGAGAGCAATCAAGAGGCTTTAAAAAGTGACTTCAGCAAAAGGATAAAAATTGCACAAAAGCATCCACTTTGTATAACACTGGCAATGATATTGTTCACAATAAAGAGGAGTTTTCTTTTATGAAAGACCCATGATGGTCTTTATTCAAAGATGTTTAATTTCTAAAGCCCCAAACCAATTTGGGTTTAAGACAAGAGTCAAGAGCAAGACTTCACATCATGGTGTCACCAGGACAAACATATTAAAAAACAAAAAAGGCAGATTGATTTCCAGAAAAAAAAATATAATCACTATAAGGCTTAATTTTTTTTCCTATTAAATTGTTTTGGTCCATGATGGAGCTCTAGAACAGCACTGTCAAAAATATAACACAAGGCACAAGGTGAAATATGTATGTAATTTTAAGTTTTTCCTAGCCACTCTGTTTCAAAAAAGTAAACAAAGAGCTAAAATTAATTTTAATAATATATTTCATTTAACCCTATACATGCAAAATAAATCATATAATAATATAAAATTATTAGTAAAATACTTTATATTCTTATTTTGACACTCTTTGAAATCCAGTCTGTGTCTATCCACAGCACATGGTGATTCAGACTATATTTCAAGTGGAGAGTGGCTTCCATATTGCATAGAACATTCTATAAGTCATAGAATGACTTCCATATCACACAGAGCATTCTTAAAGTCATAGAGCAACTTCCAAACTGCACAGAGCTGGAAAATAATCACCTTCTTTGGTTCTAGTCAGTGGGTCTGTAAGTGCCTCCTGCCTGAGTATATTTTACTAAACATTAATGGATTTTTAGTTGAACACAGACTTAGAAAAACTGTATTATCCTATTCGGTACCATCATTCTCTTTCCTTTAATTGTACTTACTAAACATCTTATCAAATTCTTTCATATATAATTTCTTGAATATACAGCATCTTATTAAACATTTTAGCAATAGACTATTAAGCCACATTAAACAGTAGGAAATGGGCTTGGAGAAATCAACCAGCTTACAGTCTCATAGCTAGAAACAAGCTTGTGTGTCAAAACCTTGGTCTGTCTCTCAACTGAGCTTTCCGGTGCACCATCCCAAATAGCACAGGAATGGAAAGAGTGATGGCTTGTAGCCAAGGTGAACTGTCAGACCTAAAGTGATTCAGAAAGGCCTGGGATTAAAGGGACTGAGCTGTAAGGCTTTCAGAGCTCTCTCCAAAGGGAAAAGAATGAAAGCCCTTGGAAAGATCTGCAGTTCCATTTGGGTCTTAGATCTTATGATAAGACACAAAGCCACCACCTTACACTGGTGAAGAATGAAGCTATTATTCGTAAGTCATTTACAAACACATTTCAATTCATGAAATCACATTTCGTGTTAATTCCTGAGAACTTCAACTCCAACTCAGTCACTTTGAGGAACTGCACTGTTGGAACCCAGAACATCTCCTGAATCAGCCTAGTGTTTCCAGATATTTAAGGCCATCAACCCCATGGAATTTTTTTCACCCTTCATCAACCTGGAGTTCTGAGGCAAACTACTGAGGAAAATAACTTGGTCACAGGCTTTGATCCCTGAAAAGTACAAGCGATTAATTGGTTGATTTCTTTGTAAACCTAGAGATAATAACTAGATGTCCTACCAATCTACCACACAGCCTACTGGTTTTAGTCACTCCTGGGCCACTTCGCTGACTTCATTTATTTAATCAATGTCCCTTAATTCTAGCATCTTAGATATTTGCTGGCATATTATTTGATTGAAACTTAGCATTTATCAAAAGTGCCACTAAGAAAAAAAAGATATTTAAAAAGGGCACACTAATGAACACAGCAACTACTTGGCCCTTTTTAGCAGTGGTTTTCAACCTTGACTTCACATTGGAATCACCCAGGGAGTTTTTTTTTTTAAAAATGCCTCATTTCCCAGCAGAGATCCTGATTTAATTGGTCCAGGATGTGGCATGGGCATCAGGAATTTTAAAGCTCCCCCGATGATTCTAACATACAGCCAGGGTTGAGAATCACTGCTCTATATTCTCTAAACATTATCCCTTAGTTATGTTAGCAGTGCAAGTTTAAGCAAAGTAAATGGACCATATTTCCTAAGATTCACATAAAAATGCCTTGAGAGAATAAATATGCAATGTTATGCCTGTGGTTTTAATGGCAAGTAAATAAAAATATCCAGCCAAATGATATTTCTGCTGTGGGTACTTTGTAACACTGAAGATATGAACTAACATACATGATAAATTCTTCCTTAGATTAAATCCCAGGAAAAATAATGAGTGGGTTTTGTTTTGTTTTTTGTTATTGGAAGAGAGAGAGAGGAGAGCGGGAGCACATGCACGTGCGTGGAGAGGGAGGGGCAGAGGGAGAGAATCTCCAGCAGGCAACACACTTAGCACAGAACCTGACTCAGGACATGATCTCAGAACCCCAAGATCATGACCTGAGCCAGAATCAAGTGTAAGTCATTTAACCAACTGAGCCACCCTTGTGCTCCCCCCTTTTATCCCCAGAAAGTGGTATACTTCATTAATCAGATGAGATAACCAAGCTTTTCATTTCAGATAACTGAAATATCTATAATTTTGTTCCTTATAATTTTTTTTCTTCAGAAAAAATTGCCTTTGTCGTGTGTTACTTTCAAATTCATAAGCCACATCCACTTGTTTTTAGAAGTAGATGGAGTATAACAAAAAAAAGCCTTGCTTTTCTCCATTGAATCAAATTATCTGTTAACTTTCCCCACGTGTTTTGTTTTGTTTTTGTTTTTTTGCCCTTGACCTTTCTTGTGACCATATCTTTGTTCCATTTTCTCCATTATGCCTAAAGGTCACAAGGCACAGTCCTTCTTAGTACGCCATGCTCTAGATCTTTTTCTCTTTATCTCACCATCTATTAAAGTTTAACTTCCTGGATGTCAACTTCCTCCTACTAATGTCCTACACACTAAACTTCATGTCAGTCTGCTTCTTGCAGAACTCCATCTGGGGCACACCCATGAGGCTGGCACAAATATTACAGCTATTTTACAAATGAGTAAACTGATACCTAGGGGAGATTAAATTACCTGCCCAAGGTGCTAGCGTGAACAGATGAGGGAACTATCATTTGAACCCAGATTTGACTTTAGAGCCTACAGCCACAAGAGCATCACTACCAAACCATGGCGACCAAGTAGGGATTTCAAATACTTTAAGTATCAGTGTTTTGTGTCCACCTCTAGGAAATCTTTGGGTAGCTCTTGGGATCCACACTTCTAGAAGGGAGGGGAAGGAAACATTGGACAGGAAAAACGGAGCTGCAATGAAGCTCTGACAAAGGTCTCAGCCTTTGGAGATCTCAGGAATTGAGGTGGCTCTTTAATTGGGGTGAGAGGTCTAAGCCCTTTGACCCCCTGTAGTGATCAGTTACTGGATACAGGCTTCCCTGGAAGGGGATCTATTCTTGGGAGAAATACCACAGGGCCCTTTCCTACAGCATCTCTGGCAGCTGGGGAGTGAGTTCTCCATTTCTGAAGGGAGATTTTTTTTTTTTAAGAGATTATTTTTATTTATTTGACAGAGAGAACACAAAGAGGGGGAGTAGGAGAGGGAGAAGCAGGCTACCCACTGAGCAGGGAGCTCAATCCCCGGACTCCGGGATCATGACCCAAACCAAAGGCAGTCACTCAACAACTGAGCCACCCAGGCACTCCCTGAAGGGAAATCTTTAAGAAATATCACAGTCTTCACCCCAGGGTTGTTTTAAGGCGCTGTTCATTGCAGGGTTGTTCATCCCAGTATTCTAACCACGGGATGTGGTCAACCCAGAGACGTTCACCTTCAAAAACTACGGACTACTGACTAGGTTCAACATGATCAAGTCAAGTAAAGAGAACTTACAGCAGAATAGAGCAATCTTTTTTTTAGTAGTGGGCTTGGTAGCAATGATTAGGAGTTCCTTGCTGAAAGACCAAGGAAAAAATGTACTACCCTACAACCTGACCACACCACGGGGCTGCTGGGCCCTCATGAAACATCTGTTACCAAAGTACGAAACTACTTGTGAAGACACCTCTTCCTAAAAAATAGCAATATTCAAACGAAATCTTAACAAATGAACAATAAAATAAACAATATATATATACTCTATCTTTTTCACCACCAGCTTCCAATTTCTTTCCCATCAATGAGCTATAAAATGATCAGGTTCAATTTGGAGGTTCAGCCTCAGAACACATGTCCCATGCTCCCCCACTCCCTTTCCTAGATTAAAAAAAAGTAGTCACATCCAAGCAAATTCTCCTGATATTTGAAATAGTGTTTTAAATATAAAATAAATTCTACTTAAATATTTAGCTTTCTAATTTTCTAGGAATCTTTTCAACATCTGGCTGTTGTTGCTATTGCGAATCAGAATTCCAGCTAACAGAGCAGAATTCTGTAGATAGCAATTTTGGTTTTGGTGAAAGCAGCCTCAGGGGTCCTAGAGGCTGGTATGAAACTTGCTTATCATTTGTGAAATGGAATTATATTATAGGCTGCACACTGCTTCTGGACACAAAAGCAAACAGAGCCCCAATTCACATGAGCCCCAGCACAGGTGGGCTTCTACAGGGATGAGTGATGGCCAGGACCAAACGGGGGTGTTTTCTGGAGTCACTGCCACTATTCTTGGAATGAACAGGTTGGTATTTTGGGAGGATAATGTTAAACCTAATACATATGACAAAGTAAATAAAAATAATAAATAAAAAAACTGAAAGGAAAATTTATGCAAATATTTATAATAAATTACTCTAGAAAACATGATTTCCCCTTTGAGGAAGAATTTGTTGTCCGGCTCCTGGAAGTGTGCTCAGCAGAGGGCCTTCAGCTCTCAGCATTTTCAGGGACCGCCTGTTGTAGCGAACTGCTGTGTACCAGGTCACTACCCTTCTCAGGGCAATGAATGACCAACATGGGACAGCAAGGATGAATCTTCTAAACATAAGGCTGAATGAGAGTGGGCACCTGGGTGGCTCAGTTGGTTAAGTGACTGCCTTCGGCATATGATTCCAATTGTATAAAATTTAAAAACAGGTAGAATTAATTTATAGTGTTAGAAGTTAGGGTACCCCCTGAGAGGAAATAGTTGCTGGAAAAAAGTACAAGATAAGTTTCTGGAATGTTAATATTCTATTTCTTGATCTGGGCATTATACTGGGTGTTACACAGGTATACTCTTTGTGAATTCAGGAAGCTGAATTTTTGTTATTTTTATTTTATTTTTATTTGGATTACTTCAAACTGAACTTGTAAGATAACTGTTAGATAGTACTGGATAACTGCAATATTCATTGCAGTGAATCCAGGTGAATTTTAGAAGGTGATCACCTTTCCTAGCATTCCCCGTACCAGGCTGTCCCTCATTTGTTTCTTTCACATGAATACTGATTTCATCACCAGCCAGATTTTATAGTAACAAGAGGAAAGCATATACAGGGCTACTAGTAATAAGGAAAACCCAAATGTTTACCCATGTAATTATTATTTGCAGTACTCTTTATTTGTTTGAGTAGATTCAGATTTCTGTCTGGTATAATTTTCCTTCTCACTGAAGGATTTTACCATTTCTTATAATGATAAATCTGCTGTGATGAATTATTTCAGCTTTTATAAGTCTGAAAACTCTATTTTACCTTCATTTTGGAAAGTATCTTCTTTTCTTTCCTTTTTTTTTTTTTAAAGATTTTATTTATTTATTTGACAGAGAAAGAGATCACAAGCAGGCAGAGGCAGACAAAGAGAGAGGGGGAAGCAGGCTCCCTGCTGAGCAGAGAGCCCCATGCGGGGCTTGATCCCAGGACCCTGAGATCATGACCTGAGCCGAAGGCAGAGGCTCAACCCACTGAGCCACTCAGGCACTCCGGGAAAGTATTTTCAATAGGTTAGTATTCTGGGTTAACAATTTCTTTTTTTCTCTAAGTACTTTAAAAGTGCTTCGCCACTGCCTTCTTATTTGCATTGCTTCTGATGAGAAATATTTCATCTTCATCTTCTTTCTCCTATACATAATGTGAGCTTTTACCCTTGGTTGCTTTTAAGACTTTCTCTTTACCACTAGATTTTTTATTATGATGTGCTTTGGTGTAGTTTTCTTCAAATTCCTTGTGCTTAAAGTTTGTTAATCTTCTTGGAATTGTGGGTTTATAGTTTTCATACAATTCAGAAAATGTAGGTCATTATTTATTCAAATATTTCTTTTCTGTTCCGTTCCTCTCTACTTTCCTTTATGGCTCCACTTACACATACATTAAGCCATCTAACCCTGACACTTTGTTTTTCCTTTTAAAAAATTTTTGAAAAAAAATTGTTTCCTTTCAGAAAATACTACTACTATGTTCTCAAGTTTCCTACTCTTTTCTTCCGAGATGTCTAATCAATCAAGTGTACTTTTTGCCTCACACACTGTAGTTTCATCTCTAATAGTCTGGCTTGGGAATTTCTCTTTGTCATGCCTCTTTTTCACCTTATGTGTTAATAGTTACTATAACACTTTCAAGGTTTTTGCCCACTACTTCTATCACCTGTGTTAATCTCCACTGATTGATTTTTCTCATTAAGGGTCATATTTTCCTGCCTTTTTCATGCCTGTAATCATTGACATGGATGCCAGAGACTGCGAATGCTACTTTTTTAGATGCTGGGTATTGTTGTGTTTCTGTAAATATTGTTTAGCTTTGGTTTGGAATGCAACTAAATTTCTTAGAAACAGTCTGATCTTGTTAATAAGTCTTGCTTAAGATTCATTAGCTGAAGTCAGAGCCACGTTCAGTCTATAGCTAATTATTCACCCACAATTAAGTTAGATTTTTCTGAGTAAATTACTCCAACACTGTGTGTGGCTGCTGGGAACACGCACCCCTTCTTGTCCTAGATGAGTGCCAGGCACTCTTCCCTCTAATCCTTTCAGATGCATTCATCAGCACTGAGCCCAGCAAGACTGATGAGCACTGCTGCACACTCAAGGTGAACCCTGTGAGGATCTCTGAGGTGTTTCTTTCGTGCAGCTCTGTCCTGCACACACTAGCTGCTTTTGGTTTCCCTGGTCTCTCAGCTGTTTCCTCACCTCAGAGAGTCTGCCAGGCTTTGCTGGTTCCTCCTCCTGTGTTATGGCCTAGAAACCCAAGGCAGTCAGCTGGGTCAAGAGAAGGGTTTACCTCTTTTGTTTCTCATCTCTCAAAGATCACTGTCCTTCGGCATCTGATGCCCAATGTCTTTGACAAATGATGTTTCAGATATTTTATTTGTGTGTGTGTGAAGGGGGTAGGGAGAGAAGGTGGAAGAAGAGGAGGGTTGCTTCCGCTGGGAGGATAAATGCAATTCTGGTTACTCCATCTTGGCCAAAAGCAAGGCCTAAAGCCAAAGCATAATTAAAATCTAAGAGGCATAACTACACATATAACATGGAATAATCTCCAAGCTATTTTGTTAAATTGAAGAAAAGAAAAAGGATCAGCACAGTATGTATTATATGTAACAATTTATACTAAATAAATAAATACTTTAAAAGTCATGATCTCAGGGTTGTGGGATCAAGCCCCACATAGGCCTCCACACTCTCACTGAGTCTGCTTGAGACTCATTCCCTCTGCCACTCCCCTAAATAAATAAATAATAAATAAATCTGAAAAAGGAAAGAAGGAAGGAAGGAAGGAAGGAAGGAAGGAAGGAAGGAAGGAAGGGGCTTTCTTCAGGATTGGCAGTGGTAGGAGACTAATTTTTCATTCTATTTTGAACTAAATTCTTAGGCATGTGCTTTTAATCTAATAATTAAAATTATCAGAAAAAAGTATTGTCTATTTTTCCATTGTCTCACACCAATAGGACATGTAATACATATTTTGCTATAAGTATAACACATGCTAGTTTATTAGATTACAGCTAGAAATCACCATCCCAACTGCCATTAGCTCTGCTTAATTCCATTCTTATTATGTTTACTCTTCAGTTGCCCAGACATATGCAGCTTAGAGGACAAAGCTCCAATTCTGTCAGCAAAAATACATATAGTTCCTAAACCACTGTAACCTATGGTAATGTTTCTGTTTTGGGTAGATGTTAAAAAAGTCAGTTTCAATGAAGAAATGCAGAATTTCTTCAGCGTCCCACTATGATTGGTTGTCCATTGGACATTTATCCTTTGAGTTCAAAAACCTTGTGGTGAAAAATGAAGATCTCTAAGGTCCCTTAGCTCAGGTATCTGGTGCCTGTCTGATTCCTATAAAAATTTTGGCTGGACAGGCCTGCAATGAAATATAAAGGATTAAAACAGTGCTAGTGGTCAAAGGGTAGGCCCAAGAATCAGGTCAAGATAAATATTTCAAATATGGTAAATCACAGCTCTTAGTAACCTTTATCACACAATTTGGCACTGAATTCTCTCTCCTTCCCATTGCTCTCTACTTGTGTCAGGGATGTGGGTCTCCTTTTGATCTAAAGCAGAGAAATCTTATTTCATAGTTCTCTAGTGTCTCTCCTTACAACTCTGTGCTAAATAGTAGAAACTGAATATATGTCATAAACCTTGGCTTCATGATAAAAAAAAAAAGTATCACTGGCCACTTTTGCCCAAAAAACTGTCCCCCAAGAGGCAATAGCTATTAATATCTAATATCTCTAGGTGTGACTGGCTTGGTCTGCTGGGAGAAAACTAAAAGAAGACCTTTATCAACCAATCAATCAAATCAATCAGAACAGCAAGAAGAAAGCCAAAAGGAAAAGAAAAGAGAGAGAGAGAGAGAGAAATGAGGTAATGCTTTTTGTGGAGAGGGGTAGTGTGGCTCCTAGCAGCTGCCTCATTGCCTAGGACCAAGATTCCAGCCTCGCCGGGAACTCACAGTACAGGAACCCTCCACCAGGATGGAGACCTTCCATGAGGTTCAATTACAGGCAGAGTTTCTTGGAGGCAGAAAATTACCATAAAAATCCTGGGGACTATGAAAGCTACCAAGGACTCATCTTACTATCATTTACATTTTTCAACTCTATATATTATAAAAATTTTAGCCCAAAGAAAGTAAAATGTAAGAAATCAGCATACAGATGTGAAAGCCCAGGACAGAGTTAAGGAAAACCAGTTTATGACAACCACCATCACAAAGAGCCACACAAAATCACAGGATAAAATTTACACCTTTATCTTTGGGATAATTGCTCCTTTTCATTTTGTCCCCTTCTGCCCTGCAACTATCTGATTAGTTAATATCTAAGGTATAAATAAGGAATACTTGCTTAGGGATTAACTGCCTTGTTGTCAATGTATTTTCATAAAGAAAAGTGGGGACATTATCTTTATAGTGAAGTATAAATGCAAAGCCATCTGTAGGCTGGAAATCTAACATCTGATTTTGCCTGTTCCCAGGTTCCACACTCCCTGGAAGAGTATGTAATCCATTCCCTCCTCTTGTTTTTATTTTTATTTATATTAAAAAAAATAACCTCACTCTTCCATAGCATCCTACCCCATGTTTCTTTTCTTTTCTTTTTTAATTTATTTGACAGAGAGAAACTAGGCAGAGAGGCAGACAGAGAGAGAGGAGGAAGCAGGCTCCCTGCAGAGCAGAGAGCCGGATGCGGGGCTCGATCCCAGGACCCTGGGATCATGACCCGAGCCGAAGGCAGAGGCTTTAACCCACTGAGCCACCCAGGTGCCCCCTACCCCATGTTTCTGAATAAAACAGAAAGTAGGTATTAACCAAAAAGACTGGGAAATATTTAAAATGTCTTCTTTAAATAAACAAGGATTATTCAATGAGTGGCCCATCATTTCTCAAGGGTTTTTTTCATACTTGCTCACTTATAGAGGGTAATTATACAACAGGTTTATAACTCAAGAAGATATAGTGGCTGTGCCTCTAGACCCAGGTCTAGCTCATTTTGACTTCCAGGTGCTAAATTATGGGAAAAGTTTGTGTGCAGCTCTAAGGAAAAGAACTCCATGGAGGAGTCCACACAGCTGGACACCCTGGTCTGTGGGCTGGAGTGACTCAAAATTACTTCAGGCAGAAAGGGAGGATGGAAAAGATAATGAAGTGGATGCTGGGATCTGACTGTAGACTAGGAAAGACTGTGGTCATCTAGAAGATGGGATTTAAAACTTCATGTCCAAAATGCTGATGATCACCAACAGAACTATCACTCAGGGGAACAGGGCATAAGGGAAAATTACATAGTGTAGAATTCACAGAATATTATTATACAGATGAAATCCAGTTAAGATCAACAGCAATCATGGTCTTTATAGGAAGAAAAGAGTAATGCAAAATTAACCTGAGAGATGTCCTTTAATCTGATTACAGTGAAACTCTAACCAAGAGTAAGTCTTCTGTCTTCTGGATCTCAACCCATCTGCCTCTACAGTCTATATTTTTCTATAACAGCTTTGAGATATACTCACATACCATAAAAATCATCCACTGAAAGTGTAAAGTTAAATGTTTCAATTAGGCCCACAGAGTTGTGCAAATATCAGCACAATCTAATTTTAGAAAACTTCACCAATCCAAACAAGAAACCCTATATCCACTGTCAATCACTCTATCAAAGAACAAGAAAGAATGCTTAGGACTAAAATTCTTTTTTTATAAAATAGAAATAATAGAAGAACTTGAGGGAATTTCAAAGACTACCAAGCAAAATAAAAGTAAAAGTTATCAGTGAAAAGAAATGATATAGCGATCCAATGGCCAACAAATAAGTCCCAAAAACATAAGACAGAGAAAGTGGTAAAAGGAAATTTCTGAATAAACAATGGGAAATTCCTTTGGACTGAAGACTGAAGATTGAGAGACTAATGAGTCCCCAGGAAAATAAATGAGCAATCCCCACACCCCCCAAAAGCCCTCATTTATATATATCTCCAAGATATATATATCATTTATATATCTCCAAGAAATTTCAGCACATCAATGGAAAAAAAAAAGATTCTAAAAGCTTCCATGTATGTAAAAACATCCAGATCACACGTAGTGTAAATAAACATCCAGAATTTAAAAAAACAAACAAAAAAAAAAACACCACTGGGGCAATGCCTTCGAGCCCCAAGGTTAAATGACTTTTGATCTGGGATTCAACAGCCAATCTTGTTATCATTTGAGTGTGAGAGCTGAACAAAGATATTTTAATGCATGCAAAACATATAAGAAAGCAAACAGCCTCTATGGTCCTTTCCTGGGAAATTAATACTTAAAGGACAAAAAACCCAGAAAGAAACTATGGGACAATCCTGGAGAGGAGAGAGAGGAGGTAAAATGATAAAATCTGAGCAGACCTAGAAAGAAATTCAGAAATATAAGAACTAAAAAGGAGAAAGAGGGAATGAAAAAGGAGAGCAGAGAGAGAAGAGAGACTAAATGAAAGGGAGAAAGGGAAACCCTGTAATATTCGGATATCCTGTATAATTAAAAGCTTGCTTTAATTTAGAAATAATATAAAGACATGTTCTCAAAAAACAATAAAGGAATTTAGAAACATTGAGAAAAACAAAACACTGAACAATAAAATAATTGCTACAATATTAAAAAAAGCTTGTGGTGGGGGATTTTCATTAATCAAAGGAAATAATATATATTTGTTAAGAATATATATATATATATATATATATATATATATATATATGTTAAGAATATTCTCCTTGAGGCAACCTGCCTGGGTCAGTCTGTGGAGCATGTGACTCTTGATCTCAGGGTTCTGAGTTTGAGCCCCATGTTGGGAGTAGAGATTATTTTAAAAAAATAATATGACCTTTTAAAAGAAGAATATTCTTCTTAAAGTGACCCAATCATAATTTGAGTTCTAAGATCTTGAAAACATGGAAATGTATCTGTGGTCACACCTAAATTATATTCCACACATATAATAGAATTATAGTTCAGGTATTTTCTTAGATCTTTGAGGTCATCTTTCTATTTTCTCTTCAAGTTCTCGTCTATTTCGTGCATTATTTTCTCACCCAGCATCAGCTGTGTCATTCATCCAACTGTTTTTCAGAAGTCCCATCACCAGCAACCATTTATTTTATTTGTATCTGTATCTGAAGTGGGGCTTGTAAAACATAGGATTTTAATGACTACCTTACCACCCTCAATAACACAAGGCTTCTACTAGTCGAGAGAAAAGGAGAATGATCTATCGTTTAGGCAGCTAGTAGTCTACCCACAAAATATGCCACAAAATTAACTATACAGTTACAGTTTTTGAAATCATATATGCCCAAATATATGTCTAGATCTTTTCTAAGAAGTTCAGGATCAATTATCATTCAGTGACAGTCTCTAACTAGTAGCTTTCACATAATCCTTAAGATAATTCTCTGAACCAGAGATACTCATCAGTTTGCAGATTAAAACACAGAAGTGTAGCATGATAAAAGAATTTGCCCAAGGCTGTAAGACCAGGAAATATCGGAATTAGGACCCAAATGCAAATCACCTAATTCTGATTTCAGAGTTATTTCCATGCTATCACCTCCTCCAGTAACCCTTCCTACAAACAGTTAAACTTCCTTCTCCAAGTCTATCGTCAATGGAAAATTATATATATTTATATCCAATTGCCTGCTCATCCATCTGCCTTAGTTAGCTCAAGACCATTAGCTAAAATAGAAAATGTTTATCAATTTTACCCAATATTAAGAAAAACACCTAAAGGTCCATATATCAAACTGTAGAATATTCAGTCATAAGTACTACTGACCTAAAACTATGTCCTACAGCACAGAGAAATGTAGGAAATGAGCACTTAATTTCTACTGACGTAAATGTCCTGTGCAATTCACTCACTTTTTATTCATTTATTCAACATGTACTACCAATAAGGTGAAACTTTGTGAAAAAGCAGCTAGATAAGATGCATCATGTCTCAGAAGTTATTACACATATACCTGGAATGCATAGAGATTGAATTCCTCGATCTTGAGTACTCAGAAGCATCTGAGTGTTCACAGATGCTTCTGAGTACTCACATTTCATGAACACAGCTTTATTTGAAGCATTCCAACTTTTAATGCAAAAATCAACTAAAATAATCATGAGTCTTTAGCCTGGTGGAGTTGGAGGGGAACATTAATTAAAGATGCATAGTTGTTGCAGCAGAATCTAATCTCAGAACAACTGTCTGTGAAGTGTGCTCCAAGACAGATCTAAATTCTAAATACAAGATGAGGGGCGCCTGGGTGGCTCAGTGGGTTGAGCCTCTGCCTTCAGCTCAGGTCATGATCTCGGGGTCCTGGGATCAAGTCTCGCATCCAGCTCTCTGCTCAGCAGGGAGCCTGCTTCCCCCTCTGTCTGCCTCTCAGCCTACTTGTGATCGCTGTTAAATACATACATACATACATACACACATACAAGATAAGTGCAACAAAACATGAAAGATAGGGTAAGATCTTAAGTGGGGGTAGGGGAACTAATAATGGAAAACTACAGGAAGCCTGACCTCTTCAGAGGAGTAATTAATACTGACTAACACTAAGATCATTAGGAAAAGTGTTGAGCAATTTAAGAGTAATGTCTAAGACAAAAGAAACAGATATATAAATCCCAAACATTAAACAAAATACTGCATCATTCCTGTTAGAGATTGCATAAAAAAATGAAAGCAGAGGGGCGCCTGGGTGGCTCAGTGGTTTAAGCCTCTGCCTTCGGCTCGGGTCATGATCTCAGGGTCCTGGGATCGAGCCCCGCGTCGGGCTCTATGTTCAGCGGGGGAGCCTGCTTCCCCGCCTCTCTCTGCCTGCCTCTCTGCCTACTTGTGATCTCTCTGTCTATCGAATAAATAAATAAAAATCTTTAAAAAAATAAAAATAAAAATAAATGAAAGCAGAAATATCAAGAAAAGAGAACTTTAAAACTGAAACCAAGATGTTAGAAAGATCATCAGGGTGCCTGGCTGGCCCCTGACTTCAGCTCAGGTCATGATCTTGGGGTCCTGAGGTGGAGCACTGCCTTGAGTTCCACAGGGAGTCTGCTTGTTTCTTCTCCCTCTCCCTCCCCTCTGCACCTCCCCCAGCTTGTGCTCTCTTTCTCTCTCTCAAATAAATAAAATCTTTAGAAAAAAACTTCTTAAATGAACAAAAAATGAAAAGATAAAAAGCCAAATTCATCTTCAGTGTAATAAGAAAAAGGATACTACCAGAAATGAAAACTACAAAGAAAATATACACCAAAACAGGGATATTTGGATCCTAAGGAGAACATTGGTAAAGGGGACACAGAACCCCTCAGACACTGATCAAGAAATAGGATTCTTGCTTAATAAGGCACAGTATTGGAAGGCCTGTCTCATGATTCTTTGTTAGTAATGAAATCAAAGTCTGTGGACCGAGCATGGGAAAAGGCAGATAATGTCCCCCAAGAGACCCAACCTGAAACCAAAAAACAGCAGGAGAGGTGAAGCTGAAGGTGAAATAGACATGCCATTTCTAATTGTGTATGACCTGTCCTGGGAACCTCGAGGGACCTCCCAGAGGTGAGGCACTGCCAAGAAGGAGAAGAGAGTCATTCCTGGGTCAAAGCACAGGGAGTGCAACTAGGTGGGCATTGCTATGAGCCACACGGAGATGGGCAGTGATGTGCTCCCCAGCACAGAGTATTCTTAAAAAGATTCAGCGAGAAGATACTGAAGAAAACAAATCCAAACAGAAATCTAATGCTCTTTCACCCTCCTGCCCATCCTCAAAACACATTTGAAAATAGCTTCACTGTCTCAAAGGGAAGTAATAATGAGAAAAGAACCAGCTATGAATTTATGAGTAGAAACTTCAAAGCAAAAAGAGGAAAGGAATATAAGTACAGATCAAGGACACACACCCTAACAGAAACTATTTCAGGAATCGGACAAACAGATCCCCATCCTCAAGCAGATTATAAACGCAATTTCAAAAAATTAAGAAGGGCACAAAGTATAGATACAGGTATTCAAATAATAGGAGGAAATAATATTTTTTAAAGAAGATTTTTACAAAAGAAGAAATAAAGGGAAAAGAAAATGGAGCTGATCCTTTTTTTAAAAAAAAAACAGATTTTTTTTTTTTTTAATTATCTTAAGGGCATACAGCAAATGGAGACCAAGACAAGTATTTAAGAAAATCAACCAGGTCTTGGTAAGAACAATGAGAATTTGTGGCATTTGAGCTATCACCTGCTACTTCCCTTCCCACCCCTAGTTCAATGTGACGAAGAAGCTGGACTCCAGCTCACAGGCAAGGTCTATCGTCTGTCACAGCACCAGGGCTAGCCCATCGGCACTTCTCATTCCCTCACCTCCCATTTCACACTGCAGAGCCTACACTGCAGGTGAATTCAGTCACCTCCCGCCAGCCACCAAATCACAGGACAGAGGCTTAAGTGCAGGCACAGCAGGTGCCTGAGACTACTGGGGCCCCAATCACCTTCATCCCAGTTCACTCACAGCATGAAAGTTCCAGACCAGGAGAAGCTGGGGAGATCGGAGGCTATTGCTTCTAACTAGTGCCCTGCCGATGAACCAGGAATGCCATCCTAAGAAAAAGAGACTCTGTCCCCACCATCTGCTCTGCAGCAGCAGCTCAGAGATTTTGCCCAGCGGGAGATGCTGGTTGTAAGAATAGAGAGGTTCTAAGCTCTGCTCAAAAAACAAAAACAAAAACTAACGTTATTTGAAACAAAGTATAGGGAAGTTCAAGCCTCTCCAAACACTCTTCAAAACAGAGAGATTTTGGCACTAAACAATTAGCAGGAGGCTGAGAGCTCTCCAGAGCAACAAGCTAACCTAGAGGTTAGCTAGATGACCAGAGCTCTAGAACCTGGGAAAGAGAGAGCTGAGGAGAGCCCTCATATGGTCAGAACAAACCTCAAAGACTGCCAAAACTACCCCTGAAAATGGGTCCAGGGGTGCCTCGGTGGCTCAGTGGGTTAAAGCCTCTGCCTTCGGCTCAGGTCATGAGCCCAGGGTCCTGGGATCAAGCCCCACATCGGGCTCTCTGCTCAGCAGGGAGCCTGCTTCCTCCTCTTTCTCTGCCTGCCTTTCTGCCTACTTGTGATCTCCGTCTGTCAAATAAGTAAATAAAAATCTTTTAAAAAAAGAAAATAGGTCCAAAACTACCTGGATACAGTTGTAGTGCAATCTATGCCCCAGGGCATCATTGAAAACAAAACAGCAATCCCTTCCAGGAGAGCAGCTATCAGGTGGGGGTGCCCTCTGTGGAGTCACACCAGAAGCTTCACCACTGGGAATGAGGGGAACAGACTTTACTACCATAGTCCAGACAAGTCACTGAACAAATAAACAAGCAAACAACAAAGCATGGAAGGGGGCCAATATCCTCAGCTGCTGAAATATATTATTGAAAATGCCCAGTTTTTGACAACAATAAAAATATGAAATATTCAAAGAAACAGGAATGTTTCTTTTTATGTGCCCCATGCACAGGGAGGAAACAAGCAGACAGCAGAAACTACACTCAAAAGGACCCAGATGTCTGACTTAACAGACATGGACTTTAAAATAGTTACTATAAATATGTTTCAAAAAAAAAAAAGAAAGAAAAAAAGAAATATAGATCCCATTGCAATGGTGAAAGCCACAGTTCAGGCAAGAAAAATACCAGAAAATCACAACTTAAAAAAAAAAAAAAACTATGGGCATACAGGACAGAAATCACACAGAGCTAAAAGATTAAAAATAATAAAAAAACAGACAAGAGATTTACCGTATAGATATAACTGAATTCTCTGAAGAAGAGAATAAGAAAAAAGCAAACAAAAAAATGAACAGAAATAGGAGAAAAGTTGCCTAAAATAAAGTAGATGTGAATCTTTTATTTAAAAAAGACTTGTCATGTTCCAAGAAAAACTGATAGAAGCAACAACAGTCATATGCGGTACAGTTACTTTACTTAAAGGAAAATAAAATGGTCCTATGGAGAGTCACATTCTCTGAGTCAGTGAAAGAAAAATATAGTTTAACAATAAAGGTATTACTCATAAAACCCTCCAATTTGAAAATTTCAAAATAATTTTTTAAAGATTTTACTTATTTATTCAACAGAGAGCACAGCAGGGGGAGCAGCAGGCAGAGGGAGAGGGAGAAGTAGGCTCACTGAGCAGAGAGCCCAATGCAGGGATCCATCCCGGGACCCTGGGATCATGACCTGAGCTGAAAGCAGACGCTCAATGACTGAGCCACCCAGCAGCCCATGAAATTTTCAAAATAATTTCTAAGTAACTTAAGATAAATTGAATTTCTAGGTACTGACATAAGATTAGACAATGATGAATGAAATGGAAAGAAGTTTGCAAAAACAAACCTATACATCTATTGACAACTGATTTTCTACAAGGGTGTGAGGCTACTCAAAGGGGAAAAGAATATTCTCTTCCACAAATAGTGGAAAGGGCATTTCTCCAACGAAGATACAAATGGCCAATAGATTCATGAAAAGATGTTCAATGTTAGTGGTCACAAGGGAAATGCAAATCGCACCCATAATGAGATACCACTTCACAGGCATTAGGATGGCTAGAATAAAGCAATCACAAGTGCCGATGAAGATGTTGGGAAACTGAAACCCTCACACATTTGCTAGTGGGAATGTAAAGTGGTAGACCCACTGTGAAAAGTTTGGTGGTTCCTCAATAACTTAGGCACTTGCCATAAGACTCAGTAATTCTACTGCAAAAGAACTGAAAACAGATATTCAAACAAAAACTTACATATGAATATTAACAGCAGTACTATTCACAATAGCCGAAAGGTAGGAAAAACCCAGGTGTGCATCATTGGACTGATGAGTGGGTACATAAAACAGAATATTCATACAACAGAATATTATTCAGCCATAAAAGGGAATGAAGTTCAGATACATGCTACAACATGGATGAACCTTGAAAACATTGGGCTAAGTGAAAAAATCCAGACACAAAGACCACATACTGTATGATTCCATTTATATGAAATATCTATGATTAAGGGGCATCCATGGAGATCAAAAGGAAAATCAGAGAAGACTAGACACATTTCCGTGTTCCATTCTGTCTACAAAATCAGACATTTGGAGTTATTCATACAAAAGTTCCCTTCCAGGAAGGAGGAGCATTTGTCATCCTTCTGTACATTAGTACCATCACCATTACCAACGGCTTTTTTTCTTTCTTTCTTTTAAGAAATTAAGATCACCTCACATAGGAGTTCTATTTTATATTCTTGGCCTCAAAGAAACACTGGAGATGTGGACGGATGGCAATTTCATCCATTGTTGAGTGATCATGAGGCAGAGTCGTTGTTCATTTTTCTTATATGATCTCCTCTTCTTCAAACTCGAAGAAACTTGCCTTCTTTCTCTTGATACTTTTCTTTACTCCCTAATTGCTTGAATATATAGGAAATATGAGCTCTGACTTGAATGGTGAAAAAAGTCACTGCTGCTAAAAAGAAAATAAAAATTCACTGTTGTTTGGTTTACGCACTTGACAGCATAGAAGTGCAAAAGGGAAAACTGATAAACTAACACGTTTTAGTTAAATCAGAAAGTCCATTTTCATCAGTTTTATTCTTATGAGGTTTCTCCTCACGGGGTGCAGATCTTATAACCCAATAAACACCTAGCCTGGTACAAAGATAGCTCTGGATTTAGGCAAAGGAGACCGTGTGCCTCTACTTCATCCCCAAATTATCAGAGTCTCGACCAAGAGGTTGGCTTTGGTCAAACACAGAATGTTCACTTTTGCTGCCTCCCAGGAAAATGACCTCATTTGTATTTGTGATGAGGCTGTGGAAAGAGCCTGTGGCTTTCCCCCTTTTACTTTTCAAAGGCTCTCTGACACTCACCAGGCTCTACAATAGTGCTCAGTTCCAACCCATTAGATCTGAGACAACTTTACAAAGCCACATGAGGAAGACAGAGAACAGCAGTCCCAGTTTCCCCCTTGCTCTGTGGACAAAATAAAATAGAATCGTCTCAGAGGGTAGAAAAACCACATGAACTCAGACTGCTCAAATGATCCAGCGCATCCCAGACGACCTGAAACCAACAGGCATCATCCAACACTGGTTATTTATAAGACACGGTCAGAAAAAAAGCAACCTAAGCTCATGAAGAAAGCCTGCGCCACCGCTGGTGCCAGCCCAGTGCACTGCTCTGCGACGTTCTCGTGCCATTGTTTTGTGACGAATGCACACAGCTCGCACAGCTTTTCATCAGCTCTTAAATCCACCGCTGCCCGAGCATGAAATATCTTTGGGTTCCACTAAGAAAAAAAAAATAAATAAATGTGCTAACAAGCTGTTAAACCACATTTTACAACAAACGCATCAAACTGATGACTTAGCTTCAAAAATATGAACTAACCGGAATAATAAAGGCTTTGTAGAACTTGGATAAATGAAGTGATTACCTCACAGTGAGGGAAATCTGTGGGGCACATCCATGTAATCAAAAAAATAAGTTCCTGGTCCTCAGAGGAGAATTCAAAACTCTCTGCCTCACCTCCTGACAGTCCTGAGCCCAAAGGGTTTGGACAGGAGGAAAAACAACACAGGTACCAAAAAAGCAGCAGGCGGGGGTGGGAGAAAGAAAGAAATCCAGTCAGTTCTTTGATTAACAAGACTTCTTGCTGGACTTAAGTACAAACAGCTGCCTGGACTCCAACAGCCAAGCCTAAATCTAAACACTCCACTGTTTACATAACCCAAACTTAATCAAGCAACCATATAATCCACCAATTTAAAGTATCCCTAAGAATTTCAATGTAATGTTGGTTTTCTCACAAGCTGGTCCGTCAACAAGCTGTTTAAAAATGCCAGCTCTCCCGGCTCGGCCTCCAGGGTTGCTGCTTCTCCTGCATGGTCATCCTGCAGGGCTGTCCGGGGGACACTACTTAGAGGACTCGGGATTAGGAACCATTTCCTGTTATTCTGCTGTTGGCATCGGGTGCAGCACTCGTATAATAAATCCAGAATCCAGACTGTATGTTTTTCCAAGTTTGGTTTGATAGGGTTTAATATATGATAGTGATGTCATTGCTGATAAGGAAATACCTTTCTTTATTCTCCTATGGTACTGAATTCCAGAGAGGATGGGCTCTGAGATAATCAGCTAAAGGTAATTTTCATGAGGAAAAGGATGAGAAAAGGGAAATGATGAGAGAGATGCTAAAAAAAGGAAAATGCTCATGAATGTTGAGCTAAATGAGGCTAAAAAGTCAAATGCCAACAGAAGCAAGTGACAGAGCATAAGTAAGAGAAGCCAGCTGGGCCCTGGTGTGGGGGAATAAATACAGATGTGGACTGGGGTAAATCAGAGTTCATGTACCCCACCTAGAGTAGGTATATGCTACCTAACTCCAATTCACTTATTAGTACCTGTACTGAGCTATAATTCACATACTGTGCAAATTATACAAGCTAGTGATTTTTTAGTATAATCACAGATTTATGCAGCCATTTCCACAATAGCTTTTAGAACATTTTCATCTGCCAAGGAAACTCTGTACCCTTTACAATGACTCCTCATTTCCCCCAACCCCTCCCCCCTTAGCTCTGGACAACCACGAATCCATAGATTTGCCTATTATGGACGTTTCTTAGAAATGGAACCATATAATATGTGTTCTTTTGTAACTGGTTTCTTTCCAATAGCATAATGTTTTCAAGGACTCCAACACATTTTTGCCACATATATGGACCTGGGCAGATCTTCCAAATTATAAGAGAAGTTGGGAATCTGGGTTCTTACGTGAAATTTCCCAATGTTTAAATATAGGCCACTAATTTAAATTAAACACAAATTGTACAGGCTTCCCCCTAGGGCTGGCCAAACAAACACATCTATACAGTCTGGACCATGGACCACCATTTTGTTTCTTCTGGAGTTCCTAAGACAAAGGGAGGGAAAAATAAAGAATGAGTCAAGATTAAAGAAAGCAAGAGAGGGTCAAACTCACCCAGGCAAGGTATGAAGACAGGAAGGTCTGGAGAAAAGAAATCAGGGACTTCTCAATAGAGATGACCAGATTCAGCAACCCAAGAAAAGCCCAACAGATTCCTCAAACTTCCATTGCCTCAGACAGGCTTCTCTTTTTCCACCCTGAGAGCAAACCATCTGGGATGTCAGAGAGTAAGCTTACTTTTTCACCCTCATAGACCCTGAAAAAACTAACTCAGATTGTCTCTAGAGAGAAATGAGAGAATCTAGCACCTTTAATGGGATAATTCATACATGCTGAGAGCATGATGGAAGACTTCAGAGAAGAACGGCAGCTTATCTAGAAAGAAAAGCTGAAGCTGGATATTGGGGTTACTAATATGGTTAAAGAATATTACACTTAAATTTATTTATCACAGAAGGAGCAAAAGTGTGCCTTTCAAGTCCCATTAGGGCTTAGCCAGATGAAGACATCAGCAATCATCTTTATAGCCTGGAATTGAGAGGGCTCTTGGCTCTACTTCTGGATTAATGTGCCAAATTCTGGGAAGAAGATTATTTCAATACTACCACAGTTGATTTGATGGACATCTATTTCTCAAGGAATAGAAATCCCCTATCTCAGGCCCACCAAATTCAACCCACTGTCAAAACTAAGTTCTTTATAGGACAACCGTATGGGGCTGGGCAAACTGTGAGTCTGGGGAGAGAAACAGTGACCTGAAGCATATCTAAAGGCCTGTCACCTTCTACTCAATGACCCTAAGCCTGACACTGAGGACACACTGATTTTCTTTACTATTTCTGTGATTTACTGTTTTCAGGAATTTCCTCTTGTAAGTTTGCAGAGTTTAACTTGGGTAAAGTTCAAGGCATTTTAAAGGTGTTTATTGTCTACAAATCATGTGCAAAGAAAGGTCAAGGAAGGCATGAACTCTGCCCCAAGAGAAGTCACGGTGAGACAAGAACTATATACATTTCACCACAATTTGATTGGTGGGTATCATTAACACTAGCCAAGTGCTAATAAGGTACATTCCGTTAGAACGAACCTAGGATGTTATCCCCCCCCCAAAAAATTGTACCAAGTAACATTTTAAAGTCTATTAAACTTAATCATTTTGTAATAAGGTAGAATTAGAAGTATTACCATAGATAAGTTAAACGAAAAAAAAATAGAATTGAATGAATAGTTGTATATCTTTAAACCATGTAGGTATAGTATACATCTTTATCGTAAGAATATATTGAATATCAAGGAGCCTGGGTGGCTCAGATGGTTAAGTGTCGGACTCTTGATTTTGGCTCAGCTCATGGTTTCAGGGTCATGCGATCAACCCCATATCACATTGGGCTCCGCACTCCGTGGGGAGTCCGCTTCTGGATTAATGAATTAATTCTCTCTCTCTCTCTCCCTTTACTCTTCCCCCAGCCCACGTGCTCAGTCTTTCTCTAAAATAAACAAATAAATCTTAAAAATATAATATATTGAACATTGAGTAAACTTAAGTCTCTATTGGGTTATAATGGAATGTCAAGAAATAACAAAATAAAGAAATTGCACAGGCCATAGTCTCTGGAAGTAACAAGTTTTTGTTTTTCTGTTTTTTTTTTTTTTCTTTTTATTAAAGGTTGGAAATCCAAAAGCACCCTCTTAAATAAATCTGGGCCAAAGAAGGAAATCCAAAATATATTTATAGTGTGATAAAGGTGACAGTTTAAATCAGTGGGGGAGGGGCGCCTGGGTGGCTCAGTGAGTTAAAGCCTCTGCCTTCAGCGGCTCAGGTCATGATCCTAGGGTCCTGGGATCGAGCCCCGTATCACGGGCTCTCTGCTCAGCAGGGAGCCTGCTTCCCTTTCTCTCTCTCTGCCCTCTCTGCCTACTTGTGATCTCTGTCAAATAAATAAATAAAATCTTTTTAAAAATAAATAAATAAATAAATAAATCTGTGGGGTAATTTAGAAGTAAATAGTTTGGGGACATTGATTAACTTTGGAAATACATAAATTTAGACCACTGCCTCATAACATATATTAAAAATTATTTCAGAATGATTAAAAGTTTAAATGTAGATTGATAACATAAAAGAAATGAAGGGGGGGCGCCTGAGTGGCTCAGTGGTTAAGTTAAGCCTCTGCCTTCAGCTCAGGTCATGATATCAGGGTCCTGGGATCGAG
Source organism: Mustela lutreola (assembly GCF_030435805.1). Lineage (NCBI taxonomy): Eukaryota > Metazoa > Chordata > Mammalia > Carnivora > Mustelidae > Mustela > Mustela lutreola. Next base: position 32,122,536 of record NC_081298.1, on the reverse strand, counting down.
CCCCACATGGGGCTCTCTGCTCAGCGGGGAGCCTGCTTCCCCTCTCTCTCTCTGCCCACCTCTCTGTGTACTTGTGATCTCTGTCAAATAAATAAATAAAAATCTTTTTTAAAAAATGTAGATTGATAACATAAAAGAAATGAAGGGGGGCGCCTGGGTGGCTCAGTCATTAAGAGTTTGCCTTAGCTCAGGTCATGATCCCAGAATCCTGGGATCAAGCCCCGCATTGGGCTCCCTGCTCAGTGGGAAGCCTGCTTCTCCCTCTCCCACTTCTCTGCTTGTGTTTCCTCTCTCACTGTGTCTCTTTTGGTCAAATGAATAAATAAAATCTTTAAAAAAAAAAAAAAAGGAAATGAAGGGAGATATCAGTGAATATTTAGCTTATTACAAATTGGAGGAGATTTCTCCAAGCAGGAAAGAAAAAGGAAGAAACCATTAAAAAACAGTATTTTAATTACAAAAGACTTAAGAGTTCTGTATATCATAAAATTTTTAAAAACTTTTTGAACATTTTTTGCAACATAATGACAATGAGTTAACATCCTTTGTATATAAAATAGCATATAAACCAATTAGAAAAAGATGAAGGCCCCCCAAAATGATAAAAGATAGGCACCAACATAAAAAGAGGCTATAACAGTGGTACAGTTTTCTGGTTTTTTTCTCTTAAGATATTCATTAGTTCTTTTGTTATTAGTCTAAGATAGTTACTTTTTTTGTTTGTTTGTTTTCAGGAAAAACATTAGTCAGTGCTTTAGTAGGTCATATGACCACAGAGAGCTGATCATGTAAAACTGCTTGCTAAGTGAGACTGGTCCCCTACTTCTTGTGATAGGGCAGATGACCTGACTGAGAAGTTGGAGAGCAAGGTGGCAAGTGTGGGCTCTTATCCCTCATTTTACTTTGACAACAGTGCAATACATTTATGAGCTGTAAAAACAAAAAGCAACAACCAACAAACATGAGGAAACCTATTAAAACTCATTAGTACTAGAACCAAATTCAAATCAAGACAAGGTGGTATCACAAACCACAAACTTTAAACTGTTCACCTGGATGGGGAAACCACATTCTGACATGGACTGCTGGTGGTTGCACAGTTTGATAACCTTTCCACAGGACAACTTAACAATATATATCAAAAGACTAAAAAATGTTTACTGTATTTTGTACCACAATTTATGTCTGGAAATTAATTTTAAGACAATAACCCTAGATCTACACTAAGTTACATGTTCAAGGACATATATTATTACATATTCTATAATAGCGAAAATTTAAACAATCTAGATAACTAAGAAGAGGGGACTGATTAAATAAAATATATGCACATGATGAAATGACATGGTTATTAATACCAATTTCTAAAAGAATACATGACATATAAAAATACTCATGATTAAGTTAGGATATAAAACCTTATATGTAATGGGATCTTGATTTTATTTAAAACAAATACCTAAGTTTGTGCCTTGTGGTAAAATGACTAGAAGGATATACATGGGAATATCAATGGTAATTCTCAAAGTAGAGGGAATTCAGGAATAATGACATTTACTTTCATATTTTTCTATATTTTTATATTTATCTATCTATGCCAAATACTATGTTTTTTATATTTATCTGCATATGCCAAAGTGTCTAAATGCATATACTATTATGATTTTATCACTTGAAAAATTTACAAATAAACTACTATTTAGAAAAGATGAAAATCATTATAGTCCTAACAAAATTCATAAGCAGCAGCTAAAGTTCAATCTGGAAAAAAATGTGTAACATTAAATTTTTTAAGACTTTTTAAAAATGAAAATCAGTGAAATATGAATTCAAAGCAAGTATTTATAAGAACAAACTCTTCTAACACAGCAAGAGAAAAAGGGGAAAAAATAAAGAAAAGCAGAAATCAACAAATGAAAGAGGAACAGCATTAATATCTACAACAGCTCCTTTTCTTTAAAAAGAAAGATTATTCCCATTTTATAAATCAGCCATCCATACTTTTGTTTTCATTTAAGGACTGCCTAGAACCAGGCTGATTCTGGTTTTTGTTTTGTTCTGTTTTTTAAGATGTATTTATTTATTTGAGAGACAGAAAGCACACATGATCTGGGGGAGGGGCAGAGGGAGAGAATCTGAAACAGACTCCCTGCTGAGTGTGGAGCCAAGTGGGGCTCAATCCCAGGACCCATGAGATCATAACCTGAGCCAAAGCCAAGAGTCAGATGCTTAACCAACGGGAGCCACCCAGATGCCTCTAGTCTGATTTTTTTTTCAATTAATTTAATTGTACTTTCCCCAACTTTTATTTGAAAACTATCAAATAAGTACCAAATAAGTATCAAATACCGCAAACTTTTTCACAGAAATGTTGAAAGAATAGTACATGAAAGCATGAAACAAAGACACGCAGATAACATCTTCCAACCCCTGGTGGTCTCTAGTTCTTTGGTTTTGTGGACTCTGGGGAGGAAGGTAAAGTCATGGCCTCCACGATGTGGTTAAGTCAAATGAAGAACTGTGAAGGGAGCTGGTACCCCCAAATGGATCAAGAATTCCCACAGATAGAGCCTCAAGTATCTCAAGTATCAGGAAATCACAATCAAAAATAACAAAACAGGGGCGCCTGGATGGCTCAGTGGGTTAAGCCTCTGCCTTCGGCTCAGGTCATGATCTCAGGGTCCTGGGATTGAGCCCCGCATTGGGCTCTCTGCTCAGCAGGGAGCCTGCTCCCAACCTCTCTCTGCCTGGCTACTTGTAATCTCTTTCTCTTTGTCAAATAAATAAATAAAATCTTAAAAAAAAAAATAACAAAACATACAAAGAAATAAACACCCCAAGCAGAGGGTTAGCAAGGAAAACACATATACATTTATACATAAACAATATGGCATCAAAAGATGAAAAGTTAGAATTATCAAGAAAGAGAGAATAGATAAATATACAGGCATATCAAAATTATTATCTAGAGCAAGTGACTAATTACAGTTGACAAAAAAAAGCTGTAAAAATAAGAAATATTACCATTCAAATTAGAAAATCCATGAACACGTAGACTGAATAGAAAATAAAGATATTTCTTAAAAGCCACTATGAATGCAATAGAGAGAGAGAAAATGAAACAACTTCCAGGAGGCTGGGAAAAATAAAAGGAAGTCTAACATATGTTTGATCCAAGTTCCAGAAAGACAAGATAGAAAGAGTAAGGAAGAAGTAACTGCCCGAAATAAAGTCTGATACATTTTGGAAATAATGTGCAACATACTTCCTCAGATTCCTGAAGCTGAGGGTATCTCAAGAAAGGATAATTAAATGAAATACACAATCTATCACAGTTAAATTGCAGGTCACCAAAATTGAAAACCTTAAAAGTAACTGTGGGTAGGTGGGGTGTATTGTGCATAGGAAAGAGATCATCTACAAAGAAGTGAGAATCACACTCCTACCTGGTTTCTCAACAGCAACAACAGAAATGCACAGAAGACCTTTATCTTCAAACCACTGGGACAAAATACCTTCCAGCCTAGCACTACTTTCAAATAAGCTGTTTTTCAAAAAAATGCCTCCCCATGAAGCACAGCCACGAAGAGTCACCTGATTCACAGCAGACTTTGCAAAGCAAAGAATAAACTTTCCTTGTGTGAAGCAACTGAAATATGCAGGGTTTTTCCTATTGTGGCATTGCCTAACCTATACTAACTGATGCATAGGATATTTAGTACCAATAGATCTTCTATTCTATGGAAGACAGGGAATGAACCCAGGAGAAAAGACTATAAAAAATACTAGGAAAACCAATATAGCGATTTTTTCATAAACAGGAGGCAACATTTGAAGGAGAAGGAAACTGAGGAGGAAAAGTGGTGGTGGAATCTGTCTATAAGATCTTACAGTGTATTATAAAGCTATAAATAATGGTAACAGTTTGGAGCAGAGGCAATGATCAACATAATATTTAGTACTGACATGTGTTGCATAGTCTCTCTGCCTTTCCAGATCTATCCCTCACCCTACTCCGTCTTGCTGGGGGCCTCAAAAGGCTGATCTTTAACCATTGCATCAATGGCTCCTCTTCTCTCTGGTTTCTGATGAACTTGAAACAATGGGAGGCACCACTGGGAGATTCATTTATTCTCCCAGCTATCTCCCTACCAGATTGTGAGCGGCCTTTACAGAAGCACAGTTCCTGTCTATGCTCTGTGTTCTCTACCTACTCCTGCCCTTGCCCCGCAGGCCCAGAGAGCAGCGATCTTCCTCACTCTTATCAGCCTAGAGGGGCCCCATCATGCCTTACTGAATTCCCTTATGCCTGTTGATACCTTGGTAGACTGCTCCCTCATTATACTCCCCCTCATGTACCCCACTGCGGTACGCCATCTGCTTTCTAGGAGGACCCTGATACAATGACTTCGTGGTTCTTAACTGAGGCCTCAGGGGATATTTGGCAATATCTGGAGATATGTTTGATTATACAACTTGGGGGATGCTATTAGCATCCAGTGAGTAGAGCCCATGGTAGCTGCTAACCTCCTACATTATACAACAAAAAAATTATCCAACCTAAAATGTCAATCATGCCAGTGTTGAGAAAATGTGCAGTAACTGAATACATAACCAGGAAACAGCAAAAATCCATGAACTATTAATGGTCTCTTCAACAAAGATATTAGGGACAGTTAGAGCTTAGTGATTTTTATACAAATATTCCTTATATGTTTACATATCAATCAATAAATTTTATGATATCAGATGTCTTTTTCACATACCAAAATAAATTTCAGAGATATTCAAAAGAGCATAGGCTCCGCCGAAATGGGAACTCTAGATATAATAACGTTTTATCTCAAAACTCAAACTTCAGTTTTAGTTTCTGTAACTTATTTAACTTTCATCTTATAATTGTAGGCATCTCCTGGTTAACATCAATGACCTGTTTCCAAAATTCAGATATTCTGTGCAAATATTTAAGGTAAAAATGACATAATGACAACATGAAACCCCCAAGCATAGTCAAATATAGTAAAATGCTTATATACCCACAACAAAATATGTTTGGATATGAGTACTTTAAAACGACTTCCCAATCTCAAAACAGTTAATGTGGTTGTTAACAAACAGTTGCTGTGAATGGAGTAGCATGACCTATCCTTACTCCAACACCTCTACTGTCTTTGTTGACATTTGATCCACTTTCAAAAATGCCCACATATGAGAAAGGGGAACCCTCCTGCACTGTTGGTGGGAAAGCAAACTGCTGCAGTCACTTGGAAAAACAGCACAGAGGTTTCTCAAAAAGTTAAAAACAGAACTACCCTATGATGCAATTGCACTACACAGTATTTACCCAAAGAATAAAGAAATACTAATTCAAAGGGATATACACCTCAGTGTTTTGTTTTGTTTTGTTTTGTTTAATATTTTATTTATTTATTTGACAGACAGAGATCACAAGTAGGCAGAGAGGCAGACAGAAAGAGAGAGAGGAGAAGCAGGCTCACCACTGAGCAGACAGCCTGATGTGGGGCTCAATCCCAGAACCCTGGGATCATGACCTGAGCTGAAGGCAGAGGCTTTAACCCACTGAGCCACCCAGGTGTCCCTACACCTCAATGTTTATAGTAGCATTATCTACAAAAGCCAAATTATGGAAACAGCCAAATGCCCACTGACTGAAGAATGGATAAAAAGATGTGGTGTATGTCCACACACACACAGAATATTACTCACCCCTAAAAAATAATGAAATCCTGCCATTGAAAATGATGTGGATGGAGTTAGATAGTACTATGCTAAATGAAATAAGTCAGAGAAAGATAAATATCACATGGTTTCACTCATACGTAGAATTTAAGAGACAAAACAAATGAGCATATGTGGGGGGGAAGAGAGGAAAACCAGGAAACAGACTCTTAACTACAGAGAGCAAATTAAAGGTTACCAGAGGGGAGATGGGGGGGTTTAAATACGTAAGGGGAGATTAAGGGGTGCACTGTGATGAACAACGGGTGTTGAATGTCAATGTTGAATCACTATATTGCACATCTGAAACTAATATTACATTGTATGTAATTTAAATAAAAACTTTTTAAAAATGGTATTCCACTAATTGCATCTGGAATCGAACTCAAAATTTTTCCTGTCCAATGTATTATTAATGTTTTATTGAGCTTTGGGAATGTAAATATAATTTTTCCTATAAACAGTCACCTGAAAAATGTATTGAGAGATTTGTACATCCTATGTATTTGGCTGTTAAAAACCAGGAAAATGTTAATCAGGTAGACATTCTGAGGACTACAATTTTTCACCTCAGTAGCCCCCTGTTAGCCAAGGCAGTCAGTTTTCACAGACCAGAAGCCAACCACACAAACAGCCCCTCCAGACAGTGGGGCATGGCATCTTCACACTATTATGATTGCGGTACACTGTGATAAATTGCTCGGCTTTTCATGGGCAGGGAATGAGAGCTCAAGTACAGCAGGCCTTCCCTCAGGACCAGTTCATCAAAGCAGCAATGGAGGGCACCGCCATGGGGCTGCACAGGGAAACAGAGCACTTGCAAAGAGAAGGCTAACGAGAACATATTATTAGAGAAGCAGAATCCATCTGTGGACATTTGATAATCTAGCTAAATATGGAATTTCTGGATTGTTAGCATACTACAACGAAAGCACCAAACTTCAAATGTTAGCACTAAACACCAAAATCAATGGGTTACTTCTTTTTATTGTAAGACCTGTGTCCCAACATTTTCTCAATGATCAAATAATTTCTTCTTTTCACTATTTCTGATGAGTGCTACATTCATTTCTGGTGATTTCTGTTATGACTTCAATGCCGACATTTGCCTAATTAGTGGTGAGTGACCAGGAGTTACATTAGAAACCTCGGTTTCTGGGGCACCTGGGTGGCTCAGTGGGTTAAGCCGCTGCCTTTGGCTCAGGTCATGATCCCAAGGTCCTGGGATCAAGCCCCGCATCGGGCTCTCTGCTCAGCCGGGAGCCTGCTTCCTTCTCTTTCTCTCTGCCTGCTTGTGATCTCTCTCTGTCCAATAAATGAATAAAATCTTAAAAAAAAAAAAAGAAAGAAAGAAAGAAAGAAACCTCGGTTTCTGTGGTTTACTAATTAATCCTGCTTATACTTGACATACAACTTGTCCAACCTGGATCCAAATATCCTCCTTAGTCAATGTAAGGTGATCTACATCTATCAGATCAATTTCTCACCCAAGGAAGATCCTTACCTGAATATGATAAAAGCTAATCAAGAAAGAACAGTTTTCTAGGGTGCCTTGTGGCTCAGTCAGTTAAGCAACTGATTCTTGATCTCAGCATTGTGAGTTCAAGCCCCACACTGAGCTCCATGCCAAAAAAAAAAAAAAAAAAAAAAAGTAATAATAATAATAATAAATTAAAAAATAAAAAAGCACAAAAGGACAGTTTTCTGTACATAACACTATATGAGTGATGATTTTTTATCTTTTTGTCTATATCAGACAAAAATGATTAAAAAGAAAATTAAACTGATAATAGTAAAACCTGGATTAATTAGTATGCAACTGATTCTGGGCCCTCTGCCAGATTTCTACTTTATTATTTGTTTTTATCAGAGGCAGGCAAGACACAAGGATAAAAATGCCTATTATAATTTTGGTTTGGAAATTTCATGGTTTTGGAATATAAGAGTCATTAGAGATTTCTGTTCAATAATCCGCACCTATAACACTATAAAAATTATCATCTGCTGCTCAAAAGAATCATGTAAGGGCAGAGAAAGAGAGCCTTACTCATCAGAGAAATATCTGTGATTAGCATACTCAACTGTAAGACAATAAATTGGACCAAAATCTCTATAAAGGTTTCCAGCAAGTTTTCCATTTCATATTAAGTTGATCAGAAGATATCATTCCTCCACTAGCAAGGATTAGAAGTCAGTATAGACCATATGTCTATAGAGTACCTATGTTCCAGGCAGGCAGGAACTGTTTTAAAAGCTTTCCATACTTCATTTTAACTTAATCTTCAAAATTTATAGAATGTAGGTGTTTTTTATTATCATAGCGAACTCACTTTCATGGGAAAGTGAGTTTCAATGCGACTGGGTAACTGCCTAAGTTTACCCACTTAATAACTGATATATCCTAGATTTAAACTTCTCTAAAGCTCATTTTCTTTAAACCATACCAAGAGGCCCACAAAGAAGAGGACACTGGCTGGTCCAAGCATTACTGTCAGAGAGTTACAAGTTTCCTCCATGCTGAGGTTTTCTTCAAACAAGTCTTTTTACACATCTGTGCCTTGACCCTGCTATTCCATTTGCTTTAGAAGACTGTCCATTTCTATCTTGCCATTTGCAACAACGTGGATGGAACCAGAGGGTATTATGCTGAGCAAAATAAGTCAATCAGAGAAAGACAATTATCATATGATCTATGATCTCCTTGATATGAGGAAGTTGAGAGTCAAGGTGGGGGGTTTGGGGGATAGGAAAAGAATAAATGAAACAAGATGGGATCAGGAGGGAAGCAAACCATAAGAGACTCTTAATCTCACAAAACAAACTGAGGGTTGCCCGGGGCGGGGAAGGGGTAGGGAGAGGGTGGTTGGGTTATGGACATTGGGGAAGGTATGTGCTATGGTGAGTGCTGTGAAGTGTGTAAACCTGGCGATTCACAGACCTGTATCCCTGGGGCTAAAAATACATTATATGTTAATAAAAAATAAAAAATTATAATAAAAAAATAAAAATTATAATAAAAAATAAAAATAAAAAGAAGACTGCCCATTTCTGGATTTCCTCCCTTCCATATTCTCCTATGACATTAGAATCAACTCCTACAGAACATTCCTTAATTGTCTAAGTAAAATTAAGTATTACATGCCAAGGATTTCTTGATTGCAGACAATCAAAACCCCAACTTAAGGCAACATGAGCATGAAGAGATGAATAGCTGGAGATTTCAGGGTCATCAGGACCTGGTCTCTCCAACTTCTGTGCTCTGGTCCTCTGTGTTGTTTCTCTTGGCAAACAGGATCTTTCCTCATTATGTCAATATGGAGGCCAGTAATGCCAGGCTTCCATCCTCATAATTCCAAGTCTGGGAAAGAATAAAAAGAATCTCTCCCAGAAGTTCAAACCAAGCTCTATGCCTGATTTTCATAGTGATGTGTCCCTCTTTGAAATAATTATAAAGGTGAACAGAACACAATACTTTGATTGGCATGACATGGTTAAGTAACTCAACTTTGGAGTCAAGATCACTTAAGGGTGGTTACCCAAAGAAATATGTGGGCACTAGTAGCAAAAATAAGTCTCAAAAATCATAGCTATCCACAATAACTACTGGGGATCCTAGCCATTTTTTGTACCTTTAAGACAGCCCTTATCTTACACTGTAGTAATGTTTTATGTGTTTGTCTCTTCGCTATCAACTTTAATTATAATTTACTTTGACACATAAAATAGTAATTGGAAAACATTTTTCCTCAATTTTCAAGCATTTGAGCATTAATTCAATTACCTAATATAGTCTACCACAGCTGATAAACTTCAATAATTAGTTTTACTGAGAAATCCTGAGGTCCCACAATTAAAATAGTAGTACCAGTAACTACTACTATTATAGCTAGTATATTCAGCAGTTATTATATGCCAGATACTATGCTAAGTGTTTTATACATATTCTGTCTTTTTCTTTTTAATCTTCATGACAACCTATGACATAAGCACAGGCATACCTTGGAGATATTGCAGGTTTGATTTCAGACCCCTGTAATAAAGTGAACATTGCAATAGAGTCAAATGAATTTGTTTTCCAGTGCATATAAAAGTTATGTTTAGACTATACTGTAGTCTACTAAATAGATAATAGCATTATATATATATATTTTTTAAAGTATATATTTTAATTTAAAAACTACTTAAGGGCACCTGGGTGCTCAGTCGATAAAGCATCTGACTCTTGACCTCAGCTCAGGTCTTGATCTTAGGATTGTGAGTTCAAGATCCACACTGAGCTCCATGCTGTGGGTATGGAGCCTATTTAAAAAAATAAAAATAAAAAAATGCTTTTTGCTAAAAAATGCTAACCATCATTTGAACTGCCAGTGAATCATAATCATTTTTTGCCAGTGGAGGGTCTTGCCTCCATGTTCATGCTGCTGACTGATTAGGGTGGTCATTACTACAGGCTGGAGAGGCTGTAGCAATTTCTTAAAATAAGACAATGAACTCCACTGTATCAATCAACTTTTCCTTTCACAAATGATTTCTCTGTATCAATGCAATGCTATGTACAGTAGCTACCCAAAGAACTTCTTTCAAAACTGGAGTCCACCCTCTCAAACTCTGCTGCTACTTTATCAACTAAGTTAATGTAAGATTCTAAATCCTTTGTTGTCATTTCAACAATCTTCACAGCATCCTCACTGTGAATAGATTCCATTATCCTCCTCATCTGTCCAACATATATCATGAGATTGCAGCAATCCAACCACATCTTCAGGTTTCACTTGTAAGTCTAGTTCTCTTGCTGTTTCCACCACATCTGCAGTCACTTCCTCCACTGAAATCTTGAAACCACCCACACCCAAATCAACCATGAGGGTTAGATTTAGCTTCTTTCAAACTCCTGTTCATATGGATATTCTGACTTTGTCCCATGAATCACAAACGTTCATGATGGCATCTAGAATGTTACCTCCTTTCCAAAAGCCTTTAAATTTACTTTCCCAGGTTCATCAGAGGAATCACTGTCAATGGCGGCTATCACCTTACAAAATGTATTTCTTAAATACTAAGACTTGAAAGTCAAAATTACTCCTTGATCTATATGCTGCAGATGGATGTTGTGATAGCTGGCATGAAAAAAATACGAATCTCATTATACATCATCAGAGCTCTTACATGACCACGTAGATTGTCAATGAGCAGTCATGCAGTCATATTTTGAAAGATTTTTTTTTTTTTTTCTGAGCAGTAGGTCACAAAGTGGGCTTAAAATACTCAGTTAACCATGTTGTAAACACATGTCCTGTCATCCAGGCTTTGCTGTTCCATTTATACAACACAGGCAGAATAGATTTAGCATAATTCTTTTGTTTTTTAATATTTTATTTATTTAAGATTTAAGATTTTTATTTATTTATTTGACACAGAGAGAGAGATCACAAGTAGGCAGAGAAACAGGCAGAGAAAGAGGGGGAAGCAGACTCCCCACTGAGCAGAGATCCCGATGTGGGGCTCAATCCCAGGACCCTGGGATCGTGACCTGAGCCGAAGGCAGACGCTTTAACCCACTGAGCCACCCAGGCACCCGAATATTTTATTTATTTGACAGAGAGAGAGCATAAACAGAAGGGAAAAGGAGAGGGAGAAGCAGGATCCCCACTGAGCAGGGAGCCTGACATGAGGTTCGATCCCAGGACCCAGAGATCATGACCTGAGCAGAAGACAGATGTTTAACCAACTGAGCCACCCAGGTGCCCCAGATTTAACGTAATTCTTAAAGGCCCTAGGGTTTTGGGAATGGTCACTGAGCACTGGTTTCAACTCTAAGTCACCAGCTGCATTTGCCACTAACAAAAGAGTCCACCATCCTTTGAAGCTCTGAAGCCAGGCATTCTCCTCTCTGGCTACCAAAGTCCTAGATGGCATCTTCTTCAAATGAAAGGTGGTTTCATCTACCTTGACAATCCGTTGTTCAGTGTAGCCACCTTCATTAAATCTTATCTAGATCTTCTGGATCACCTGCTGCAGCTTCTCCATTACTTGCTGCTTCACCTTCCACTTTCATACTATGGAGGAGGCTGCTTTCCACAAACCATATGAACCAACCTGTGCTAGCTTCAGACTTTTTTTTGCAGCTTCCTCAACTCTCTTAGCCTTCATAGACTTGAAGGGAGTCAGGGCCTTGCTCTGAATTAGGCTTTGACTTAAGGGAACATTGTGTCTGGGTTGATGGTCTGTCCACACCACTAAAACTTTCTCCATATCAGCAATAAGGCTGTTTTGCTTTCTTATCATTCATGTGTTCTCTGGAGTAGCACTTTTAACTTCCTTCAAGAACTTTGCATCTACAGTCACAACTTGGATGCTTGGTGCCAGAGGCCTCTCTTTTAGTTTTTGACGTGTGCTCCTAAGTGCAATCATTTCTAGTTGCTGATTTATTTATTTTTCTAAAGATTTTATTCATTTAAGAGAGAGAGCAAGAGAGAGAGTACACACAAGCAGGGGTAACAGCAGAGGGAGATGGAGAAGCAGACTCCCAACAGAACAGGGAGCCTCACATGGGGCTGGATCCCAGGGTCCTGGCATCATAACCTGAGCTGAAGGCAGAGGCTTAACTAACGGAGTCACCCAAGAGCCCCTCTAGTTTTTTATTTACAGTGAGAGAAATGCAGCTCTTCCTTTAACTTGAGCACTTAGAGGCTATTGTAGGGTTATTAACTGACCTAATTTCAACACTGTTGTGTTTCAGGGAATAGGGAGGCCTAAGGAAGGGTGAGAGATGGGGTAAGAGCTAGTTGGTGGAGCAGTCATAACACACACTTATTAACTTTGCTGTCTTATATGGGCACAGTTTGCGGTACCCCAAAACAATTACAATAGTAACATCAAAGATCACTGGTCACCATAGCAAATATAATACTGAAAAAGTATGAAATATTTGCCAAAATGTGACACAAAGACACAAAGTGAGCAAATACTGTTGGGCAAATGGTGCCAATAGACTCAACCCAGGTTTGCAACAAACCTTCAATTTGTAAAAAATGTAGTATCTACAAAGCACATAAAGTGAGGTATGCCTGTATTGTCATTATCCTCAAGATGCAGATGGGATAACAGACTTTAAAAGTTCAACATATTCACCCAAGGTCATTGTGCCTGTATGTGGTGGAGTCAGAGTTTAACTTAAGTCTGAACCCAGGCAGCCCTTCTGTTAATTAGTATGTGATACTGCCTTAACTAGTCTGTAAATTTTGTTTGCCCCATTCCTTTGATATTGTCATAAATCAAATCTAAATTGTTCCTTATTCTCAAAGATCTCCAAATATCCCCATAGGCATCATGCTATTATTTTCACAATGTCAATAGAGTCACCTTCTTTGACTTGTGATGGTAACACTGAGGTTCTCAGCTATAAAGAATTTAACATTGCCCTGACCAGACTTCATTTGCACAAAATCCCATTTCTGTCTTCAGTGGAACATTAAACATACAATGTTTATATATTTATAGGTTTAATGGACATATTATACATTAATACGTTATGGAGAGCAAAATACCAATGGGGTCCAAGTAATGCTTTAATATATGAACTTTTAAAAAATTTTGACTTCCAGGCCATCTATAAAGTGTTTCCTACTGTGAAACCTCACTCCTTTAGAAGACCAAATGCTAGTAATGGAAAAAATGATTCAATTAAAATAAGAACATTGTACAGGCGAAAATAAATCTGGGATCAATAGGTTGAGGTTTTCCTACGGTAATTTCAAAGATCCCTGGTAATTACTCAGTGTTTCAGCAGCAACAGAAGTTAGGTAAACAAAGGATAGAAGTGTACCTTACTCTCAAAATAATCTGAACAATTATGACTCAGAAAAGAGTCATACTGTAGACTTTAAGAAATCAGCACAATGTGCTCTTGTGGCTGAGAAGGCTACAGAACACTGAGCATCATCAGAAAGAGTACTGGAAACAGAACAGAAAACCTAATCCATCCCATCCATGGAAACATGGTTTACCCACACCTGAAGTCATGAGTATCACTTGGTCATTATAGGTCAAGAAAACCAAGAACTGGCATGGAGACAACCAGAGAAGAGCTATTAAATGGGACAAGGAACATCTTTATGAGAACAGACCAAGAAATAGTATTATTCAGTCTGGAAAGACAAAGCCTTTAAGAAAATATACCAGAGTCTCAAACTGTAATGGGTTTGGCTAGCAAGAATGCAGAGTTTACCCTCAACATT